>NW_022196900.1:78536322-78573757 GCF_008632895.1 Mastomys coucha | reverse complement strand
AAATCCACCTGCCTCTGCCTCCCAAGTGCTGGGATTAAAGGCGTGCGCCACCACCGCCCGGCGAAATATATGCTTTCTACTGAACTGCTTTGCTTGGCATTAAAAATATAAAAGTAGTCAGGGGAAGGTGGTGTATGCCTTTAATTTAATCCCAGGACCCAGGTGGCAGAGACGAGTGATTCCAGGCTAGCCTGGTCTACAAAGAAAGTGCCAGGGCTGTCAAAGTATGCATAAGTAGGGAGTTGAAATGTGGCTCTGTTGGTAAAGTGCTTGCCTAACATGTACAGGGCACAAGTCATAATGGCTCCCACCTCTAATCCCAGCACTCAGGAGAGTACCGGGGTTGGAAAACAAAGTCTAAATTTTTTTAGATTTATTTATTTATTTTATGTATGTGAATACACTGTTTCTCTCTTCAGACACACCAGAAGAGGGTATCAGATTCCAGATGGTTGTGAGCCACCATGTGGTTGCTGGAAATTGAACTCAGGACTTCTGAAAGAGCAGTCAGTGCTCTAACCGTTGAGCCATCTCTCTAGCCCAAGAAGTCTAATCTTTATAAACCTACAGTGCAAAGGGGATGGTCAGACAAACATCCTTTACTCTGATACTGGGAAGCTCTGGATACAAGATAATGGGAAGTGTAAGAGAAGCCATTTCTTTTGTGTGTGTGTGTGTGTGTATGCACACTCATGTGAGTGCATCTGTGAGTGCATATGTGCATACCATAGCATATGTCTAGAGATCAGAGAACAATTTTGTGGCACCAGTTCTCTACTTTTCTTGAGTTCCAGGGACTAAACTGAGGTGTCCAGACTGTTTGGCAAAGACCTTTTTAACCCATTGAGCTAGCTCACCAGCCCAAGAAAATGTTTATTTACTCGTTTGTTTGTTTGGTTTTGGTTTTTTGGGTTTTTGTTTGTTTGTTTTGTTTTGTTTTGTTTTTCCAGACAGGGTTTCTCTGTGTAGCCCTGGCTGTCCTGGAACTCACTCTGTAGACCAGGCTGGCCTCCAACTCAGAAATCCGCCTGCCTCTGCCTCCCAAGTGCTGGGGTTAAAGGTGTGCGCCACCACTGCCTGGCTGTTTGTTTTTAAGACAGGTTCTCTATACATACCCTGCGTGCCCAGAAACTCACTATATAGATAAGGCTGGCATTGAACTCAGAGATCCATCTGTCTCTGCTTTTAAGTGCTGGTATTAAAGGCCTGTGCCACCACACCCAACCCCAAGAAAACTTTTCTTAAATTGGACCTGAGAATCTAAAAACATTGCTGGATGAGGTCAGCTAATGCTAACTAGTAAAATTTAAAATATAATAATAAATGGATGAGGAAGGGATAGCAAGAAATAATAATAATAGTCTTCAGAAATAACCCCTAGTATTTGTATGTGGGATTGCATATGTCCTTCATCTGGTTCCACATGAGATGATTATAAATCCCCATTCATTCACCAGCTACATAGCTCTGGACAAGTGATTTAAGCTTTCTGAACTTCTGATTCATTCAGGCAAAGGTAAGGCTGGCAGTGTTTCTCAATCTTGACACTATTGGACTGGATAGTATCTTGTGATGTTTGGCAGCCTTGCTGGCTTATCAGATGTGAGGGTGTCACTTGAAACCAGTGACATGTCTTTTATGAACTCACATATTACAACCAAAACACTCCCCAGATGGTACCAGATGTCCTTGGATGAGAGTGGGGCAGAATCAGAATAGTTCAAGTTCTCTTGTGTTTGAGAAATTGTAATTCCAAGATGCTCACCTTTCAGAGTTCTGAGTTGAAGTTCAAACGCCCATGAAATCTCTTGTGCTATTTCTTTTAAGTTCTGGAAAATAATGATTGTCATTTGAGTATTTATTTTCATTTTAAAGGGATGATCTGGTAAGGTGCCTGTACCTGTTATGAATATCTAGATGAGATAATTTCTGTGCAAGGATTAAATAGTATGGTAAAGGGGTCAATGCCTTTGAATTTTTAAAAATAGTTTATTATTATTTTATGAACATTGATGTTTTACCTGCTTGTACGTCTATGTGAAGGTGTCAGATATCCTGGAACTGAAGTTACAGACAGTTGTGAGCTGTCATGTGAGTGCTAGGAGTTGAACCCAGGTCCTCTGCAAGAGTATCCAGTGCCTTTAACACTGGACCATCTCTCCAGCCCAGTGCCCTTCAATTTTTAAAAGACTAATTTATTTTTATGTGTATGAGTGTTGTGTGCAGGTAAGTGCATAGTCCACAGAAAAGTGTCTGGGGCCTCTGCAGGCAGACTTAGAGGCAGATGAGAGCCACCTGGAGTGGGTATTGGGAACCAGACCCAAATTCTCAGAAGAGCAGTCCTCTTGATTGCTTAGTTTGTTTTATCTAATCATGCATGTGTGTATGTTTATGTGTGTTTTGCCTACATGTTTGAATGCGTACCATGTGCATGATTGGTGCCTGGAGAGGACAGAAGAGGGCATCAGATATCCTGGAACTAGGGTTATGTATGACTTTTGAGTCACCATGTGGGTTCTGGGAATCAAACATGGGCCCTCTTTAAGAGCAATAAATGCTCTCAACTGTTGAGTCCAACCCTTGGGTTTGTTTGTTTGTTTGTTTAAGACAGTATTGAATGACTGGGAAGATGTCCCAGTGGGTAAGAGTTGTTCTACAAACTTGAGGACCTGAATTCGAGTCCCTGGCACCCATGTAAACAGCCAGGCATGGAGGTGTAGAGACTGGCAGATCCTACTGACAGACAAAACTGAGCTTCCATTTCAGTGAGAGACCTTTTCTCAAGGCTAAGGTGCACACCTGTACATTCACACATTCACATGCACCACAAGCATGTGAATATGAACACACACACATACATATATGCTATATACACACACACATACACACATACATGACAGTAGCATGATGTGTGTGGCCCACATTGGTCTGGACCTTACTATACAGCCTAGCCTGGCTTCAAGCTCTTGAGTGTTAATATAGGCATGAGCTATGCTACTTGGCTTTCAATATTTATTTTAAGTGGAATTATCCTGCCAGCTAGAATTTTAGAATAAAAGCCACTTAGGTTTAACAAATAGTATCATAGGAGTCAAAGCTGGGACAAGGTCTTAAGGTCATTTCACAGACAGGAAAACTAAAGGTTCGAAAGGGTAACTCAGTGACCCTTGAGAGTCTGCAGGTTCAGCAGGGAGCCTGCTTAAGGAGTGCCCAGAACAGGCTATAGACATTGTAGTCAATTTACACACTAGCAAGCGGTCTAGGAGTGGCAACAATGGAAGGAGAATGCAGACCTTTGGTGTCTTTGAAAACAGCTTTATTTGGCTACAAACACAGTTGGTAGCTAGCTCAGATAGAATACCTGCCTAGCTTGTCATGCCCCTGGAGTCAATCATCAGCAGAACAAAAGCAAAGCACAAATTATCGAGTACTCCTTTGAAGTGTGCTGAGTAGAGCCTGCCTTCTGTTGACTCTTTGAAGAGTCTGTACACACACACACACACACACACACACGTTTACATAAGTTTTATATATAAGTTACATGCTGTGATATATGATGTATCCCATCCTAATAAACCTGTGAGTAGAGGTAACAAAGAGCCCTCGAAGTCCAGGTACCCTTAATTGCACTCATCTTGATACTCGGGCATTCCTGTAAATTCTGATAAGCATGCTGTTTTCTGAGAAGAACATGTGAACTAGGCAGAATTTTGATGGGGGTAGGCTTATTAGATTGAACAAGATTTTCTGTTTTGTTTTGAGACAGGGATCTCATGTAGCCTAGGATGACCTTGAACTCCTGGTTCTTTCTTCCACCAAGTGCTGGGATTACAGCACAGTCCCACATGAGACATTTCAGTTTCTCAGCGTCCTTTTCTTTTTCTCTGAAGTAAAGATGCTCTACTTGTTGCCAGTACAGTATTGTTAAGAATCCAGTGAGGTTGGGCTGGTGAGATGGCTCAGTGGGGAAGAGCACCAACTACTCTTCAGAAGGTCATGAGTTCAAATCCCAGCAACCACATGGTGGCTCACAACCACCCGTAATGAGATCTGACACCCTCTTCTGGTGTGTCTGAAGACAGCTACAGTGTACTTATATATAATAAATAAATAAATCTTAAAAAAATCCAGTGAGGCAAGGGGTGAGTTTTATGAAAAGAAGTGTGGTGTGCTATACACATAGTGTGGGTTTTTTCCTTCTTCTTTTATGTGACATTCATGTGGAAGGAAAAGAAAATCCAGTTCTTTGTAACAGTCATCTGTAAGTCATCAAACCTCCTTTTGGTGGCAGAGGATCCTTGTTTCTCTCTGCATGCCACGTTGACGAGGCTTTGAGTGTGACTCCCAGGCTTGTGTCACTCTGTCTCCCATCTCCATGCTGGGAAGGGGAACTACAGTGAATTCGCCCATGCAAGGCAAATGCTCTACCATATCCTCAACCCAGCTGTGTTCCTTACTAGTCTACTATGTCTTTGCCTTGTGTTTTTGTTTTATTTTTGTTTTGAGACAGGGTGTCTACATATAGCCCTAGCACTCTCTATGTAAAGCAGGCTGGCCTCTAGCTCACAGAAACTCACCTGCTTCTTGGCCTCTACCTATCCAGTATTATGATTAAAGGTGAGCACCATCATGCCAAGCCTCTGTCCACTTTTGTTGTTGTTGTTTGTTTGTTTGTTTTCTCTGTGTTCTATATGTAGCCCTGGCTGTCCTGGAACCCCCTATGTAGATCAGGCTGTCCTCAAACTCAGAGATCCATCTGCCTCTGCCTTCTGAGTACTAAGATTAAAGGTCTGCACCACCACTGCCTGGCTGGTGAGGGATTCTTTAGGTCGTGTCTCCTTATTTGTATAAAGCATGTTTATTTTGTATTCTGAATCTGATAATCCCATTATACAAATTTTTATGGTACTAATGCTGCTTTTTGTTGTTTTTGCTCTCTCTTGTCTTGACTTGTTTTCTGAAGTGTTTGGTGACTTCTATTATAATTTGTCATTGATTTAAAAACAAAACAAACCAACAACAACGAAAACCCCTCTATGTGTATAGGTGTTTGGCCTGCATATGTTTATGTATACCAGCTGCATGCCTGATGCCTGAGAATGCTAGAAGATGATGTCAGATCCTCTGGAACTGGAATTACAGACAGTTGTAAGCTGCCGTGAGGCTGCTGGGAATCAAACCCAGTTGTCTAGAAGAACAGCCATCTCTCTGGCCCATTGCCCTGACCTTAATCTTGAAGAACCCTGAGGGGTTTAGAGTACAGGGCCCCTGTGAAGATTTGCATCTTCTGCATTCCCACGCTGCTCCATTTTTCCTTGTTATTCCAGATATAATATTACTTGAATGTTGAGTTTCTTTTCTTAAAAAAAAGTTTAGTTATTATTATTTTATTGTGTGGTGTGTAGGGTAGGTGTTCATGTGCCTTTAGCACACGTGTGGCAGTCAGAGGGCCACTTTTAGCAGCTAGTTCTCTCCCACTATACGAGTCCTGACGATCAGGCTCAGGTCAGCAGCCATTGTAGCAGGCACCTTCATCTGTTGAGCTAACATTTCATAATTTATTTTTTACATTTGTTGTGTGTATATGCATTGTAAGGCACAAGCACCTTTACATACTAAACCATTTCTCTTTTATCTCTCCAGTCTTATTCTAGTGACTTCCTCTTTCTGTCCAGATTTAGAGGTGCTTGGTGTGTTCCCCATGCCTTTTGAAAGTTCAGCAATGCAAATCTGTTCACTCTCCGTATCCTCCATTGCTACCCTGCGACTCAACTTTGTTTGCTTAATTTGCTACCATTTGTCCCTCCGATTTCCTTCCCCCACCATGCCCACCCACTGTCCTGAATCCCATATTGCTGTTTTCATCCTTCTTGTTTCTCCTGTTTCTTGCATTACCTTATAATTTGAATCAATTATTGTTACTCTTTTTTTTTTTTTTTTTTTTTTTGTTTGGTGGTGGTGCTGGGAATTAGAACGATAACCTTGTGCACATTAGGCAAATGTTAAACCATCAGGCTCTGTATGTCTCTAGCCTCTGAGGCTCTTTTTGTTTTTAAGATTTTATTTATTTGATACATATGATGAGTACACTGTAGCTGTCTTTAAACACACCCAAAGAGGGCATCAGATCCCATTACAGATGGTTGTGAGCCACCATGTGGTTGCTGAGAATTGAACTCAGGACCTCTGGAACAGCAGCCAGTGCTCTTAACTGCTGAGCCATCTCTCCAGCCCGATGGTGTACACTTTTAATCTCAGCACTTCAAAGGCAGAAGCAGGTGGATCTCTTGAGTTCGAGGCCAGCCTAGTCTACAGAGTGAATTCTAGGATAGCCCGAGATACACACAGAAACATTGTCTCGAAAAACCAAAATAAATAAATTAATAAATAAATAGGATAGTCAAGTCACTTATCTACCATATACAATGGACTGCTCCTAACACCATGCTGTGCTTCCTATCAGCATATCCAGTGAATGTATACACAACTGTTACTTGATCTCATCATGAGCAGTTTCTAGGTCCAAACAAACTTTGAGGATAAGGTTTCTAGTGGGTTTAAGATGTGGCTGCCAACTGGTTTCATTATATCTTGTTTAATCCTTACCTTATTGATAAAGATTTATGCTTTTTCCAATTTCTTTTTTCTAATCTAAGTTAGTATAGGGTGTTAAACTTAGTGAAGTTGGAGCCTGTCTTGTGTATATTTCTGTTGTTGGGGCATAACAAAATATCTCACATGAAGTGAATGCTCTGTTAGGCAAAGTTCTAAACTAAAGTCTGGTTGTTTAATTAGATGGGACAAGGATAAAGACATAAGTGAATTAAAGGCTATTAATCAGTGTTTTCCTTTTTTCTTTGATTCAGAATAAGAAACAAGGATGTAAAAACGAGGAGGTATTGGCTGTACTTGGCCATGAACTGGGGCACTGGAAGTTGGGACACACTGTAAAAAATATCATTATTAGTCAGGTAAGTTTGGCATGACAGTTATATTTTATTTTATTTTGTTTTGTTTAAGACAGGATCTCATATAGTTCAGACTAGCCTGGTGCTCACTATGTAGCCAAAGATGACCTTGAACTCCAGATCCTCCTGTCTTTTGTTTGTTTGTTTGTTTGTTGTTTATCGAGACAGGGTTTCACTGTGTAGCCTTGGCTGTCCTGGAACTCACTCTGTAGACCAGGCTGGCCTCCAACTCAGAAATCCGCCTGCCTCTGCCTCCCAAGTGCTGGGATTAAAGGTGTGCACCACCTCTGCCCGGTGATCCTCCTGTCTTTTTACCTTCCACCTGTTATCTTAAGAGCTCAGGAGACCCAGGCAGAAAGATCTCAGGTTGATGGGCCTCGCAAAACGGCTTAAGAGTTAAAGGTACTTACTACCAAGCCTAAGTTCGAACCCCAGGATTCACATGATGGAAGGAAGAACCAACTCCCTTAAGCTGTCCTCTGACCCTCTGTACTTGCACTGTTGCATGTGTTCTTGTGCTCACACAAATACATAAACAAGATAAGTAAAAAAGTTTAGAAGCTGAAGGCCATTCTGAGCTGTATAGCAATTTCTAGGCCAAACTGAGCTACATAAAAAGAAAACCTAAATAAGTACATAAAAATATGACAGGCTCGAGATATATAATAATGGATCAAGACAAACCTCAAGCCAGGAGTGATATTACAGGCTTGTAATCCCAGTATTCAGGAAGCTGAGGCAGGAGGATCACAACTTTGAGACTAAGCTACTTGACTTCTCTTTGTGGTTTCCTGAGTGATCTGAGGTAATTCCTTAATTTCTCTCTACCTCCATTTCTTCATTGAATAATAAAGCATAGTGCTGGGTAAGATTTAAGTGAATAGTCCTGCCAGAGTTTGGGATGTCCCGGGAGCATGGTGAGTACGTATTAGTGTTCACTGCTGTTACCATCATTACTGTCACTCCCATAGCTGCTCAGATATGTGGGCCATGAAAGCCAAGGGAGCAAAACTAGATAAGTCATATGTTAAAAATGCTTTTCAAAGTTGGTGAGATTATTCAGCATACAAAGGCACTTGCCACCAAGTCTGACAATATTAGATTGATTCCTGGGACCCACCTGGTAGAAGGCAAGAACTAACTCCTGCAGGTTGTCCTTCTGACCTCCACATGCTTGCCTGCCATGACACACGTGCTGCTGCAAAAGCACATACACATGCACACAAGAATAAGCAAATCGTAAGTGTAAAAAAAAAAAATAGGCATTTTAACTCACTTTGGAGACCAGGCTGGCCTTAAATTCAAGGGTCTATTATTGGCCTTTGTCTCTTGAGTGCTGGGATTAAAGATGTGTGCCACCACTGCATGGCTTCTATATTTTTTTATCTACTTTTTAAAGGCTTTAAAAGAATCGTTTGTGAAATAATTTTACAAATTGTAATAATTGTAAAATTTTTTAAAAGATTTTGTTTTTATGATTTTTCAAGTATAGGTATGTTTGTCTGTATGTGGATATGTGGACTTGAGGGCAGGAGCCCACAGAGGCCAGAGGCATAGGATTCCCTGGAGCTGGAGTTAAAGATAGTCACAAGCCAATGATGTGGGTGCTGGGAACCGAACCCAAGTTCTTTGCAAGAGCAGTCAATGCTCTTAACCGCTGAGCACTCTCTCCAGCACTAAAATCTTTTTCCATGGTGGGCATTTTGGCACTTCAGCTGGTGCTAGCATATGATGTTATTATATATGTTATATATAAAATTTTGACATTAAAGGTATATGCTTTGAATGCCTCCTGCCTGACTGAGGCAGGAGGATTATGATTGTGAGGCCAGCATGGGCTACCTAGCAATACCCTCTGAGTCTTAGTTATGCTTTCTATTGCAGTGATAAAATGCCATGACCAAAAACAACTTGGGAAGTTGTGTTTCTCATATGTGTGTGTGTTTATATTTATATACATATATGCGAGGTTCTCAGCCTGTGGGTCTTGACACCTTTGGGGGTCACATATCAGATATACTGCATATCAGATATCTACATTACAACTTACAACAGTAGCAAAATTACAGTTATGACGTAGCAACCACAAATAATTTTATTGTTGGGGATCACCACAACATGAGGAAGTAAGTATATTAAAGGGTTGCAGTATTAAGTTGAGAACCTCTAATGCATAAAGGAACATTGCTTACTGGCCTGCTCCTCATGGCTTGCTTAGCCTGCTTTCTTGTACATTCCAGGACTACCTGCCCAGGGGTGGCAACATCCATAGTGAGCTGGGCCCTCTCATATCAATTGTTAATCAAGAAAATGCACTGCAGGCTTGCTTAGCATCATAGTAACATACAGTGTTACGCCCTCTTTTCCAGATGAATTCTTTCCTGTGTTTTTTCTTGTTTGCTGTATTAATTGGTCGAAGGGAACTTTTTGCCGCCTTTGGTTTTTATGACAGCCAACCCACTCTGATCGGACTCTTGATCATCTTTCAGTTTATTTTCTCACCTTACAATGAGGTAATGTATGCTTTTTAAAACTACCATGTAATATGGTTTTTACCTGTTTCAAATCTAGATTCTTTGGGATAGTGTAAAAAATAAATCAATAAAGTTCTATACTCTTCTAGTTCCTCACTGACAGATTGGACAGTATAAAAGTAGCAGAGAAACCCCAGACTAAGTAACTAAGTGCTGACAATACTATCAGGAGATAAAAGTAGAGTATTGGAGCTTAGCAATAAAAACCTCGTTGTATGTACCTCACAGCTGCAGTAGGTGGAGGTCACCTGCTACAGTGTCCTTGGTCGGCCATGTAGTCACCAGCATGGGTGTGAAAATCTGTGCGTGAGAGGACAAGACAAATTATAACTGAATAGGGTGACAGGTAGACTGGGAAGAGCTGTCTGACAGTGTTCTTCTGATTGTTCACAGTAACTCTAGAGTTCCTTCCAGTACCACTAAACCAAACGTGGGTATTCACTAGTGAGCTTAGGAGCTAACCAGGAACAGATCGTGCACGCGTGATAACACGTGTTTGTGAGACTGCATTTCAGAGCAGAATCTCATGGCATTTGGTAAGGTTTCCAGATGAAACCAAGAAACAATATTGGTGATCTTGAGGAATCTCCATTCATCCTTGAAACAGGTTCTAAATATTGGTTCGCAACCTTCCTAATGCTGTGACCTTTAATATAGTTCATTTATATTGTAACACCAACCATAAAATTATTTTTGTTGCTACTTCATGACTGTAATTTTGCTACTGTTATGAATTATAAATACCTGATATGCAGAATATCTGATATGAAACTTCTATGAAAGGGTTGTTTGACCCCAAAAAGGGTCACGATCCACAGGTTGAGAACCATTACTCTAGAGTAAAAGTTATAAGAGAAGTAACTGTAGTGTTGTCCACAGAACTAAATCTAACAGAGAACCTGTATTTATTATTTCTAAATAATAGACATTAACCTATTGTTTTTTTGGTTTTCAGATTTATTTTTATTATTTTTAACTATGTATGATATTTGTGTATGGCATATGCATGTGAATTCAGGTGCCAGCAGAGGCCAGAGTTGGTGAATTCTCCTAAAGCTGTGAGCCACCTGACATGACTGCTGGGCCATGAGTCCAGACTGGGTCCCCTGGAAGAGCAACACATACTGTTAACTGCTGAACTATCTCTCCAGCCCCTAGACATTAAACTTTTTAACTTTTGATGACTGTATTTATAAAATGCATTATGCAGTTTACTGCTTAAACATGATATAGAGCCAGGTGGTGGTGGTGGTATACCCTTTGATCCCAGTACTTGGGAGGCAGAGGCAAGTGGATCTCTGCATTTGAGGCCAGCTGGTCTAGAGTAAGTTCCAGGACAGCCAGAGCTACATAGAGAAACCCTGTCTCAAAAAATATCATCAGCAGCAACAATAAAAAAAAACAAAAACATGATACACAATGCTTTTGTTTTATCTCGGATGTGGTAAAGTCTCCACACATACATAGTTGTAAATGATCCTCCAGCACCCTGCATTTTAAAAGCTTTGTTTGTTTAATTTTGTTTGTTTAATATTTTCTTACCCCTTTGGGCTAATAATATCACTGTGACTTCCCCCTTAGTCCATGTTTAGTTTTCTTTAACTTGCCTAGGAAGTCTGGCAACCCAGCTCACAGGAGAGGTCCAGCTGCTGAAGTAGAGGAGAGCTGCAGAAGCAGGGAGGAGGGCTGAGGGTTGCAAGGATGATGCTGCAGAAGCAGGGAGGAGGGCTGAGGGGTGCAAGGATGATGCTGCAGACCCAGGGAGGAGGGCTGAGGGTTGCAAGGATGATGCTGCAGACCCAGGGAGGAGGGCTGAGGGGTGCAAGGATGATGCTGCAGACCCAGGGAGGAGGGCTGAGGGGTGCAAGGATGATGCTGCAGACCCAGGGAGGAGGGCTGAGGGTTGCAAGGATGATGCTGCAGACCCAGGGAGGAGGGCTGAGGGGTGCAAGGATGATGCTGCAGACCCAGGGAGGAGGGCTGAGGGGTGCAAGGATGATGCTGCAGACCTAGGGAGGAGGGCTGAGGGGTGCAAGGATGATGCTGCAGGCCCAGGGAGGAGGGCTGAGGGATGGGAGGACGATGCTGCAGACCTAGGGAGGAGGGCTGAGGGGTGAGAGGATGATGCTGCAGAAGCAGGGAGGAGGGCTGAGGGGTGCAAGGACAGTGCTCGCGCTTGCTGTCTGCTTGGGCCACTCCGAGGTTTTTTTGTTTGTTTGTTTTGTCTCCTTACTAGACAGTTGAATTCACTTCACAAGTACTGAAATAAATATGGAGTATTAGAGTGGTTTGGGATGTGAGTAGTTCACAGAGGTACTAACAGCTGATTATTAAGCTTTGAGTTGCCTTGGAGATCTATTTCAGAGGCACTGCTTATTTTATCCTGGGTGTCTTGTAAGCAGTGTCAGTTTAAGGGGCCTATTAGGAGAGATGCTGTCCTGGGATTGCCCTTTCAAAAACAATTGGAGGGCTAGCTCAGTGTTTCAGAGTCAGTACTGCTCTTCCTAGAACTCATGTCAGGCACTGCCTGTAACTCCAGCTCTGGAAGTCCAGTGGATCTGGCATCTGCAGGCACCCATACTCATGTAATCCATGCCCACACTGCATACATACACATAATTAGAAGTAAACCCTTAAAAGATATTGGAAACTTACAACAGAGCAGATGGTTACTCATTTAGCTTCTGTTTTATTTATGTATTATAGTGAAAATCAAAGACTGGTTAACTAGGGTACTTAGAAAAGGCGAAGGACGAGAATAAGGGATTGTATGTTTGTTTGGGGGGCTTGTTTTTTATGGTTCTAAAGACTGAACCTAGGTTCTCACATGTGCAGGTGGAACATTGAGATAAGGTTATTAGAGCCAGTGAATGGAGATTGGGGTAGGTCTTGCCTTTCTCCCCTACCCTTCTTTCCTTCCTCAAGATAGAGTCTCAGTATGTTGTAATAGGCTGGCCTCTGACTGCTGCCTCAGCCTCCCAGGAGCTGGAATGACAGGTACAGTCCACCTCATGTGACTCAGATTTCCAAACCAAAATGTACATTCAAGATTTGAAAGGGATTTCATGTAGGATTGGATGGTAACAGAGACTCACAAACTTCATTAGGAAACTAGTATTTGTTAGTGGCAGAGAGGGAAACTGACAGAGACAGTGAGCTGTATTCATAAGAATGCTTGCCCGAGTGTGTGCCTGTAGAGACCAGAGGTTATATTGGATGCCTTCCTCTGTTGCTCAAGGCCAGACATTCACACCAGTAATCTTCCTATGTCACTGAACCTGGTGCCTGGCAAGCCCCTGAGATCTACCCCATATCCCCACTCCCTAGCACTGGGCTTCTGATACTCATTTAGCTGCCAATTCAAATTTGGGTCCTCAGGCTCACACAGTAAGCACTTTACCACAGAGCCATCTCCCCAAAAGCAAAGCAAAACAAACAAACAAACAAACAAAAACATTGGTTTTTGTTAATCTTTTTCCTTTCAGTTTTTTTGGACAAGGTTTCTCTATGTAGCCCTGGGGCTGTCTTAGAACTTGCTCTGTAGACCAGGCTGGCCTCAAATCAGAAATCCATTTGCCTCTGCCCCCGAATGTTGATACAAAAACTTTTTAATCCCTCAGAATGTATATTTTTGCCAGGAAAAGCTTCCCTGTCATAATGATCTTTAGAAATTATGAACTTACTCTGAGATATTGCCAGAGCCACTTGGAGAACCTTCAGTTCTAATGTGGGAGGCTGATGTCGGAGGATCATGGGTGTGAGGCCGGCTATGTAGGAAGACTATGGCAATAACCAAACAAAATTTGAAACTATTATCAGAGACTCTGTCATATCTTTAGAATAGCTCAGAGAAGACTTATTAAAAATAGATAAATGATCAAGAATACTGAGTGATCCTGTGGGCTGGAGAGATGGCTCAGTGGTTAAAAGCACTCGCCCTTGCAGAGAACCTGGGTTCAGTTCCCAGCATCCACATGATGACTCATAACTATCTATAATGTAATTCCAGGTCAGAAAGATAATGAAGCCCACTTCTGACCTCTTCGGGCACCAGGCAAAATACAAATACAAAATAAATATTTGAAAAAGAACTCCAGATAAGGTAGTGGATTCCTATGATATCCTAGCTAGCACTTGGGATGTAGGGGCAAAGAATGAGGAGTTTGAAGTTGACCTGGGTTATATGAAACCCAGTCTCAGAAAAACAGGCAAAGCACATCAGAGACAGAAAGTAAGCACAGGTCTGACTGAGACCGGGAGTTGCCCTTGTTCAGCACTAGCCTCCAGCCTGTGGCCTCCAGACAATTGTCCAGGCCTCTGAACGTCACCCTCCTGACCTGTATAGCAGAAGGAGGTTCCTGAAGAGCATGCACAGCACAGCTCCTTTTTAATAAGCTCCATACTGTTTCCGGTCTGATTGCTTGGGGTGAGGGAAGCTCAGCTTGACAGTCCCCCACTGAGTCCCTAAGTTGTCATCTCCTAGTTTTGGCTTGCCTTTCTCGTGTCCTGACCAGCCTTCCTCCACAGCCAGGCTCATGAAGACTTCAGTGATAGCAAAGGTTCCAGGTGGCTAAAACCTTCCATTTCCCTTCTGCAGGTTCTGTCTTTCTGCCTAACAGTCCTGAGCCGCAGATTTGAATTTCAAGCCGACGCTTTTGCCAAGAAACTTGGGAAGGCTAAAGACTTATATTCTGCTTTGATCAAGCTGAACAAAGATAACCTAGGATTCCCAGTGTCTGACTGGTTGTTTTCAACATGGCACTATTCACACCCTCCGCTTTTAGAGAGGCTTCAGGCTCTGAAAAACGCAAAACAAGACTGAGCCGCTCAGGTCCCATGACTGAATGCACTTCCTGTTACTTCTGTCCTGGCCGCATGTTCCAGCTCTTGATGTTTTTAATTTTTTAAGAAAAATGATTACGTACATAAAAGTCCAGATTTAAATACATTTACTATCTCATTTCAAAAATGATTTTAATAATCCATTTCTTAAAACACTGGATGAAATTTTGAGGCTTAATATTTTTAAAGCATAGTTTTATCTATTATCTGATTTGCCATCAGTTTGTAAAATGATTTAAGGAAATGCACAACTTGTTTTATTTCTGCACTATGTGGAATCTTCATAGAGGGTCTTTAGGTCGTGTGTTCAGAGGTGAAAGCACCACCTCCAAGCCCTTCTCACAAGGCAGAGACGAAGAGTGGTCCCACATCATTGTGCCTGGACTACATGGAATTCGTTTTTACCTTCATGCTGTTATGATTTAACCCAGAAATGAAGAATGGTCCCACATCATTGTGTTTGGACTACATGGAATTCGTTTTTATCTTCATGCTGTTATGATTTAACCCAGCAAATCAGTGTTTTTAAATAAGAAAGAAAAGTAAAAATTAGTAAGGCTAGTGCTACTGAAATGAGTTGTTAGGCATGCTGTACTGTTGTAGTTGCAGAGCTTTCTGTTCTCTTTCTTGCCACACAAATTAGGAATCCCTTCCCTCTTTCTTCTTTTTTTTTTTTTTTTTTTTTTTTTTTTTTAAATATAAGGTCTCATTCTAGTCCTTGCTGGCCCCAAACTCATTCTTTAGCCCAAGGTGGCCTTGAACCATATCAGGTCTCCTGCCTCAGTCCTTTTGATGTTGGGATTACAGGTGTGAGCTACTACATACAGCTTAGGAATTGTTCATAGTGCTTGAAATCAGAAACCTTTTAAATCATTGACTTTGGGTTTGCTTTTTAAGAAGGTCTTAATTTTAAACCAGGCTTGGCAGCACTTAACATTTAATCTCAGTGATTGAGGCAGAGGCAGACTGAGCTGAGACCTAGCCTGGTCTACATAGCAAGTTCCAGGCCAGCCAGGATTATATAATGAGACTGTTTCAAAGGGTTTAGAGTGAAAGTCAGTTTGGTCAGTCAGATTTTTTTTTACCCTTCCACCAATCTTATTAGGAATAAACTAGCCTTTTCTTATTCATTTTTTTTCCCAGTAAATAATAGTACATCCTTTTACTCAGCAGAAGTTGCCATATTGTATATATCTCCCAATGTTAATTATGGCAGAATATAAAAAAAAAAGAAGAGATGACATTTGAAAGACATAAAGGTGAAATATGTGATATTCATGATTCTCTTATTACAGGAAAATATAGTTTTCTATCTTTTTCAAGGACAGAAGTCTCTGCTTTTATTTTTGTAACTTTTTATTCACAAATCATAATTAGACCAGATTCCATTTTTTAAAATTATAATTCTTGGTAGGCAGGCAGATGTTTACTTGCAGAGAAAGTGTCATAAAAGATTTCCAATGGGAAAAGGTATGTGCTTGACTGCTTCGAATGTCTGTCTACGTCCTGAATGGGAACCATGCTGTACCTGCCGCTCCCAGTCACTGGCAGCGAGCCCCTCCTGGGTATTCATTCCACAGTATGATCGACTGTACACTATGGTATCTTCACTCTGCTGACATGTGAGCGATGCCTTCACATGGACCATGGGAGCGTCAGCTCTCATTCAGTACTGCATTGTTTATTTCCTACAGCTACGCAGAGCAGCCCACGGTTCCTCTCCAGCACCCTCTCCTGTGACTTCATGCTCAGAGAACTGCCTTTCGTTCCTTCTGTGCCTTTAAAAACACGTTTCAGTTCTGCACAAGGGAAACATTAAAAATTGCCAATGCAGATTTACGTCCTGGTGTTGGGTTTGATGTGATTTGTGCGTCATACGTTACCCAGATGTGTTGATCACCTACAGAAGCAGTGCCATCCATGGACCTGTGAACAGCCCTGAGTTTGAATGGTGTCAGCACCAGCCCCACTCATGGCTGCCTCCTTTCTCTCCAGCGTGTGCATCACCAGTTCTTGCTGATGTTCCCTCAGAAGCAACAATTGGAATTATTCTTTCTTCATTGCTGCAACCTCAAATTGTCTTGGGCTTGCTTTTTATTATTCTGGCTATCCTCTGGTTCCTCAGTCATCCAGATCAACTGGGAGATACCCCTGTGGGTTCTGAAGCCTACGGAACCAGGATTGCCTATACCAGTGAGCAGATAACTGCCCTGTTGGAGCCCTCAGTTTCAGGTAACAGTGAGGAAGGCACAGTAGTCCCCACGCCTGCTAGTTTCTCTTTCTGGCTGTTGCAGAAATACTAATAACCTTTGTCAAGTTGCTGAAGAGAAACTTCCTCTTAAGATATGGTCTCATGTATCCCAGGCTGGCCTCAAACCCACTGGGGAGTTGAGGATTACCTTGATCTTCCTGCCTGTCTCCACCTCCTGAGTGCTGGAATTACAGGCCAGCATGTGCCACCACATTTCTGTGATGCTTGGCACTGAAACCAGAGCCTTGCTCATGCTAAACAAGCACTCTTATAAACCAAGCCACAGTGAAAACCCTACATACAATATATTGTCATAACTTGTGTTAATTACTGCTAATCTCCCACTATTCCTAATTTAGAAGCTAGACTTTACATATGTGTGTGTATGTGTATATATATATACATACATACCTACACACACACACATACATACACACATATACAATAATGGGGGCCCTATGACAGTACTGTAGGTATCAGAGGACATCTTAGGAAAAGGGAACTATAGGAAAAAAGACACTGAAATAACTGAGGGGTGCCAGAAGGCCAGAGGGTGGGAATGCTAAGTGCTAGAGGGATTGGGAGACGAAGGACAAGGACGAGGAAGGACAAGCTTTACTGGGCCTTATGTGCCACTGTGAGAATTCAGGCTTTGGGGGCTGGGATGTGCCTGGGGTGCACAAGGTCCTGGGTTTGACTCTCAATACCTCAAGGATGGTCAGTGAAGGAGAGAGGCCAAGTCTTGGGTCAAACAGAAGCACAAAGGAGAAACAGGCATTGGTGAAAGGGGTGTCTGAAATGGCAGGAAGGAAGCAAGGTGCTGGAGTGAGGATAGCTGATAGGGTACAAGCAGCAGGCACAGCATGTGTGTGGTACAACATGCTTGGACAGCCTAGAGAGTATGGGAGCTGGGATAAGATGGACTGGGGCCATCTTATCCCAGATAAGACTTACAGATAACATTGAAGTGATCAGAGTAAAACCAGCCTACCAGGAAGGCAGAGACCACTGGTTCCTGGGAGTAACCCCCTTTCAAATGCCTTACTCAGAAATGAAGTGTGACAGGGTGTGATTGGTGAACCATTAGCTTCTCTTGTCATCGAAACCATCCAGTGCATCCTGTCTCACTAAGCCACAGAGAGGACCAGGAAATGGCTCCTAAGCTAGCACAAGAGACATCAAGGAAGAGTCAGGCTCTCTAAACCTAAGGTTCCAGGCACCAGACCAAAATATGGCATCCAGTGTCTTAAGAGAGAGTCAGTGCTGCCACCATGCCCTGTGGATACCTGAGCACCCGCTCAGGGCCAGGGAGGCTCTCTTCCATCCCTTCACTAGGCTCTGAGTCCTGAATCCTCTGTATTCCAAGGACTCTTTGACAGCCACACACCAGGGCCCTCTCTGAACGCTGGGGAGTCATAACAGGATTGGCCAAAGCACTAAAGCACTAACATTTCTGGCTGACCCTGGCTTGTTAAATCCCTGACGGTAAATGTGTGTTGAGAGAAGGTGAGGTGGGGGCTGGAGGGGTTGGGGGGAGAGCTTTGGACTGAGCTTTGGGCTGCAGTGCTGTGTACCTCCAGGAGGGGGCAGGATGCAGAGCACTTTGTATCAGGGCAACACATGGCCAGATCTATACCCAAATAACAAAATTAGCCAGAGAGGAGGGAGCCTCAATTGAGAAAATGTTTCCAGAGTAAACAAGCCTTGTAAGGCTTTTTCTTAGTCCATGATTGATATGTAGAGGCCCAGCCCATAAAAAAAAACACAGGCTGAGCTAGCATGAGGGGAACTTGCAAGCCAGTGAGCACTGAGCAACACTCTTCCATGACCTCTGTATCAGCTCCTGTCCCCAGGTTCCTGCTCTGTTGATGATGAACTGTGTGTGATATGGAAGCCTAAGCCAGACAAACTTTTGCTTCCCAGGTTGCTTTGGCCATGGTGTTTCAGCACAGCAGTACTAATCCTGACTAGGATGTCATCTAATTCCAAAAGCTCCTAGCTGACCAATAGAAGAGTGGCCCAGGTTACACAGACCAGATCTGAGTCCCTTAGCATTTCATACCCTCAACCCCGCCCCTAGGAGCCCCTGGAAGGCAACAGCCAGATCTCCCAATCTTCGCATGCTGCTGCCAAAGAAATAGCACACAGGCCACTGAGACAGGCCGGGGGCTGGAGTGTGTGGAGCTGGGGGTGTGGCTCAGTTGGTAAAGTATTTGCCTAATATGCAATGCATGAAGCACTGGGTTTGACGTCCAGTAGCACGAAAAGAGTGTGGGGATACACCCCTGGAAACACCAAAAGGCAGGAAGATTCAGAAGTTCAAGGTCATCCTCAGCTATACAGCAAGTTCAAGGCCAGTCTAAGTACACGAGACCCAGAATGCACGAGGAATGAAAGGGATAAAGGAAGTGGAGGGAGGGGAAGAGTGGGAGAGAGCCCAGGCAACCCAGTGGATATGGCACACTTTTATATACATATGACATGGCTAAGCACTTGTCACCACTGGACAACGATGCATAAGCAGTTTGCCCAAAGTTACACAGTGACTCAAAACCCAGCCTCAACCCTCAACTTCTTACTACACAAGTTCCTCAAACAGACCAGGGGTCCCAATGCTCACAACTTAAGATGTACCCAGATCTCCACTTTGCGCAGCAGCGGAGACCCATCTTCATCCACAGGAAGTCACTTTGTAACCAACTTGGAAACTTTTATTTACACAAAGGCCAGAGTGGTATGGGCAAAAGGGACTGGGAAACAGTGATGCCAAAACAAGGGAGATGGGGGGTTTAAATACTCAGGTGCGAGACAGAAACAGTAGCGGGGCTGGCCTAAGGACTCCTACCTCAGGGTACTCTCTCCCAACAAACACCCAAAAGTAATTAGTCCAGAGAGTAAGAATAGGGTAAGGACCACCAAAAGCCTCAGCCCCACTGCCCCAAGGGTGGGATGGCCAGTGCTGAATGGCATGGGTGAGGAGTAGTTGGTACTCTGGGAAGAAAAGCTACCCTCTTCCCTTGGGAGGGGTAGCTCTCCAATACTTGCTTTGTTGGTGTCACCTTTACTCCCGTGCTCTCCCGTTCCCGACCCCTCCCTCACTGAGCTTGTCTTCAGGACCCCTGGGTTTCCAGACAAGATCCTGGGAAATCTAGCTTCCTGGGGCTGGGGTGCATATCCACCCAGAGGTGGCCCTAGATGCTAATAGGCTCTGTCCCGTCTGGTTGCTCATGGCCCCTTGATGGACCCAGGCTCTGTGAGGCGAGCGGAGGTATAGGCCGAAGCTCCCAGGCAGGCGGCAGGCTCACAGAAGCCTGGTAGCCCCACTGGACCTGGCCGTCCAGGTCGCCCTGCCTCTCCTGGAGCCCCTGGGGATCCTCGGTCTCCATCCTTGCCATTGATTGCCTGGCCAGGCCGGCCAGGAAGACCTGTGAGGAGGAGAGGACAGACCAGAGAGTAAGACTGGGAGAAGAACTGACTGCCAGAAGAGTGTTCAGGCAGGGAAAACTAGACCACGAATATCGTGGAAGGAAGACACAGACGATGCCTGGCTCCCCAACTGCCAGCTCCTAGCCAGATCCTCCCAGAGACACCTAGGTCCTCCAGCTTGACTGAGTGCCAGGCTTCCACGCGGAAAATCTGGGTGTCATCCCCCCCAAGCTGAGTCAGAAGGGTGGCTGGACAGGGTCAAGATGTTTGTTACCTGGGATCCCTGGGGGCCCAGGCATCCCGGGATGGCCACGACCCATTTCTCCTTGATCCCCCTTCTCTCCACGCTTTCCTGCAGACAAAAAGGAGTGTCTTTTCCCAAACTGACAAGTATTTCTTATTTTGCTTCATACACATCTACTGTGGAAGTATACAATTGGAAAAGGTTGGAAATGACCATGGAGGGCTGGTTAGATAAAGTGGGATCCAGATAAAATTTGGAAGGTTCTGTATCAGATAAGGTTTATTATAGAAAAGTGTCCAATAAACAACTGGCATTTCCTATGTACCAAGCTGCCCTTGACCCAATCCCCCTTGCCCAGCTTTAGCTCCAGTGGGACTCACCCTTGGGTCCAGTGTTGCCAATCTGACCCACTGCTCCCACGATGCCAGGAATGCCTCGGGGGCCGGGGTGCCCATTGGGACCCTGTTTGCCTGGATATCCAGGGGGGCCAGGAGGTCCTGGAAGGCCCACCATCCCTGCCGCACCCAGGGCTTCTCGCTTGGCACTCACAGCTACCTCTGCAAGTTGCTCTGAAGGGAAGAGGAGGAAGAAGGGTCTAAGAGGAGCCTGGAGAAGACAGAGCATCCTGGCCATACGCATGTAGATAGGAAAGCCCCGCGTTGAGCTTCCCCTTCCCTAAGCCCATTGCTATGGAAGTCTATCCAAGGTTCCACAGTGTCTGAGGAGGCAGAGCTGGGACGCACACCAGGGACTCCAGACTCTCAAGCAAAGACACATGGAGAGACTGGTGAAGGATAGCTGCATACTGAAGTGGGCTATGAGGAGGAACTGCAGCCCTCCCCTCACCTTGAATCATCTTCAGCACCACATCCACGATGTGCTGGTCACTGGCAGCTCGGCCCTGAGAGCAGAGGAGACAATTCAGGAAGGAGCTCTGGCTGCCAAGACCAACCACTCCTGCAACCCTCTGGTTCTCATCTTCATCCAGCATTTTTGCACACGTGTCACACCTATTCTCTCGATATGGGGGCCAATCTCTGAGAAGCCAGGACACCTATGGGAACTCCCAGCTTTAAGTAATATGCCGCACCCCCCCACCCCCAAGAAGATGCCCTTCCTATAGAATCCCCTAGCCCTAGGGTCCACTCACCACCACACCCTGTCTCCCGGGTTGTCCTGGCACGCCTCGATCTCCCACCAGTCCTCGGGGCCCGGGAAGCCCGGGGTAGCCCTGCACTCCTGGGGCACCAGCATCTCCGCTGGGGCCGGGGTAGCCGGGTTCTCCACGGACTCCTTGCTGCCAGGGGACAGTGTGGACTGAGAAGGCTTCTGAAGGGAAGGGGAGAGTAGGAAAAGGGGCGGGGAGAGGGCGGAGCCAGAAAGAAGAAAGCATCCTTTTGCGAGGGAGGGAGAGGGGGAAGGGAGGAGCTCACCTGTCCCTTAAGCCCTGGCTCTCCTGACTGGCCCTACAAGCAGAGGAGGAGCAGTCAGGATGTGGCGGGGAACCCAGGCCACGCACACACCCCACACTCCTGTCCCGCTCTCTGGTGCCCTGCTCACCTTCTCTCCTTTCTCTCCCGGAAGGCCGGCCACCCCCGGGTCACCCTGCAGAAAGAGAACCTTGTGTCAAGAGCCAGCCATGATGGCAACAATGCGATGCGGGACTCAGGGTCTGCAAGTGTGGACAGACCCGAGGCCCCAGGCACTACTCAATGCCTTCGAGCAGGACTAGGGGCGCTGGGACTCACCACTCCTCCTCGGGGCCCGGTCTTCCCTGGGGAACCCTGGAAAAAGAGATTATGGTGTAGTGAAATGTCCTCTCCAAGAGGGGAGCTCCTCTAGCTCCCTGTTTCTTCTGGTCTAACCCAATCCCACGGCCTACAGCATCCCAGACTTGGGCTCTTCTCCCGGGTGTTTTCCAGCCTCCTACAGCACCTTATCTCCCTTGATGCCTGGCAAGCCTTGGGGTCCTGGAATTCCTGGAGGCCCCTGCTCTCCCTTGGGGCCCTGAGGTGGGGAAAAAAATGGAGTAAATCAAACAAGGGATCCAGTTGTGAGCCCACTGTTCCCCTCAGCTGTGCTCACCTGTCGTCCTTGAGGACCTGGCTGCCCCACTGGCCCCCTCTCGCCCTGGTCGCCCTGAAACGGGAAGCGGAGGTCACCCCTGGGCTCTCAGCGGGGCCAGCCTTTTAGGTTAAGCCGGACACTAGCAGGATAAGTGCCGTCCATTCTGGCTGTCACCAGCAGGGGTCCTTCTTATTACTCTTTTTTACAGACATTCATTTGAGGCCTGTCAGAGAGGACCCAGCTGCGGCAAGGATCCTTAGGGAGAGACCATTTACCTTCTGTCCCATGATGCCCTGTGGACCAATTTCTCCTCGAGGCCCTGGCTCCCCCTGGAAGGAGAAAGGAGGGTAAGCAGCAGGCCTGGTGGGACCCTTCTTCCTACCCCTCGCTCAGCCTTCCCCACCCTTGGACCAGCTAATTGTCTTCAATTAAGGAGGCTAGCCTAGAAAAGAGAATGAGCTTACTAGCGACAGTGGGACAGACTCAAGACACACCCCAGACTTGGGCTTCATCCCTCAGCCTCACCCTGGCCCCATTGTAATGTCAAGGACTCAGGCCTCAGGACTAAAACCCTACTGGGAAAGTAGAGGGAGTACTACTCACTTCTTTCCCAGGGGGACCGGAGATTCCAGGGAAGCCCTGCTGGCCTGGTTCACCCTGCAGGAAAACACAATTCTCTTGTCAGTCTGGTAGCTGCCCATCATCAGCCTTCGCCTAGGGTTGACCCAGGAACCTCAACAAAGTCTGCAACCAAATAATCAGGGAAGAGTGCAGAGTTGGGGGGGGTGGGTATGTGTGTGTGTGTGTGTGGGGGTGGGGGTGTTCTTGATCAAATCCTCTGGGTTCCATTGCTTTTCCTGGGTTTGTTTCTCCTCTGGATTCCAGACCACATCCTGTTTCAGGATCATGGGCAGGGTGGTAGCAGAAGGTGGTTTGGCCTAAGGAGCCTGTGTCGAGCCTTGAGTAAGCACTGGGCCTCACAATCCTAAAGCCATGCCTCATGTCTCACTCCCTGGTCTCCCCTTATTGAGGCAGAACAGATTCCCCTGACGAAGGGGAGTCTCCTCACCTTGTCCCCAGGACCTCCTTTTGTTCCGGGCTGACCTGGCACACCCTAAAAGAAAATTTGGTATTGATTTCTGCCCAGGCATGGGGAGATGGGTGTACTTGCCACGTTGCCTCCATGCCCAGTCCAGATTTTCTCCCCCTTGTGGGGACTAAACAACTAAAGGTCCAGCCATGGTATCACTAACTGGGCTGCCTTTCCAGGTTTGCTGTTGGAAGAGTGGGCTCCGGACAATGGCCTGTCTATCAATGTCCATGTTCATGGGGAAAGAGTAACACACGGTGAACACAAGTCTACACATGCACAGAGAACAAGCTGTGGCCCTCCCTCAGGAAAGAGAAGAGTAGGCATTCACAGGCTGAGCTCCAGAAGTATGGAGTAGGGGTATCAGGCTGGCCTCAAACTGTGGTGGTCACTGCCACTGAGACGAGCTAGCGAGGTCCGCGATTACCGCTCCCCCCTTAAAACTGTTTTCTCGTTACTATGTACCTCAAGTAATCAATAATTACTGAATAGCTAAATGGAGTGAGTTTCGTAGAGGCACTGGAGAGCCTGAGGGGATTAGCAGGGAAATGTTTAGATTCCACTCAGCTGACGTAGAGGATATGTAACAACGAAAGAGAAGACTAAAATAACTGTCCAATGTTGAGGCTGCCTACCCCAAGCCAGGTGCTGCACAGACTGTGGCAAGGTGATGCGGTGACAGGGCCGGAGCTTGGGTGTAATTTTTACCTCATCGGCCCCTCACACCACCACAGAGAGGGAGACGACAGAGTGGCTGGCTTCGTTGAAGCCCTGGAGGATCAACTTGCCTGTGGGCAGCCTTGGTGGCTTTCCACTGGCACTCACCGCTAAGCCCTGATGGCCTGGGCTTCCTGGCCGTCCCACTTGTCCTGCACTGCCCTGGAGACAAACAACCAGAAACACAGGTTGGAACCCCAGCCTGAGGTCTCATGGCTCCCACGTAAGTGCAGGCAGAGAAACAGATCCAGAAGCAAGAAGACTTGCTAGAAACAGAAAGAGCAGCTGGTTCTGAATATCCTAGGATTGGTGCGACAGGGCTCAAAGGCCTGAGGTGGAACAGGCCTGACCATGCCCAGCCCCATGAGTGCCCCCTACTCTTACCTTCATGCCAGGTATGCCTGGGGTTCCATCCTTGCCATCAATGCCTGGTGGACCCTGCGCAGGAAGAAAGTTCAAGGGAGTGTCACAATGGGAAGACCTATCAGGTCAAGCCACCCACCCTGTGACATGAACCTCTGTGACAGCCACAGTGTACAAGCAGAGAGGCTCTGATCATCTCAGGAAACACCAGCCCACAGGGGACAGGGTTAAGAAGGACAAGCCACACCCTTCCTTGGTGTGTGGATGACCGCTCAAATTGCTCAAGCTTCCCTTGTCCCTACACACGATTCCCCACTACTTGCAGGTTGAAGATACTCTCAGACTGTAAACCAGTCAGGTTACAGAGCCAGCAGTCTACCACAGAGTTTAATCTAGACCCCCAGCTTCCTCTCCATGTAGAGATGCAGACAAACTAACCAAGACCAGGGCCTGGACCCTGAGCACTTACAGTTATTCCCTTTGGGCCTGTTATCCCCTGGGGTCCTCGGGCACCTTGGCTCCCCTGGAAAGCAGAGAGGAGGTCACCTTTAGAATGCTGAGCCTAACTGGCTGTGGAGAGAGGAAGGCACCGATGAGGCAACGGTCCCAGAGTCCTTGTGGCATGGGCCAGACTCAGACAGAGGCTGAGTGGGTACCACTCAAGACCTGTGGCCTGACACTAAGGGAAGGGTGTCCAGATCATCACTAAGCATCTGGGCGGGGAGGGCTGTGCAGTGGTTCCTGGGAGCCCCAGGCATTCACAGTCATTACTCGGGTAGAGAAAGAGTTACCAAGAGTGACAGGTAGGCTTCATATTGGGTAGGGGGAAGCTGTCTTGCTTTGAATAAGAGCTATGAAGGTAGTTTGGGGAAAACAAGAATAAGCTATAGACAGATTAGCTACTTGGTGATGCTAAAGATAGCTGCATCCTTCATAGTTTTCTTTTTGTTTCTTCATTCCTGTGGGCATGCTTGTGGAGGTCAGAGGACAGCTTTCAGGAGTCTGTTCTCTCTTTCCACCATGCGGACTATCAGTCCTGGTGGCGGGTGCCTTTACCCTCTGAGCCATCTCTCCAGCCCTCTTTCTCCAGTTGCGATAATAATATGATTCTGCAAGGAAGTGTGTGGAGGCAAATGAGATGAGCCAAGTATCTCTGAAAATGGCACAGCCGGGAAGCAGGGGCCGGTAGATCTCTGAGTTCCAGGTCAGCCTGATCTACAGAAAGAGTTCCAGGACAGCCAGGGCTACCCAGAGAAACCCTGCCTCAAAACACCAAAACAAAGAAAAAGGAAGGAAGGAAGGAAGGAAGGAAGGAAGGAAGGAAGGAGGGAAAGAAAGGAAGCAGTAATCTAGTGAAGGACTGTGGGACAGAGAAAGAAGTGTGTTTGTAGGACAGGACAAAGAATCATTCATGGCAAATGTCTGACCCAGAACCTGTGAGACAGCCATATGGGATTCTCTGTAGCAGCCTCTCTACTCTTCTATGTGTTTTTAAACTTTCACTAAAATACAGTTAACTGAACTTTCAGCTTGGGGGTTTTCTTCCCCAAGCAAATCAGCAATCTTTTTTTTTTCCCATTCTGTTAACATAGCATGAATTTCTGCTCTGCATCAATTATCTCCCCACCCCACTACTTAACAACCTTAGAGGTTACCAACAACATTGAGGAGCCCTTGGTTTACCATATTAGGAAATACCTTCTTGTGATACATAGCGACTTATATACTCTATCAATGCCTCAACCAGTGACACAAAAATTACATTGCCCAAATGTAAGAGCTGGTGAGATGGCTCAGGGATTTGCCATGGAAGCCTGTTGACCTGAGTTTGGTTTCCAGAATCCACAGGTGGAAGGAGAGAACCGATTGATTCCTGTTAAGTTGTACTCTGGCTCCATATGCATGCTGAGGCACGCACATAATAATAATAAAATTTAAAATTTAATTAAATATGCTGGGCTACATGTAATGGCACGTGCCTTTAATACCAGCACTCAGGAGGCAGAGGCAACTAAACTCTGTGGGTTCAAGGCCAGCCAGGTTTACATATCAAGTTCCAGAACAGTCAAGACTACAAGTGTATAAATTTCTGTTTTGGTCTGGTTTGGGGTTTTCGAGACAGGGTTTCTCTGAGTTGCCCTTGTTGTCCTGGGACTCACTCTATAGACCAGGCTGGCCTCGAATTCAGAGATCCGCCTGTCTCTGCCTCCTAGGATTAAAGGTAAGGGTTGCCACCACCACCTGGCTAAGTACAATAGTTTTTAAAGATAAAATTAAAATAGAATTTTATCACATTTGATAAGTATGATAAAGATATACATTTGAATCTTATATACATTGTCAAATTGTCCTTCAACTGGGACATACCAATTAACACTCTGCAGTGCCACAGGAATGTGGATATTGTTCTGTTAAACTCACTCTTCTCAGGCTTTCCACAGAAATCAAAATTTCTGAGGACACAAATGACCTCCATCTTTCTTTCTTCTTCTTCCTTTCTTTCTTTCTTTCTTTTTTTTTTTCTCTGTGTAGCCCTGGCTGTCCCGGAACTCACTCTGTAGACCAGGCTGGCCTCAAACTCAGAAATCCGCCTGCCTTTGCCTCCCAAGTGCTGGGATTAAAGGCTTGCACCACCACTGTTCTTTCTTAAATAGAAAGGTAGTTTTGTACCACATGTAAGCAAAATGCCCAAGGAAGCCAGAAGAAGGCATCGGACCTCCTAGCACTGCACTTTGGTGCTGCCACGTGGGTTCTGAGAGTCTAACCCGAGTCTTCTGGAAGAGCAACAAGTGTTCTTAACTGCTGAGCCATCTCTCTATCCCTATCCCACAGGGTCTTAATGTGTAGCCTGAAGTGGCCTGGAACTCTCTATGTTGACCAGGTTGGCCTTGAACTCACAAAGCACCATGCCTTGCTCATATATTTTTAATTAAGTTTTTTTTTCTGGCAATTTCATTCATGTATATAACATATTTTGGTCATTTATAATTCCTGTCACCCACTGTCCCACTCCTACTGAATCCCCCCCCTTCCCAATGAGTTCTTCCCGTTCTTAATCTCAGGTCTTTTTGTTTGTTTGGTGGGTATGTATTATTATTGTTCTTGTGATGATGATGATGATGATGATGATGATGATGATGATGATGATGATGATGATGATGATGATGGTGTGTGTTTGTGTGTGTGTATGTTGTGGAACATGCAAGTGCTATAGTACTTGCATGGAAATCAGAAAACAACTTTGTGGAATTGGTTCTCTCCTTCTTGTTTTTGTTTTGTTTTTGTTTTTCAAGACAGGGTTTCTCTGTCTCGAACTCACTCCATAGACCAGGCTGGCCTTGAACTCAGAAATCTGCCTGCCTCGGTTCTCCTTTCCACCTCTATTTAGGTGGATCCCAGGAACTGAATTCAGGTCACTACCACCCCTCTATGTGTATGGATGTGATCCGAATTTAATAAAGCTCACTTTAATTAAGTTGCTGTGTTTGGGTGTGGGTGGCCTTATTTACTGGAATATGGGCAACTTGCTAGTGGCTGCAACACTGAAGAAAATGACTTCCCGTCCCCAGGCATCTATTCCCGCTTCCCAAGTCAGGCACCCTTCGCTCAGTTTTCTGTGATTTTAAAACTCCTCAGAAGGACAGAAGAGGTGATGCATGCCTTCAGTTCCAGCACATGAGAGGCAGAGGCAGAGAGATCTCTGTGAGTTATAGGACAGCCTGGTCTACAGAGTGAGTTCCAGGACAGCTGGGACTTTGTAGAAAGACCCTGCCTCAAAACAAATAAACAAAAACCCTGCTCAGAAAAAGGGTCTATTAAAAAAAGAAGAAGAAAGAAAGAAGAAAGAAAGAAAGAAAGAAAGAAAGAAAGAAAGAAAGAAAGAAAGAAAGAAAGAAAGAGGAAGGGAGAAAGAGAAAGAGAAAGAAAAAGAGAAAGAGAAAGAGAGAAAGAAGAGTTAAGCAACTGTTATAGATGTCTTTGGGTCCAGACCAAATTCCATTAGTTCCATAGTTAATTTGCTGGACTTTCATTGTGTGACCCCAGTGACTACAAGATTGGATCCTCCTGGGCAGCGGTGGCGCACACCTTTAATCCCAGCACTTGGGAGGCAGAGGCAGGTGAATTTCTGAGTTCAAGGCCAGCCTGGTCTACAGAGTTCCAGGATGGCCAGGGATATACAGAGAAACCCTGTCTCGAAAACAAACAAACAAACAAACAAAAAAGATTGGATCCCAAGACTTCTTGTGATGTATGAACATAGCAAGATGACTGGGTTCTCACCACAGACCATCAGAATGCCCACATAACCAGAAGTCACCCCCATCCAGACTGACAGGCACATAAATAAATGTCAATGTGTGTAGGCACACACACGCCAGCCTTGGATGGAGACGCTCCCTTTCCGGTACTCTTCAGGTGGTCTATTCAGATAAGGGTGCCTGAGAACTTACCACATCCCCCTTCTCACCAGCTCGACCTGGTGGCCCCCTTGGGCCTTCTTCACCCTGTCATGAAGAAGACAAGAACCCAAGTCACATGAGCCCATTAAGACCAGCACCCAGTTTGAAGTCACAGACCTCCAGTGTAGGGCCTGGAGACAGAAGCAGGCTTACCGGTGGCCCAGCAGCACCAATGGAGCCCACCATGCCTTTATATCCACGAGGACCCTGGGGAGAGGAAAAGATTGCAGATCAGTCCGAGATGGACTTTAGAGCCCAGAGTACTGGTCAGAGCAACTCTTTCACGGCCCCCACAAACTCACCATCTCTCCCTTGGGTCCTGCCATGCCTGGGTAGCCCCTGATGCCTTGGGGGCCCTGTCAAAAACAAACAAACAAAGACGGTGGAGACAGCTGCAAGGCCCAATTCATTTATGTCTTTTCTGACCCCACCCCACTCGCGACACTCCTTTGAAATGGGCAGAGTGTCCCTCCCTCTTGCAACAGTACAAAGCAGCTCAGATGTAGAAAGGAAGCAGGGCTTTTAAAGAAATAAGTAGCAGGCCTGGACTTTAGGCAGGCCTTCTGGTGGGCAGCCTTGCTCCTGTCCTCCTTATCCTTACAGCCAGCCTCAATCTCTCAATCTATCCAGGCACCCCACCCAGCCAGACACAGATATCTTTATAAATTAGAGGCCATTAAAGGGCTCCCAGGATGATAGAGGGCATAAGAGTGGGATGCTTCTTACCGGTGGTCCAGGGATGCCTTGTTCTCCAGAGGCACCCACATCTCCCTTAGGGCCCTAGGAACAAGGAAGAGCAGTCAGACTAACATGTGAGTACAAAACAAACAGACATCAGCAACCTTCCCAACACAGATAACCAGACAGGGCAACTGGAAACCATGAAGTCCCATACCACATGAAAAGGGGGCCCAACAAGAGACCCAGTGGCCTCCTGCCCTTCATCTCAGGGATCTGTCCCCCTTGAGCCCATAAGGACAGAGGAAGGGATGAAGAAGGTGGCTGATCTCTGTAGGATTGCCTCCCTTTAATCTCTTCATCCTCATCCCTGGCCCTTAGCTCTCATACTCACGGGCTTCCCCTGGCGACCAGGATCACCCAGAATCCCCCGTTTGCCTGGATGGCCCTAAAAGGAAGAGGGGATTCTTCAGCCCCAGGTTCCTTCCAAGTACTTGTGCCAACCATCCTCCCTTCCAAGGAAAAGCCACCCCTTTCACCTTCACTCCTTGCAGACCCTGGGGACCCTTCACACCAGCTGGACAGTTGGTTGGACACTGGAAAGAAAATCCTGTAAGGCCTTGCCATTTCTTGCCCGTCAGGGCCAGCTAAGCAATGGTTCCCCAAACCCCCTTCTGTCTCTCACTGAAAACCCCTGTCAGTGTCTCCAGACCCCGTTTCTCACCAAGAAATCGGCACTCCCTTCCAAGCCCTGGATGGTTCCTGGTCGGCCCTGAGAGGAGATGTGATAAGGATGAGACCAGACCTGATCCATACCCACTGAAAGCCACTTCCTCGGGAACACATGGCCATTCAAAAGAACTGAAGACACTCACTGGTTTCCCAGGGGGGCCCGGGGGCCCTGATGGTCCCTCTGGTCCTGGATCCCCCTGGAAGCAAGAAGAGCCCAAATTGCAACATCATCCTGCTGGGACCTAGTTTATCCTTTCTCTCCCCCGCCACTTCCTGGCACGGTCCCATCCACATCACCCTTTAGGGCGCCTCCAGAAGGAGATCCAGGAAACTGGCAGGCAGCACCAGCCCTGAGCCTCCCAGGAAGACTTGCTACAGTCCTAGGATCAGCAGGAGATCTGCCCCTAGCCTGGAGGAGTTCCTCATGGGCCAGAAACTCCTAGAAAGCCTGATCCAGACTGCCAGCTTAGGTGTGCAGGGCAAGGGGCAGAGTTAAAGGGTGACTGGGGCTCACCTTGGGGCCTGGGGTTCCAATCTCACCAGGGAGGCCAACAGGTCCAGGTGGTCCCTGTGGGGCAAAGAGATAGCTGTCCCAGATGCCTCCCAAGGTCAGCCACCTTAGATGGGAAGGTAGGGACAGGTACCAAAAGTCTCTTCCTCACTGTGACTAGTTAAACAACTTCCAGCAGACAAGGCTTATGAGGCTGTATGACTAGACTATTCCAGACTCACACTGGCCCACTCTTGACACCAACACAGCATACTGGTCATTTCTCATGATGAGGACTCCCCTCCTTCCCCAGTGTCTGTGTACCCTGCCCTACACCCTCAGAACTTACGGGAGGTCCAGCAAAACCAGGGCCCTGTGACAAGAGGAAAAGGAAATCAGATGAACAGCTCCCCTCTGCAGGTCTCCCTAACCTCTAGAGGACCTCTCCACACCCTTGTGCATGGTACTTACCGGCAGGCCAGGGGGCCCTGGGAGCCCAGGCTGGCCCTGCAGGAGTAATGAGAGAGAAGTCAGAGGCTAGAGCCTTCTGGAATCCATACTTCCCTCTATTGCAGCTCCTCCACGCTCTGGCCTTAGTTTGTCTTCAGTGAACATGTACCTTGACTCCAGGGGTCCCCATTGGGCCAGGCTCCCCTTTGGCTCCCATTAAACCCTGGGGAAGAAAGAGATGGTAGGATTATTGAGGTGCAGCCTGCCCTTAACTCACAGGGCAGGGCAAGTCTAGGGGACTCCTCCTTCGGCTTCCACACTGGCTAGAGACCTGGGGACTATACCTTCCCCTTTCTCTTTCACTGGTTTACTTAGGAATCCAGGGAGGCAGGAAAAACAATTATTCTCCTTAAAAAAAAAGATAGAGTCTCACTATGCCTAGCCTAGGCTAGCCTTGGATGTTACTATGTAGACCAGACTGGCCTCAAACTCAAACTCAGAGAGATCTATCTTGGGATTAAAGGCATGTGCCCCCATACCTTGCAGTTATCCTTTTTGTGTATGGCTCACTGAGTACCGGAGGGTGACCTTGAACTTCTGACTCTTTCCCACCCCCTGAGTACTGAAATTACAGATGTGTACTGCCATGCCCAATTGTGATGAGACCATGATGCCACTGAGCTCCAGTCTCAAGGCAATTACCCTCCTTTGAGAGACAAAAAGTGAAGACTCAAACACCTGTGGGCCCAACCTCACTCATCACAGTCTAGGTACTTGGAAGAGAATCTGGACAGTGGTGACGTGCTCAGTGTCTGCTCTGGGTAACTTCTGAAAGCCTTCATCTTTCTCATTTGCAAACAAATTAACACGCCCCCACCAACCCTAACCCTAATCCTAACCCTAACACCCATCTCTCTGGGCAGACCTAGGCACAGACTTGCTGGAGGGCGGCAGTGTGTTTTGTAATCTCTGTGGGGTATGGGTGAAGAGTACCCACCACCCTAAGACTGTCCTCGGGGAATGTGTGGCTTTGAGGTCCCTGGGAACCCTGTAATGGTGTTCCTTCCTCGAGCTGTGCCAGAGCTGCAGAGGAGATAGATGGAAAAGCAAAGCTATGGAGACAGGAGTGACAGTGTGTGTGTGTTTGCGGGTGGGGTATGTGGCTAGGACACAGAAAGACAGTATAATTTCTAGAGACCAGAAGTATGAGACTAGGTCTCCACCCACACCTGCAAACAACCCTGGTCCTCACAGAAAGCAAAGTCCCTCTCTGGCTCCTAGCTGCCAGAGATCCAAGGCTTCCAGACAGGGTGGCTATGAGACAGGGGTGAGGTCACAGTTGTATCCAATGAGGAGGCCTGACTGGCTACAGAGTCGACATCTTGCTACCCTTTGACTAGCATATGTGTGAACAAAGCCAGAGTCAGATGCTTCCCAGCCTCAGGTACTCACATCGATGCCAGGCTTCCCATCTGGACCATCTGGCCCGGGTTTGCCAGGTTCTCCCTTGGATCCCTTGAAATTAGAAGCAGAACAGATATTAGTCAGAGGAGAGAAAGTAGTGGAAGCATCAAAGGTCAAAGAAAAAAAAAAGCACTCACCGGAGGACCAACTTTACCTGGAGGCCCCTTGTCGCCCTGCAAGACACAAGTTGTGAGACATGCTTCCCCAAGACATTGTGTGGACCAGCCTGGCTGGGTGGTCCCAAAGAGCTTTCTCCTCTCTCTTTTGTGCTGAAACTTGCACTTTTAAAAAAAAACAAACCCAAAACAAAACAAAACAAAAACCCAAAAAACAGCTCCCTTTGCTCAAAATAAAATTCAGATGCACACAGGCCTTTAGTTCCAGAACTCAGGAGGCCTCTAGAGGTATGCAAAAGTCTGTAAGTTCAAGGCCAGCCTAATCTAACATCGAATTTCAGGACAGCCACGGTTACATAAAGAGACCTTGTCTACATTAAGGTAAACTAAATTAAAATAAAACAAAATAGAAGTGCATCAACATCCATCCAGTCAGTCAACTAGGAGGGTCATTTAATCAAGTAGAGTCTAGGCATGCTGATGTTGGTGGGGTACTAGCTGTGAAGTCCCTGGGCTTCTGGTTAACCGAGAGAAATAAAGCAAATGACAAAAAAAAAATAAATTAAATTAAAATTAAAATAAAGCTTTTAGAGAAATCTGAAGAGGGAGAGTGGTGGTGGCTTTCAGTCAGGAAAACCAGAGACTCAGGACAGAGGCAAAGATCAAGGGGGCCAACATGGGGTAGATTCAAAATGTTCTCAAGAAAAGAAAGGTCTCTTTTCCGTGTGACAAAGGACCCTTGGTGGGAGAAGGGCAGGGCTGCGGAGTCAGATTTAGCCCCAGAGAGGCCCCCGGGCATTCCGGAGCCTGCAGCAGCAAGAGCCTGGCTGGGGCCCAGCGCCCTGCTTTTGGGGGTGGGGGCACCAGACTGAATAGAAGTCTGTCCAAACCGTAAACAGCCAGCCGACCTCCTAGGGGAGCCTCCAGAATGAGGTAGTTAACCCTCAGCACACTGGGAAAGCAGAAGACAAGCTCAGCTGATTCTAAATCCGGGAGCTAAAAGCAGAAGGGAGAGACAGGAGTGTGATCCCAAGCTACCTAACAGTCTACACGAGGCTCTCCAGCTACCTTAAAAGAAGCGCGTAGTGCGTCCGGGGACCGCACGAAGAGGAGGAAGAGAGGGAGGGGGATGAGGCCACGCTGTGAGCTGAGGCCAACAGCAGAACAGCAGGCCCTTGTTGCTGGGTGGCTATGACAGACTCCCGCATTTCAAGGCTGGTTTGGGGTTTTCTCTGAACAAACAGACTCCTTGTGGTCTCTGCAGGCACCGCCTACTGGCAACAGGGGGCGCTAAACTTCCAGGCATTCCCCACCCCTGCGCTCACAAAGTTCTCCTTTGTGGATAACCCTCCTTCTTCTCAAGTCTGAAGTTAGATACTCACGTCGATGCCATCCGAACCAGGCACTCCTGGTGGCCCTGGTGGCCCTGGAGGACCCGGCTCCCCTGGTGGACCTCTCTGAAAATACACAAGAGTGCAGCCCTCAGACAGGACGCAGAACTGGGCTCCCAGGGGCTGCTGGAGACCCGGAGAGCGAAGGTGACTAGGGCGGCATCTCTCCAAGGGGACAGTGCTGCAAGGGGAGTTTGTTGAGGAGCTACTGTGTGTCAGGCACTGTGTGCCATTATGCTGTTACTTTATGAACTCCTCAGAACTCTAGGGGGTACTACTAGGGGTGACAGGCAGAGGGTGAAGAAACACACAGAAAGGCTCGTGATCACTGGAAGTGAATGCTGAAACCGTGATTACACCCTAGTTCGGCTGACTTCTTCCCCTGGACACGATCTTTGCACTCTCACGGTGAGAAATAGATGAAGACATCATTTGCTCAAATCACAGATGATGTGCAAGATGATGCCTGGCCAACGATGGCCTTTCGAACTATTGCGGTTTTCTAACCAACAACAGGTATAGCGGTGAACTGGCACCTCTCCCTCGTCCCCGGTGGAGGTAAAGCGCCCTCAGAGAAGAAGGAAAGCTGGGACTCTTCCCACCCAGTTCTCCCTAAGGTGTCTCTCGTAGTGGACCAGCCCCGACTCAGGAAGACGTCCGCGCGGGTCAGATGCTGGCGCCAGGTGCTCTCCCCAGGTTAAGAAGTGCCAGGCTGGCGCCCCACAGGTGAACTGTACCCCTACACTAGCACTGCTAGGCGCACGGCCGGATCGCACCAGACCCAGCGTCCCCATTAGGTCCTAAACCAGGCATCTCTTTCCCGGGCCCCAGCTGTTCCTGCGAAATGAGGCAGAAGCCCACAGTCAGAGGAAACGGACGTATTGGGACCACAGAGAAGTCTGGCTGGAGCCCGGGCCCCTTAGGAGACTCCGGAGGCGGAGGCTCCGCTGTCGACTGAATAGCCACCATTGTCTCTGCCACCACCTGGGCTCTCTCCGCTGCCAGGACCCCGCGCCATCTCCTGCTCGACGCTGCCTGTCCCAGGAAAGGCCAAGCATCCCAAGGCAACGTCCCTCTGGCTCCCGGACTAGTCCATCTCCCTTCACTGAGAGCGAGTGGTTTGCCCCTTACGCACCACCCCAGCAGCTCTGTCCTCAGCTGCCCCTCGGGCTAAGGACGGAAGAGAACAGGTCCTAAAGACTCCAGAATCCTTAAGCCCAGGCTCTGCACCGGGGACTGCAGTGCCAGAGAAGTGACAGGACTTACGATCTGAGCCAGGGCGAGCCACAGCACCTGGAGGAGAACGACTAGGCTGCGGGGCGCGGGCACGGCGGTCATGGCGAGCAGCGAGTTCTGGAGCAGGGGTCCACGTACCAACGGCGGGGGCTGATTTCGGAGCCTCGGACTGGATCTCCGGAATACGCGGCGGGGCGGGCCTGGGCGGGGACCTGCAGGCCTGTCACCTGAGAGCACTGTGGGGAGGAAGTGTCCAGCTCCGCCCGGCCAAGGGCGGATCTTCTGTGCCCACCCTGGGTCTACATTCTGAGTTTGAGTGGAAGTCTCAGAGGTGCGGGACCACATTCTGTGTAAAGAGCAGATGCCCATCCGAAGTCCTTTTCCTCCTTGCCCTCCAGGATCAAAGCCTTCCTCCTGGTCCTCAGCCCCATCTTTCCCCTGGCCTGAGGCAAGCTTGTCTGGGTCCTTTATCCTCCAGAGCCTCAACTGTTCTGGAGACGTGGCCAGGACTCCACCCTACTCGGTCTTTTCTACCTAGCTCAGTCCTCTCCACAGACAACCAGGTCCCTGCCATATTAAAACACACCAACATCTTTCTTGAATCAGCCACCTCGGAAATTCTCCATCTGCCTCTTCTCTTCCCCTCCACCATCAATTCTGTGGCCTCAAAACTTCCCTTTCCTCTCACCTCCCTGCTTCCGTTGACCAGTGAGATCTAAACATCTTCCATCCTTGAGGCAGGAGGCTGTTAGCATTTGCACCTGCCGTTGGCAATGCCATCCTTCACAGCTTCTCTCCCAAGCATCCACCAGCCACCCCACTTGACCTTGTACAAAGATCAGTTTTTTATCGATGCGAATGAGTGTTTCGCCCTCATGTATGACCCTGTCCCATGGGGGACCAGACAACCTGTAACTGGAGTTGCAGAAAGGTGTAAGCTCCCACGTGGGTGCTGACAACAGAACTGGGTCTTTGCAAGAACAGCAAATGCTCTCTTAAGCACTGAGCCGTCTCTCCAGATCCCTACAATTACATAGTAAGGAGGAGTCCGTGTTCTGTGAAAAGTGTCCCTTAGACTATCAAACACCACAAGGCACAGACACACAAACTAAAATGTTCCTGGACTATCTAACTGTGTGGAACCACCTGCATGCGTGAGGTCCACTGTCAGGCAAGCGACACACAACTCTACTGTCTTTCTCCTCTGCAGCACCTTGCGTACTGCTGTCTCCTGGACTGGGACTTCTCTCCCTCAACGCCTTTCCAGCTGATCCTCCCATGTCCATGGACACAACCATCACTTTATTCAGTAACTTCCCAAACCTCTGCCTGTCTAGTCACCTCTGTTCAGAGCCCCTTTCTCCTCTCCTTCTCTTCCATTCACTGGCTAAGGGCTGTGGATCTCATGCTGCCACTAACCACAGGCATGACCACACCCACTATAACTACATAGTCGTAGTTTGAAGATTGAAGGAGCTGATGAGCGGCAGCTGCTTAATGTAGCACCAGTTGCACTTTGACCCCCAGTAGCGTGTGCTCTTTGTATCCAACTGGCCTCCAGTCTGGAAACTTGGCCACAAGCAAATCAGGTGACCTGGCTAAGGGGGCCTGGACAGATGGCTCCTCAGTTAAAAGCACTTGTTAATTTTATAGAAGTTTGGGATTTGGACCCCAGCATCCACATTAGGTGGCTCCCAACTCCTGTTCCATAGAATCCAATGCTGTCTTTTGACTTCCATAGGCACCAGCACACACACACACACACACACACACACTGGACATATAAGCACATGCACATACACAAAATGAATAAACACATGGAAAAATCACCCTCAACATTTTTTTTTTAAAGGTTTTTCGAGACAGGGTTTCTCTGTGTAGCCCTGGCTGTCCTGGAACTCACTCTGTAGACCAGG
>NW_022196900.1:78466407-78535924 GCF_008632895.1 Mastomys coucha | reverse complement strand
AAAAAAAAAAAACAAAACAAACCAAAACAAACACTTTAAATTATGTCACACAAAATAAATAAATTAAAATGTTATGTATATAAAAAAAGAATTAATAGTTCAAGGCCAGTCTTGGCTATGTAACAATGTTAAGGTCAATCTAAGAAATATGAGATCCCGACAGGCAGTGGTGGTACACGCCTTTAATCCCAGCACTTGGGAGGCAGAGGCAGGCGGATTTCTAAGTTCAAGGCCAGCCTGGTCTACAGAGTGAGTTCCAGGACAGCCAGGCCTACACAGAGAAAACCTGTCTCAAAAAACAAAAACAAAAAAACAAAAAAACACAAAACAAAAGAAATAGGAGATCCTAAATGTCCCCTCAAGCCCCCACCCCTGCAAAAAAAAAAAAAAGTTGAGGTATGGTTGCTCACTCTTTGAATCCTAGCGCTCTCCAGGCAGAAGCAGGGGAATCTATATGAGGCAGGGGAATCTATGTGAGTTAAATGCTAGCCTGGGCTGTATATAGTAAGTTGTAGGCCTGCCAGGGCTACAATAGGAGATCTTATTTTAAAATGGAGGAAGAAAAAGAGGAGGGGGAAGATAATATCATCCAGAATATAAAACCCCCAGGACTTAAGTTTCTTCTTATGCTCTGCCCACCACAGGAATTTCCCTTCTAAAATAAGCCTGGCCGTGGGAGCCCGCAGGGTCAGTTAGGAGCTAATTCAGAGAGATACAGCAGGCTCGATCCAGCAAATCCATAGGATATGGAAATGTTTTCCATGAGGTCCAGAGAGAAAAGAGAAGAAAGACAGGTGTCCCTTTTGCATTTTGTCAGATTTAACACAGGGCTTCTTTTTATTACTTCAAGTTTAAATTGTAGTTACAGGATTGTTTCCTACTTGAACAGAGATGGAATTTGATTTACAGTTTGCCTTAGAGTTTTCATTGCTGTGATGAAACACCATGATCAAAACACATCTTGGGGAGAAAAGGGTTAATTCAACTTCCACTTCCATATCCCTGTCCATTATTGAAGGAAGTCAGGACAGGAACTCAAGCAGGTCAGGAAGCAAGAGCTTATGCAGAGGCCGTGGAGGGATGTTACTTACTGACTTGCTCCTCATGGCTTGCTCAACTTGCTTTCTTATAGAACCCAAGACTACCAGACCAGAGATGGCGCATCCACAGTGGGCTGGACCCTCCCCCATCCATCACTAACTAAGAAAATGCCTTATAGCCAGATCTTAAAGAGGCATTTCCTCAACTGAGGTTCCCCCCTTTCAGTTAACTTTAGCTTGTCTCAAGTTGACATAAAACTATTTAGCACACAATTTTTATGCTCCCAAGCCAGTTATCCATAGATGATGAGATGATGATGGTGATGATGGCAGTGGTGGTGATGATAAGGATGGTGTTGGTGATAATAGTGGTGGTACTGGTAGTTGATAAATAATGATTTGGGTGATAGTGGTGCTGGATCAAACCCAAGGACCCACATATCCTAGATAAGTATTCCAGTTCTGAGTCACATTCCCAGTCCCTGCCCACAAATTAAGATTTTTAGTGAGTGTGTATGTGAACTATTGGAATGAGCATCATTTGATAACTTTGTTTTTTACATGTGTGATGGTTTGAATAAGAATGACCACCATAGACTTATAAATTTGAATGTTTAGTCATCAGAGAGTGGCACTACTTGAGAAGGACCAGGAGGTGTGGCCTTGTTGGAATAGGTAAGTGTGTCACTAGGGATGAACTTTGCAGTTTCCAGGGCCCAAGCCAGGCCTACTGGCTTCTCTCTTCCTGATGCCCATGGATCCAGATATAGCACTCTCAGTTACTTCTCCAGTACTATGTCTGCCTGCATGCTGCTGTGCCATGACAATGGACCAAACTTCTTTTCTTTGGGAGGGGGATATTTTCATATTTTATTTCATTTTTATTTACATTTCAAATGTTATCCCCTCTCCCAGTTCGTCCCTCAAAAACTCCCTCTATGATCCCACATCCCTGCTTCTCTGAGAGTGTTCCTCCACCCACCCACCCACTCCCACATCCCCACCCTTGCATTCCCCTACACTGGGGCATCGAGTCTTCACAGGACCAAGGGCCTCTCCTCCCATTGATGCCGGACAAGGCCATCCTCTGCTAGATATCTGGCTGGAGACATGGGTCCCTCCATGTGTATTCCTTGGTTGGTAGTTTAGTCCCTAGGAGCTCTGGGGATGGGGGGGCTGGTTGGTTGATATTGTTGTTCTTCCTATGGGAATGAAAACCCCTTCAGCTCCTTCAGTCCTTTCTCCAGCTCCTTCAGTCCTTTCTCTAGCTCCTCCATTGGGGACCCTGGGACTAAACTTCTAAAACAGATTACTTTAACTGATATTTGGGTGCTGGAAACTCAGGTCTGTTCTTAGTTTGCTTGCTTGCTTGCTTGCTTTTTGTTTTTCAAGACAGGGTTTCTCTGTGTAGCCCTGGCTGTCCAGGAACTCACTCTGTAGACCAGGCTGGCTTGGTAGACCAGGCTGGCCTCAAACTCACAGACCCACCTGCCTCGGCCTCCCCAGTGCTGGGACTAAAGGCGTGTGCTAATCTTGCTTTTCTTTCCTTTTGTTTTCTTTTCTTTTTGACAGGATCTCATGTAGCACAGGCTGGCCTTCAACTTGGTAGCAGAGGATGATCTTCAACCTCGGATCCTCCCGTTCTACCTCCAGAGTGCTGGAACTATAGGTTTGGCAACCACACTCAGAATTCATCACACTGTTTGTTTTTTTTTTAAGCATATATTATTCCTGGATTCATTTTAAATTTGTTATATGCTGTTCATATTTTACTTTAAACTTCTCATTGATTCCCCCCTGAGAAATATAAATGAATTGCTTTATATCCAGAGGAACCATACTATTTTTTTATTCTTAGAATTGGGGTCCAATAATACACCAAGTGTAGTCTTTCAAAAGAAATGATTTGTTCTTTTTTTTTTTAAGATTATTTTATTTATTTTATGTGCACGAGTACACTGTTACTGTATAGATGGCCATGAGCCATCATGTGTGTGGCTGCTGGGAACTGAACTCAGGACCTTCGCCAGGCCCGCTTGCTCTGGCCTGCTCGCTCTGGCATACTTCACTGTAGCTGTCTTCAGACGCACCAGAAGAGGGCGTTGAATCTCATTACGGGTGGTTGTGAGCCACCATGTGGTTGCTGGGATTTAAACTCAGGACCTTCGGAAGAGCAGTCAGTGCTCATACCCGCTGAGCCATCCCACCAACCCGATTTGTTCTTTTTAAATGTTTAATGTTTAATGGGTGCTTGGGGACCAGACTCCAATGCTCTGCCAGAGCAACTTTTCACATCAGAGCCGGCATCCCTCAGCCCCAGAGCTCTGGCTTCCATTCACATTTCCATTCAGTTAGAGGTAAGCCGCAAGCATTTTGTACCTGTCTGCAGCTCTGTGGCTTCTAAAGTGGAGTCAGGAATTTGTTTTTAAGACGTGTCCCAGGCTGACCTTTGACCTGGCCTGCAGGTCACGTTATTCGGGGGAACGAGGAGGGTCACAACCTGTGAATAAAGAATGGGCGAGAGAGAGACACGACAGGACTCAAGGAAGCATTGCTTGTCAAGAGCCTTTTACTTAGTGCAGCCAAGCATATTTAAAGCAAAAATCTTGGAGGGGAGGGGGAGAGGAAGGAGGGAGATGGAGGGTTACAAAATCTTCTGGGGTTGAGCTCCAGTGTGACAGGTGAGGAGGGGGTGGATGACAGGTGGAGAGGGGGTGGATTTCCGTGAATGTTCTTTTCCCAGGGCCAAGCCGGATCCTTGTGATTGTCAGGCAGGATATTAATCTCCGGGTTCTCAGTTAGCTGGGGCTGGATATTTATCTCAGGGCTCTCATGGTTCCCAACAGACCTTAGACTTTGCAACATACCCAAAGGTGACCTGAAACTTCTGATCCTTCCGTTTTCCCATCCTTGGCATTGAGACTGTAGGTGTGCACCACCTTCCTGGTATATGCAGTGCTGGGGATTGAACCCAGGGCTTTGTGCATACTATGTAAGCATCTACCGTCTGAGCCGTAGACCCAGCTTTGAGCTTTGGAATTCTAGACTATTTGCTCTTGCACTGATGCCTCCACTGAGGAGTGAAGTCTCTGTTCTCCTTTGTCACCATTATAGTCACGTCACCCAAGGGCCCAGTGACTTTCAAAGAACTCAAAAAGTAAAGAATAATATCTGTCTCATTTCTCAGCCTGTTTACTATCTCTGGTACTTGTCTTTCTGTACACCCCAAAGGGTGGTTAATGCCCTTCCAGGCTTGAGCTCTTGTCTTGTCATCTCCAGCGCTTAATTCCGCTGGTGACAAGAGCAGCTTTAATTTATCGGAGTCGTCTTAATTTTTTAAATACAGTTCCACTAGAAATTGAACGCTAGGTTAGCAAGATGTATGTATTTGGTTCGCTGGTGTTCTACTCGATTTCCGTTGTTGCTGTGATAAAGTGACCAAAGGCAACTTGGGGAGGAAAGGGTTTATTTCAGCTTCTTAGTTTGCAGATCATCATCAAGGCTTCCTTGGGACAGGGGCTGCAGGCAGGAACTGAAGTAGAGACCATAGAGGAACACTGCTTACCTGGCTTGCTTGTACATACATGTGTGTGTGTGTGTGTGTGTGCGTGTGTGTGTGTGTACACACAAATATATACATATACGTATTTACTAATATTTACTAATCAAGGCAATGCCCCACAGGCTTGCCTACAGGTATTTTCTCAACTGAGATTCCTTCAGCCAGTGTCAAGCTGGGTTGGGTCCAGAAGAGGTGGCTGCTTTAGACCCAGTGTGTTTCAGGTGGCCTCAGATGTACCTTGACTGCTGAGCTGCCAGATTTTTTCATGTCTCTTTTGTGATGACTGTAAAAGTCTGATGCCATTTTAAAGAAATACACTCAGACTCAGCACGTCCTCATGTCCACTCTGTCGTCATCCATCGATTTCTTTGCCCACCTGACCAGAACTCTCATCCCTCGGAAAAAGAGGTCTCCGCAGCAACCCAGTCCGTGGCAATATATCACTTAGGGGCAGGCTCTGAGGGTTCAAAAGACCCACCTCATTCCCAGGGTGCTCTCTCGGTCTCCTGCTTGCGGTTAGAGGTGTGAGCTCTCAGCTGTTTCTGCAGCTATGCCTCCAGTCTGCCGTCACAGACTCTAACCCTCTGAAACCGTAAGCCCAATTAAACGCTTTCTTCTATAAGTTGCCCTGACCGTGTGTTTTGTTACAGCCACAGAAAAGTAACTAAGACACATATGATGGTCTTGAATCCCAACCTGCCTGCTTCCATCTCCCAAGGGCTGGCATTTTAGGTATACACCACAACTCCCTGGTGGACCCCTTGTTATCATGGTTGGTTTTAATGTCAACTTGCCCCAAATTAGAATCACCTGAATAGGGACCCTCACCTGAAGAACTGATCTGATTGCCATGATTGATGTGGGAAGGTCCACCCCATTTGGGGATAGCATTTCTGGTAGCTGCCCAGATTTTTGAAAGGGCATATCAGAAAACTGTTCCTCCACTCTTTTCTTGCTGAGTGGATTTGCCCCCTTGCTGCTGCTTCTGCCAATTCCTTTGCTAACAGTAGAACACATTCTCCCAAGCTTTATGGTAGACTACCTTATCTTTAGGAACCTTCGAGTTCCTGGTGCCAGGCTGAAACGACTGAGGCACCCTGCCTCGCGGTCTGTCTGAGTAGCTACTGGTTGTCACCCAGCAATGAAAGGCAGCTGTTCTAGAACTCCTCTGAGGCCCCCCGAATCAAGGGCCAAGTAAATTCTGTGTTCTCAGGTACAATTTGACTGTTGTTCCTATTTTAAAGCTCATTTAATAAATTCTGAATATTTATATTTGATATTGATATGTTTATATACATATAGATATACATATGTGTGTGTGGTGGTGGTTTGAAAAGGAACAGCCCCTGTAGACTCATAAGTCTGAATGCTTGGTCGATGGGGAGTGGCACTATTAGTGGACTTGGAGAAAGTGTGTCATTCTGAGGGCGGGCTTTGAGGTCTCAAGCCCCCAGTATGCTCAAGCTCTGCCCAGTATGAAACACAGTCCCCTTTTGATGCCTGTGGATCAAGATATAGAACTCTCAGCTCCTTCTCCAGCACCACGTCTGCCTGATCGCTGCCGTGCTTCCCGCCAAAATGATAATGGATGATCCTCTGAAATTGTAAGCCAGCCCAAATTAAATGGTTTCTTTTATAAGAGTCGCCGTGGCATCTCTTCACACCAAAAAAACCCTAACTAAAACAGTGTGTGTGTATGTGTGTGTGGGTGTGTTCATCCCCTTGGTTCTGTTCCTCTAGAGAACCCTTACTAAAATCTTTTTTTTTTTTTAAATTTTAGTATTTTTTTAAATGTAGGCATGCTTTGTCTGCATTATACCTACATGCCAGAAGAGGGCATCAGATCCCTTTATAGATGCTCTGAGCACCATGTAGTTGCTGGGAATTGGACTCAGGACTTCTGGAAGAGCAGCCAGTGCTCCTAACCTCTGAGCCATCTCACGAGCTCACAGAAACTCTTTTTTTTTTTTTTTTTTTTTTTTTTTTTTTCGTCTTTCCATTTTATTTACTGGGCAGGGGTGGGGGTGGGGGTTGGGGCTGCACTCCACAGTAAGCATATGGAAGTCAGAGGACAACCTATAGGAGTTAATTTGATGCTCTCCTGCTCTCCCTTCCATCGCATGTGTTCCTGAGTTTGGTCTCAGATTGGCAGGCTGGTAGCAGATGCCTTTGCCTGCTGAGCCATGTCATCGGCCCCAGATCTCTTATTTTAAATGATGAGTGTACTGGCTGGTTTTGTGTGTCAACTTGACACGGGCTGGAGTTATCACAGAGAAGGGAGCTTCAGTTGGGGAAGTGCCTCCATGAGATCCAGTTGTGGGGCATTTTCTCCATTAGTGATCAAGGGGGTAGAGCCCCTTGTGGGTGGTGCCATCCCTGGGCTGGAAGTCTTGGGTTCTATAAGAGAGCAGGCTGAGCAAACCAGGAGAAGCAAGCCAGCAAGGAACATCTCTCCATGGTCTCTGTGTTAGCTCCTGCTTCCTGACCTGCTTGAGTTCCAGTCCTGACTTCCTTTGGTGATGAACAGCCATGTGGAAGTAAGCCAAATAAACCCTTTCCTCCCCAACTTGCTTCTTGGTCATGATGTTGTGCAGGAATAGAAACCCTGACTAAGACAATGAGTCACTTTCTAATTGACAGCTACTTTGGGTCACGTTCCTGAGCCTTAATTCATTTCATTTGCTTAATCAATCAATCTATCAATCAATTTTATGTGTGTGCCTGGGTGTATGTAAGTATACCATATATATATGTAGGAGCCCACAGAGGCCAGAAAACTAAATTCTAAACTGGGATCCTCTAAAACTCGAGTTACCAATGGTTATTAGCCACAGATCTGAACCCTGGTCTTCTACAAGAACAAGAAGTGTCCTTAACCGCATCTCTCTAGCCCACTTCATTAGGCGCTCTTGCTATCTGTACATTTTGACCAGAGTTTATAATTGTTATCAGTGGGTGGTTGGCATTATGCAGCTCACCCAACCAAGACTAGAATGGAAGCCTGCCAGTTCGTCAATATACTAGCCTTTACTGAGCATCTCCTTATATAGTGGGTGCACATTACACTGGGCAAAGCAAATGTCGTCCTTCACTGAGGTCATGGGTGGCTGCAGATCCAGCAAGACAGAAATTGGGAAGATAAAGGGGACTGTGAAGACCTGGCTATGGACACCCTACAGATACTTTGCTGGAGATCGTCTTTGTAGTCTCACTCTCAGGAGCCCTTCATTCACCTAAACTCCTCCTCCTTCCCTCCCCTCCCCATTCCCATCCTTCCTTCTGGAAAAGCATGCATGCGTTGACTCCAGTGGTGTTACTTAGTTTGTTAGGGTGCTGTGGATTCACATTAACTCCCCCATGACTTCCCAGTGAAAGCTAACACATTTCATCTGGAATTCTATTTTGTTTCTTCTAAACATTTTCTACTGTAGTTATTCCCTTTATGCGTACATGTGTATGTATGTGTGTGCACATGCCTGCCTTCCTTCCTTCCTTCTTTCCTTCCCCTTCCTTCCTTCTTTCCTTCCTCCTTTCCTTCCCCCTTCCTTCCTTCTTTCCTTCCTCTTTTCCTTCCCCCTTCCTTTCTTCCTTCCTTCCTTCCCCCCTCCTTTCTTCCTTTCTTTCTATGTAGCTGAGGATGACCATGAATTCCTTACCTGCTGGTCTCCGCTTTCCAAATGCAGGGATTACGTGGTTTAAACAGTACTGAGGAGATTAGACTCGGGGCTTCCTTCACGTTGGGTAAGCAGCTGGTATTTGTGCTAGATCTCCAGTCCTTCTTTAGAACTGATTTTATATTGTGAAGAATATAAAACATCTCTTGTCCCAGTCTTTAGTCTGCCTGGGGGAATTATCAAGCACAGAATCCCTGCCTTAGCCATGGTAAATGTTCCCTTTCCATGGCACACTTACTTATTTAATGTATGCTAGTACACTGTAACTGTCTTCAGACACACCAGGAGAGGGCATCTGATCCCATAACAGATGGTTGTGAGCCACCATGTGGTTGCTGGGAATTGAACTCAGGACCTCTGGAAGAACAGTCAGAGCTCTTAACCACTGAGCCATCTCCCCGGCCCACTATTGTTTTTTTTAAGACCGGGTTTCTCTGGGTAGCCTTGGCTATCCTGGAAATCACTCTGTACACCAGGTTGGCCTCAATCTCACAGAGATCTGCTGGCCTCTGTCTCCCAAGTGCTGGAATTATCACCCTACTAGACTTATTTGTTTTATTTTATATGTATAAGTGTTTCGTTTTCAGGTATGTATGTGTACCATATGCACTTCTTGGTGCACACAGAGGTCAGAAAGGGATTTTCAGTTTCCTGGAACTGAAGTTATGGATGGTTGAGAGCTATTATGTGGATGCTTGAAACTGAATCAGGGTCCTCTGGAAGAGCAGCAAGTGCTCTAACCACTGAGTATTCTCTCCGGCCCTCACTTACGTCTGTTTGTTTAATACCAGATAAAACAGGCTTAGCAGAAGGGGTTTGTTTGTTTGTTTGTTTGTTTGTTTTTTCGAGACAGGGTTTCTCTGTGTAGCCCTGGCTGTCCTGGAACTCACTCTGTAGACCAGGCTGGCCTCGAACTCAGAAATCCACCTGTCTCTGCTTCCCAAGTGCTGGGATTAAAGGTGTGCGCCACTGCCCGGCTAGAAGGGAATTTCATAAAACCACACACATGCGAGATTACCTTTGTTCAGCACTAGTCCCAGCGACCAGCCTTGCTTCCTTTTCCACTGAGACCACAGCATGGGGATATGGGTATGTACAGAAAGAAATGACAGAGGGCAGAAGTGTCGCAAGATTGTTACAAGTTTTTATTCAGCTGTTTTTAAACTTTCAGAGAAGACTCCTTGAAATCTTAAGTTTGATGCGAGGCCAGGGAAACTCTAGGAGTGTTTCAGTTCTCTAAGCTTTTATGGGCGCTAAGACAGCCCAGACACCACGAGAACGAATCAGGCTGGCTGGTGCCGTGGCGCCACCTCGTGGTCATAATTCACAGCACCTCATGCTGGGGACTAAAAAAGCCCATTTCTCTGGCGTTGTAGAGGATGGAGACAAACATTATGAGAACAATGTTTGGGCTTTGCTCGGCGGGCAAAGAGCAAAAAGTCTGTTCCCAAGATCAACGACCCGTGTTCCAGCTCTGAAATCCACATAGCAAAAAGAGAGAACCTATTTCCACGAGTTGGTCTCTGACCCCCATTCATGTCTGTGAGGCACCACACAAATAATTCTTTGAAAAAGAACTCAGTCTGGGCAACACAGGTGCTGGTGACAGCGATGCGTGCCTTTAATCTAATTCCAGCACTCAGAAGGTAGAGGCAAGCAGATCAATCTGAGTTCGAGGCCTGCCTGATCTAAACAGAGAAACTCTGTCTCAAAAAAACCAAAACCGAAACAAGCAAAAAAAAAAAAAAACAAAACAAAGCAAACAAACAAACAAACAAACAAAAAATACCCCAAAACCTCAACAACAACAAAAACAACTCACTTGGGGGGCAAATCATGTCTTTCAAGAGTAGGACTAGGGCCATAGAACTAGGGCCGGGCTAAGAGAATTTGCTCCCCTCACCCTGCAGCCCTCCAGGATTTCTTTGTATAGCACTGACTGTCCTGGAACTCACTCTGGTAGACCATTCTGGCCTTGAACTTCTAAATCTGTGAGTAATCTCCAAGTGCTGGGAGGAAAGGCAAGTCACTACTATCCAGCTAAGAGCCTGCTGCTTTCACTTTCAAGTTTGGTTTCCAGCCCTACACTGGACCGCTGACAACTTCCTGTAACTGCAGCTCCAGGAGATCTGAAGCCACTTTAGGCCTCCACAGGCCCACGTGCACACCCCACCCTCATATGTGCATAAGTTTTTATATATACAAAATTAAAGAAAATTTAAAAATTTAGAATTTGGATTTAAATATAGTTAGGGTCTCATTTTAGTATGTATTGGCTGAGTGACCTTGGGCAAGTAAGTCACTTCATCTCTTTGATCCTCGTTGTCCTCATTGGTAAGGTGGAGAGCACACGTAGACCAGGCCCTCTTTATATCCAGGGCATGTTTTAACATGGCGCCCAGAAAGCTTTAGATGTTTACTTTAGGCAGAAGAGACTTTGTAAGCAAAGGTAGGGAGAAAAACACACATTCAGAAGACAGTAAGTGACAGCCAGTCCCTCTTCTCTGCTGGAGAGGAGCCTCAGCTGGTTAGTCCCAGGCAGCAAGTGCAGCAGGGCATGAGTTTCTTTGGGAGTGTTTATCTTAAAATATAAAGTGTGTGTGTGTGTGTATGTGTGTGTGTGTGTGTGTGTATTATGTATATATAAGTGCAGGTGCCCTCAGAGGCTAGAAAAGGGCATCAGATCCTCTGCCTCTAGTTATAGGAGGTTGTGAGATGCCCACCTACACCCTGGGTCTCAAATTCTGGTCCTCTGCAAAACCAGCAAGTGCTCTTAACTACTGAGCCATCTCTCCAGCTGTTTGCTTTTATTTATTTATTTATTTATTTTAAATAGGGGCTTGCTTTGTTGCCTAGGCTGGCCTAGAATTAACAGTCCTCCTACTTCAGCCTCCTGAGTGCTGAGATTTCAGGCATGCCAGCCACACCTACCTCAAAGAAAGAGAGAAAGAAAGGGAGAGAGAGAGAGAGAGAGAGAGAGAGAGAGAGAAAGGAAGAAAGAAAGAGTACATAAGAGGAGCCACAACCCTCCAGGGAGCAGCTCCACGCTCAGCTAGGCCTAGGCCTCAGCTCCTGGAGAGTGTGGTTGTGCTCTTGTGCTCAGCAAACACCAGAACACCAGTTACCAGCTCCCACCTACCCCTTTTCAAGGTCTCACTATGTAGCTCAGACTGGACTTGGACTTCACTATGTAGGCCAGGCTAGCCTCCATCTGCCTCTGCCTTTCTAGGGCGGAGATTAAAGGCATGCACCACTTCATCCAGTTTCTCCAGACTTCTCTGAACAGCCACACCTGCTCTGGTCCTGTCTGCCCCACCACAGGCTCCACCTAATTCTTCTCTGGTCCCCAGCCAGCACCAACCTCCTGCGGGGCAGTCGTCCTTGCTCTGTTCTCCTGTTTCCTGTCTCTCTACTTGTTCCTCTTAGGAGTTTCTCCTTTGCACACACTGGCTTGGCTCTTCCTCAGAGGCCTGCCCTGTCCTCCCTCTTCTCACCTGGAGTGCTCTTCCAGAACCATGTATATATTGGTTGGTTGGTTTTGGTCATTTTTTAATCATTATTTGTGTGGGGGTGGAGGGAGTGGTAGTGATGTTGATGATGATAATAGAGTGTAGAATCAGTTCTTTCCTTCCACTTTTATGTAGAGACTCAGGTCACTAGACTTGCATAGCAGGCACTTTTGCCCGAATGAGCCACCTCGGTGGCCTTATATGTTGGTTCTTTGCTTGTTTGTTTTGTTTGTGACAGGGTCTCGTGTATCCGAAGCTGGTCTCCAACTCACTATGTACTTGAGGATGACCCGGAACTTCTGATCCTCCTGCTTTTGCCTCCTGGGTTCTGAGATTACAGACACGTCCCACATGCCTGTTTTATAAAGTGGTGGCTATGGAACCCAGGGAATTGAGCAAGCTAGGCAAGTACCCTACCAACTGAGAGAACACCCTCATCCCCTCTCCCTGGGCCATCTTATCTACCCCATTGGCTTTAATTATTGGTTGTTTCCCCCAGAGCCCCAGACCTACTTATGCAATTGTCTTTGGAATGTTCCACCCATATCACCAACTTCCTATGTGCAGAATGAGATTATCTTCTTGCCCACAAACCCACTCTTCCTCCCGTGTGACCTACACAGCCAGTGGCTCCACCCTTTACCCTATGGGTTAAGGCAAATACATACACATATTTTCTAAGCCACCCTCTCTTCTCCATCCCTACTACATCATCCTCTTTAGCCTATATTATTGCATGTTTCCCCTCCCCCTGGAATAGAATCTCAGGTTGGTCTCCTGCTTCCTCCTATTCCTATGGAATCACCACGTGAATCCGGGGCTTTGTGCATGCTAGAATAGCACTGTAGTAACTGAGCCACAGCACCAGTGCATCTGCTCCTTAGTTAGACTCTTGGTGTCCATTTTATCTCTCTGCAGCTTAGGATTCTTTCTCAAGATTTTAGGGGTAAATCCATTTCCCACCCTTTCTAAGTTTCTAGAAGATTCCTACATCCCTTCATTCAAGGTGCCCTTCTTCATCTTACATCTCTCTGACACTCTTCTACAGGAAGAACTTTTAAAAATTTATTTTTAGGCCAGGCAGTGGTGGCTCACACCTTTAATCCCGGCACTTGGGAGGCAGAGGCAGGCAGATTTCTGAGTTCAAGGCCAGCCTGGTCTACAGAGTGAGTTCCAGGACAGCCAGGGCTACACAGAGAAACCCTGTCTCAAAAAAAAAATTGTTTTTAGGGCTGGAGAGATGGTTCAATGGTTAAGAACACTGGCTGTTCTTCCAGAGGGTCTGGGTTCAATTCCAAACATGCACCATATGCCTGTTTTATAAAGTTACAGACATGGCAGCTCATGTCTGTAACTCCAGTTTCAAGGGATCGCACACTCTTACATCAATGCATGTAAAATACAATTAAATAATTGTGTGAATAAAAGCATTTGAGTACCTGCTACAGACTGAAAACAGGCTGGGACCACAAAAGCTCACTTACATGCTCAGCTTTGATAAAGCAGAATCACTACTATGTATCATAAAGCAGATACCAGACATTTTACGTCTTGCATCTAAAATACTAACAAGGAGTGTGTACTTAATAGTGTGTGTGTGTGTGTGTGTGCCACATGGTATGTGTGAGTTCTAGGGACTGAATTTAGTGTGTCAGGTTTGGTGTCCAGCACCTTTACCCGCTGAGCTATCAATGCTCTGCATTTGAACTTTCAAATATATTATTTGACCCAGATGTGGTTGGTGCTACACACCTGTAATCTCAACACTCAGGAGGAGGTGGTAGAGACTGCTGGATCTGAAGTTCAAGGTCACACTCCATGCTATCTGGGAATTTGAGACCACTCTGGGTTAGACACTTTGAGGAAAACAAATAAAACAGGAAGCCACATGTTTTCTAGTGAAGGCCTTCAGTAGGGGTTACCAGGATCACCAACCCATGAATCAACACTTGAGTCACAGAAATCAAATCGGACACACTGTGGTATTTTGGAGCTTATATAAAGGTTAATCTCCTTTAACAGAGGTCAGTGTGTTAACCTGAGGTCCCTACTCCATGACAGTGTGAGCCTATGGTTATGTCAGAAGAGGCCAGGGAAGCTGCAATTCTCTCAAATTTTGAGAACAAAAGAGCAGTGGTGATGCCAAAGGATGACACATCTGTTTCCTAGGAAGAAACAAAGCCTCAGCAGGACTGTGCAGTTGGTGTGCATGGTGATTTGCAAATCTGGGCCACTTCCTGTTCTGAAACCAGTTGTGAAATTTGTTTGGGCAAGTTGTCCAATCAGGGAGTCAGGGGAAGTTGCCAACTTGATTTCTGGCCTAAGGAAGTTCTCTTCAGGGAAGACACCATGATCAGGAAGTTCTTTTTTTGTTTTGGTTTGTTTGTTTGTTTGTTTGTTTGTTTGTTTTTCAAGACAGAGTTTCTCTGTGTAGCCCTGGTTGTCCTGGAACTCATTCTGTAGACCAGGCTGGCCTCGAACTCAGAAATCCCCCTGCCTCTGCCTCCCAAGTGCTGGGATTAAAGGTGTGTGCCACCACTGCCTGGCTCCTAAGGAAGTTCTTTGCGGGTCTGTTGGATCCCACTCAGCTGAATATTTCAGGAATATGGCAGCTAAAGAAAGGGCTGAGCTCAGGGATGAGTGAGTAACAGCCAAACATCATCACTGGTGAACAGAGTTAGTCAGGTGAAGGACCATCCCTTTTCCTAAACATTATCTATCTATCACTTTCTATCTATCTATCTTTCTTTCTATCTATCTACCTACCTACCTAGCTAGCTATCTATTTGTGTGTGTATATATGCAGTGTGCATAAGGGGAACATGGGTGCCACAATGTGCAAGTGGAGGTCAGAGGGCAACTTTCAGGAGTCAGCCCTCCTGTTCCATCACGTGGTTCCTGAGGATCAAACTTGGCTCATCACATTTGGCAGCAAGACCCCTACCTGTTGAGCCATGGGGCTGGCCCCGTTGAGGTTTTGTTTTTTACGGTCTCTGTCTCTCTCTGGATCTGGAGAGAGGACTCCGATTGCTGACAAGTTCCCAGGTGATGCTGATGCTACTCGTCTGGTGGCTAAGGATCTCTGAACACGAGCAAGGCAACGTAGGATGACACCACTCCGATGCCGATGGCCTTGCCAGGGAGCTGTGTCGGTGTGAACGGCTGCCCTGCTTCTGAATTTCCTGTTCAGTGAGAATAAACTATTATTTGTTTAAGCCCAGTTGGATTTGTTATCACTTCCATTTAAAAGGTCTCTGAGCTCGGAGCTGGAAATGTAGCTCAACTAGTATAGTTTTGTCTGGTGTGGACAAAGCACTGGGTTTGTAATAAGCCAGCTTGCTGGCTCATATCTGTAGTCCCAGTATTTGGGAGACAAGGAGCAGGAGGTGGAAGTCATACTTTCAAAGCTAGTAAATTCAAGGCCAGCCTGGGCTACTCTCGACCCTGTGTTTCAAACCAACAAATAAAACCCAAAATGAAATAAAACACTCAAGAGGACCTTGAGAAGGCTCAGTGAGTAGAAGCGCCTGCCTCTAAGCCTGGCCACCTGAGTTCAACCCCTGGGAACCACCTAGTGGGAAAGGAGAGAGCTGACTCTCAAATTGTCCTTTGACTTCATTAAAAAAAAAAAAATCAATTCAAGGGAACCGGACTGATGCCTGAGCACTGGCTGCTCTATCAGAGGACTGTGTTACAATTCCCAGCACCCACATGGTGGCTCACAACCATCCAGTTCCAAGGGACCTGATGTTCTTTTCTGGCTTCTGAGGGCATCAGGCACACATATGACACACATACATACAGGCAGGCAAAGCACTCCCACACATAAAAATTTTCAAGAAAACAAAACCTTAAATCTCAAGACTCAGTGTGCGGAGGTGGGGGTGGGGGGTTATAATGTCAGCTAGCCAGTACTGCCCCGCCTCCACTCCTATGCACTTGATCCCCCTCCCCCTCCACTCCCCTCCTTTGAAGTAACTATTTTCAACTCTTAAGGAGCCTTCCTTTGTAATTAAGAGGTTTGACTAAACAGCATGCTAAATTACCCTGGTTTGTCCTCCATCTTTATCTCTTCCTGCTAAGCAAGATGAAGGTACACTTTTCTTTGTTCTATCCCTAGAGTCTCTCTCTAATGATTTCCTGATAGAGCTGTGTAACAATACCTTGCTACTGTTCACTGCCTATAATAACATCACATTGACCACTGGATTTACCAACTAGATTGTCCTTACTGGCTAAGCCTTTCTTTTCTTTGGAGCCAAATGGTCACTCTGTGCTGAAACGTTTTAATTGTCTAGGAATCTATGATTAATTTCATTTTTTTTTTTTTTTTTTTGGTTTTTTGAGACAGGATTTCTCTGTGGAGCCCTGGCTGTCCTGGAACTCACTCTGTAGACCAGGCTGTCCTTGAACTCAGAAATCCACCTGCCTCTGCCTCCCAATAATTTCATCTCTTAATCCATGGGTGGGGGCAGTTCTCCCCCCTCCGCCCCCTTCAACTAGGGTTTTGCTATGTAGCCCAGGCTGGCCTCAAATTCACGATGCTCACTATGTAACACAAAGCCTTGCTCCTCCTGCCTCCACCTCTGGAGGGCTGGAATTAGAGGGGTACACTATCAACATCCAGCGGGGTCAAAGTTCCTCTGACTAAATTCCAACATGTTGGCTGAGCTGGCAGCTTCACTCTCTTGGCTCCGTCCATGCCGAAGCTTCTGTCCTGCTGGTCTATTCTTCCTGACCTACACCCTGGGCTCCATTATGTAACTGGGAAGAGACTTTATCTCTGTTTTCTATAGTTGGAGTATCTCTCTACATTGACTGTTGTTTTTAGCTAGCGTCAGCCTAGGAGGTGGTCTGGGTAGGATCCAATCAGAAGCTCGCGGCCAATGTGAAAAAGGCAGCTGAAGAGAGTTCTAAGAAGAGTCCTGCTGTGCTGTTATCTTGAGGCCAGCATCAGCAGAAAGCAGTTACCCTCATACTGTGGGGCAACAGGGAGAGTTCTGGAAGATCTCAGTTAAGAGCTGTAGCTGTGGGAGAAGGTCCTGGAAGGAATGCTGCTGTCAGCGCAGGAAGGAAATGCCTCTGGCAGCAGGAAAAAAAAAAAAAAAATCAGAGAAACCAAGTCACTCAGTGTCTCTTGGTTTCCTGTCTGTGCCTATTGTTAACTAACGGCTGAGCACAACCAGAAGCTAGCCTTTGAGGGATCTGGCTGATGCTCTCTGCTGGTGTGACTCTGGGGCCCTGGGTAGAGTGAAGGGCAGATAGAGTGTGTGGGGGTGGGTGGGTGGGGGGGGTGGGGGGGGGGGGGGGGGTTTAGAACATAGCCACAGGGGGAGCTACAATTTTCAAAGCAAGAGTAGAGAAAAAAGAAAAGAAAGAAAACCCCTTGTTCCACAGTGCTTCTAGAACAGCAGGGTGGCTAGCTTGGAATTCTAGGTTGGCAACTCCTTCTCTCAGAATTTTGAAGGCACCATTCCACAGTCTCCTGGCTTCCCCTGCTGTTGTTGAGAACTCTGTGCCGTTCTCCTTCCTGGTCCTTCTACCTGTGACTGGTTTTTTTCTTTTTGGAAACTTCTGGTCTTACCTTTCCCTCCGTGTTTTCCTTTTTACAGTTGATATGCTGTGGTGTGGGGTGATTTTCTTTCATTACACTTCAGGGTCTCTCCCAGGAGGCCTTGGTCAGGTGTGTTTACCCAATCCCTTGTAAGGCCCTGAAAATGCAGGAACTGTTGATACAGCTCTTGGATGCTGTCTGTTCTTGCATGTGGCTGGAGATGATGCTGGCATGATCACCCTGGCATGGGTGGTTGCGGTGAGCTGCTGAGCATCGTACATAGTTGGTCCAGCCTCCTTTCCCAGGACCCATATCACTGAAGAGTTATGGAAGTTTAGTGACAGTAGGGCAGAGAAAGGAAGACAGAGAAAGAGGCTTCATAGAGATAGGGGCAAAGTTGTCCTAAGGAAAATGGCAGGTTTGCAGAGCATGAAATCCTGGCATTGAGACTGGGTTTCCACACTGATGGGAAAGGATCAAAGGCCAGCCAACAGTCACACAGGAAAGACTTCGTGAGACTGCTCACAAACAGGGATGATTTCGAGTCCAGAGTACAACGTGTAAACATGAGGCGAAGCCACTCTCTGTCTGGAAGGAAACAAAGACTGCTGACCTTCTGAAATCCCAAGTAGTGTGAACTTCAGGACGTGGTGCCACCAACTAAAGCACCGATTCTGTCCTAGTGGGCACCTTCAGCAGTGGCAAGCAGAGGTGCTTCTGAGAGTCAGGCTGTGGAAGTGGACATATGGAAATTCCAGCAGTAGAGAAGGGCCAGGCAAGCAAGGCTGGCTCACAGCTGGCTTCTTCTGTACAGCCAAGTTCTCAAGGCTGACAGTGAAGTCACAGCGCATTGTCACATCTAAAAGAAAAAAAAAAAGTGAGACTTGGCTGGAGTTAGCTGAATAGGCTCTGAGTTCCCTGGAGATCCGTAGTTCATTTACTGTGACAGCTAACGAAGAGATGACAGGAAAATAGAAAATTAGTCCAGCTCACTTAATGACAAAGCCATTTAATTGGTATTACTCTAAATTGGTACCCTGACTAACCAGTGGGTTGGAAACTATTTTAGTTCAATGTATGACTCAAGAGATTTTATCTCTTAGCTAGAGGGTGCTGGAATGAAAAGCTCCATGTGGGTCCAAACATGTTCCCCACAGCACTGCTGGAGTCATGTTCTGAGCATTTTGCTGAGAGCTTACTCTAGCATGGCTGCTTAAGAAAAAACTCATGTCTGAGCCAGGTGGTGCAAGGTGCTCTGCTACAAACATAAACAAGAAAGGGAACGAATAAATAAATATGCCTCAAGTATTACAAATTTTTTCTTTTATTTCTCTCTCTCTCTCTCTCTCTCTCTCTCTCTCTCTCTCTCTCTCCTGTTTCTTTGCTTTAAAACACGGTGGTGGCACATGCCTTTCATCCCAGCACTTGGGAGGCAGAGGCAGGTGGATTTCTGAGTTTGAGGCCAGCCTGGTCTACAGACTGAGTTCCAGGACAGCCAGGGCTACACAGAGAAACTCTGTCTCGAAAAACAAAAAACAAAACAAAACAAACAAACAAACAAAAACCAACCAGGATCTCCTGTAACCCAGGATAGCCTAATATCCACTGTGTAGCTGAGGTTAGCCTTAAACTCTTGAGCTACCTGCCTCCATCTACCAAGTGCTGGGATTACCTATGTGCCACCATATCTAGCTTTGATGAATCCTTTTATGGAGGACCAGCTAAGTTACAATTTGGTGAGAAAAGAACTTAGTAACTTAAAGCCAGACCTTTTTTTTTTTTTTTGTTACTCATTACTTCTTCTCTTCTTCTGATTAGTGGAGAGCTCTTGCTTATCTGAAATAAATTCAGGCTAACCTGGAACCTCCAGGGCTTCCCTTGCGGGATCAGAAGCCAGGGCATGTTTTCTACAGTAGGTGCTTGAGTCTGTCTTGACTGTCTGCCCTTTGGGGATAGTGTGTTCCAGTCAAAACAGCAAATAAAGGCTTCAAACACAGAGCCCATGTTTCTGCTTGGCCCATTGACTAAGTCTGACTATAAACAGACCAGGAAACAAACCCTATCATGGACTGATAAGGCCAGACATATTTAGCAACAGGTGTTGATTATCTACCTTCATTATGTCCTGAGAGTTGTTGTAAATGCATTGCAGGTATTAGGCCAGCGAAGCTTTGCATCAATCCCATGAAACAGGTAGTTACCACCATTATCATTCCTACTACATAGATGAAATACTAAGGCAAGAAGTCACACACAAACAGAATTCAAATTTTGGATCTCAATCCAGGTGATCTGACCTCATGGTTTGTGTGCCTTGTCTCCATACTGTGCAGTCTCACACCAAGTAGAAGAAAATGAGCAGCTACCAAAGGCTTTTTCAATGGGTGAGCACGGTGTGAGATCTCATACAAGAGGAGTCAGGTGGCGCAAAGCCACCCATGACTGATTCCAGCTCCAGAAAATTGGATGTCCTTTTCTGGACTCCAAGGGCACCCGAACTTGCATGTGTAGATCCACATAGAGATACACATACACATAGTTAAAAATTAAAAGTAAATCTTGAAGGCCAGCATGTTGCAATGCCTCTAATCCTAGCATCCAGGAGGCAGAGGCAGGCAGAACTTTGTGAGGTCAAGACCAACCTGGTTTACATAGAGAATCCAGGCCATCCAGGGATACATAGTGAGACCCTGTCTCAATAAAATAAAATAAATATTTAAAAATGACTAAGATAATATCAAATCTGATGGATCTGTCTTAGGAAAATACTATATGAACGTGGATATTTATGAGAGTAAATTCTTTGAGACTTCACTAGAATGAAAAGCTTTTGGACAGGAATCAATTATTCTGATTAATAATGTAACAGATATTTTAATTTCCCTTATAATACATAAGCATTATATATTATAATATGTAAAATAAATATATCATATATAAATTACAGATGTATAATATAAGCATTTTGAGGGGAGCCTTGTCTTGTGAGAAAGTAGAGATGGACAAGAGTGTTGCCTTAGAGATGATAAACACTGTCTCGCTGGCCTCCCTGGTCTATTACTCTAGCCTTTGGAAGAATCCCCTGAGAGCACAAATCGGAAAATAGTGCTTTCCTCTCCTTTAGCAATCCTGTTTTCTATCAGTGTCTTGTAAGAATTTGATGAGTGAAGGGAGGGAATGTGTACACAAGCAAGATGGCCACAGGTTCAAGACAGCTACTAGACACTGTTTGTAACAATAGAGGCTTTGGAAAATAATATCTAATAACCATTTTTAAATACTTGCTTACTACATGTTACCCTATAACTGGCTCTCCCCCAAACAACCTGAGAGATGGCTCAGCAGGTAAGAGAGTTTGGTAATCTCTCATAGGACCCTGGTTCCTTCCCCAACAGGTCAGGGAGCTCATCCATCAGCTTTAGGTGATGCAATGCCCTCTTCTGGTCTCCTTGGGCACACACACACACACACACACACACACACACACACACACTAGTAAGTAAAGGAGGCCAGGTATGGTGGCACATACGTTTAATCCTAGCACTTTGGAGGCAGATCTCTGTGAGTTCGAGGCTATCCTGATCTACAATATAAAATTCCAGGCCATCGAGGGCTACTTAGGAAGAACTTGTTCAAAAAAAAAAATTTTTTTTTTAAAGGAAAGAAAATTTCTGCCTAGACACTAGTCTGAACAATGCTCAAAAAGGACAGTAACCACAGAGAAGGCTAATGGTACATCAGCAGCAGGAGGCATTCCAAGTTAGAAGTGATCATGAGTAGCCGGGCGTGGTGGTGCACGCCTTTAACCCCAGCACTTGGGAGGCAGAGGCAGGTGGATTTCTGAGTTCAAGGCCAGCCTGGTCTACAGAGTGAGCTCCAGGGCTATACAGGAAAACCCTGTCTCGAAACGCCCCCCCCCCAAAAAAGAGAAGTGATCATGAGGGAGGGTGTAATGTCTCTTTAACTCGGGTCAGAGGGTGAATCCTTTTGTCTCTTGAAGTAAAGACTAACCTGAAGGAGTCTGGGATATTCACAACCCTTGTATTATATAAGGATAATAAATACACATCTCATAAAGGTTGCTGTGAAGAGCATACTGTGATAATTGATAGAAAGCGCTTAGAGCAGTACCTGGCACACAGTATGAGGTCAGTAAATGTTGGTCGTTCCCTTCACTTTATTCTCTTCACTCTCCTCCCTTTCCACCGGGCTTCATTCATTCTTTTCCAAGGACATGCAGGGGGCGTGCCCTCCCTCCCGCCGCTTCCACCTAAGCCCCGCCCCTGGCCTTTCTCGGATTGGCTCCTAGGAGGAGGAGCCAAGGGAAGAGCCCAGTGCGGCGCTGTGGGCGGGGCGCATGCGCGGGTTGGGCTGGGTGGAGGAGGAGAGGAAGAGCTGCCGGAAGTAGGCGGTGGAGGTGGCGGCAGAGCTGCTTACAGCCACCAGGGAAACAGAGGCGGGAAGCGCAGCGGGCAGACCCTCAGCACCGGGGGTCAAGTGTGCGTCCCGCACGCCTGAGGCCGAGAGCTCGCTCCGCCTAGACCGCTTCTGGGGTCCCGCAGCCTCCGCGGACCTCAGCCTTGCCCCGAAGCCCGCCAGGGGGCGCCGCGCTGAGGGGCTGCGGGGTGGGGGGCGGACGGCCCTGACCCCGGGGCTGCTCGGGGCCGGGCGAGAGGACCGCCTGGGCGGGGACCCCGAGGCCTCAGCCCCCGGACAGAGGCAGGGGTTCTTGGGGGCGCAGGGGGCGCGTCGCCCTCTGCCCCCGCCGGCACCCTGGCCATGACAGGCAAGTCGGTGAAGGACGTGGATCGGTACCAGGCGGTGCTGGCCAACCTGCTGCTGGAGGAAGATAACAAGTTCTGTGCCGACTGCCAGTCCAAAGGTAACGCATCCGGGGCGCCGGTGGGGGACCAGCTGCCGGGGCGGCGGGCGTGGCGGTGGCTTGAATGGGGAGGGGGTTCTGGAGCTCAGGGCGAGAGTCCTCTTCGTGTGACAACGCGAGCCACCCTCGCTCATGAGCCTGCTGGGTTTCCTCGGGCTTGGGGTTTGGTGTGGGCGAGTGAGTGTGTGTGTGTGTGTGTGTGTGTGTGTGTGTGTGTGTGTGTGTGTGTGTGTGTGTGTGTGTGTGCGCGCGCGCGCGCGAGCGTCAGCGAGGTGGGGGATGATATAGTGGGGGTGGGGTTGCCCGGTGTGTTCAGGTGAGAATGGCTGTGTTGCAGACTCTGAAGGCTTCTGGGCTCGCTGTCATCCAGAGCTGGCAGCCTTTCACTTGGCAAAGCTGTGGGTGAACTGCAGTGGGGTGGGGGTGGGGGTGTCGAGGAGGAAGGTGAGATGACGAAGAGAAAAACTGTCGAAATGATACTTAAAGGTGGCATCCCTTGCTGTCTGCTATGTCGTTAGCGGCTCCTGTCATTTTACCACCTTGTTGAGCTCTGACAGAGTGCCTAGGAGGCTTTCTTCCCCCAGGTCGTGTGCACTGAGAAGCTGCCTTATTGCAGTGACACAGTGCGGATTTCTAGATAGTCTTGCCTGGGCTGTGGAGGCCGAAACTAGCAGACCTGGGCTGTAGTGCAGGACCCATTCAAGCAGGGAGAAGAGGAAGCAAGGAATTCCCCCAATTCGTTATTTCCTAGGTGATTACACTTCTAGAGGTGAAATAGGAAGGGTCATTGTAAATTGACCCCAACCACTTGGCCTTTGTTTATTGTGCCTGTAAAGGTTCATGCTGTGTTACAATTAAAGGTCAATATGGTAGAAAATTTTACCAGGGAACTATTTGTGCCCGGCTTTGTAGATAGGAGCAGCTATAATTGGGAGGGGGTATTCCCTTAGTTCATTTCCTAAATTTGCCATGTAGCGTATGGGCATAAAGTAGTATAAAGCATTCGAATGTGTATGTGTGTGTGTGTGTGTGTGTGTGTGTTAATGTTGAGAAGAGCAGTAGATACCTAACCCATGCTTCATGTGATTATGGTTTATTTTAGAGTAAGGTTATGTAAGGAGGGCGCAAGAATGATGATGCATTGATTTAGACTCCTAGTAATAAATTTTAGTGACCTCTATCAGTAGGCAAATGCAATGAACTGTTAGGAAAGCAGGTCCCCAGACTTCTCTCCTGAGTCTTTGCATTAACTGGAGTTCAATTTATGTTGAGGAGTCTAAATTTCTTGTAGATTGATTCTTGTTAGATCTACTGGAAGGTTTGGTTTACAATGTAGGAGCATCTGTGGTCTACTCAGATTCTCTAATGTCCTCAGTTGACAATTTTAAGTCGCAGTGAGGCATCTACTGAGGGAACATTGCCACGTTTGGAGACCCAGATGCCATTTTTGATGATTTTTAGAACCACCCCCTCCCCTGTACTTATGTTGTTCTTATACTTACTCATTCCAATAAAATATACCATGTGGAAGAGAGAGGTTAATTTACCAATTTCCATTGCTCCAAATTCCCCATTGCCCTTTATTAATAGCCTTCCTGGGTATAACCATAGAACTTAATTCCTGATGAGAACTAGTAACTGGGGCCTGGGATAGGGCTCAGTGGATAAAGGTCTTGCCACTAAGACTGACAACCTGTGTTTGATCCCCAGGACTCACCTGGTAAGAGGAGAGAACCAGCCCCGACAAACTGTCCCCTGACCTCCGAGTGGATGCTGTAGTACATACATGTACAGTCCCCACAAAGTTAATAAATAAGGCGTAGAAACCAAACAACAGCAAAGCCTAGTAGCTGTCTGCCACTGATGCTAAAACCTTGGATCCTGAATGTTCTGAAGTTAGAAATGCTTTTCCACACGATTGCCACTATTGAAAAAGAGATGCCCATGTGCCCATTATCTTTCAGTTCTGTTAAGCAGGCTTTTGCCGCGTCCTGTTTATCTAGCTGCAGAATGCCCAGCCCAGTCTGCCGGTTAGCCCCTCCTTCGTTTTGTTCCTCTTTTCCACTTTGAGATTTTGTGATGAAGGTGTAGGCAGTTCTCAGAGGGTGGGGAAGAGAGACATTTGCATCAGTAGGCAGTGACCTGCTCGGCCCTGATAAAAAGGACCAGCAGTTGGCGGAAGAATTAAAGGACTGTTCACTAAAATAAGATTTGGGTTTGAGTTTACTTTTTCTGTTTTCTCTCTTGTCCTTTTCAGAAAATTGAGAGCTCACCAAACAAGGTCTGGAGAGTGTTCCTTCATAGTATTTAATGTATTGATGTAGTCTGAACTACAGACCTATATAAGTGGATACTTTTGTAATGTTCCAAAATAGCTCTTGGGCAATGAATTCTTTTTAAAATTTAAATTATGTTTTAACTTATTTATTTATTTGTGTGTGTGTGTGTGTGTGTGTGTGTGTGTGTGAGACAGAGAACAATTTCCACCATGTGGAGAGTGAACTTAAGTGGTCAGGCCTGCTGGCAAGCACATTTCCTTAACCACTGAGCTATCTTGTCACCTAAGTTTCTGTTTATTTTCAGGAAAAATTATGTTTCATAAACATTTTATATTTATTTTAAATCAAATGTATATGTGAGTGCAGTGTCTATCCATGCCAGGAGAGGGTGTCTGATCCCTTGGCACTGGACTTACAGGTGGTTGGGATTCACCTGAGGTAGGTGCTGGGAACTGAACTCAGGCCTTCTAAAGAATACTATGGACTCTGAACCACAGCGTAACTTTTCTAGTCCCCTGACTCTTCTTTTTAACATCACATTTAGGAGTGATACCTGTTAGTTGATCCTTAAAATAATGTCATTTAAACATTGGAATAGAGACTAAGCAGGCACCTTTCTCTCTTTATTCAGTAGGAGGCCTGTTGAACCAGGTTCCTGAATGTCCTGGACTGCTTTGACACTGCTTTGTTTAAAAAAAAAATGCCAATGCTTAGTGGTTGTGGCACATGTCTTTAGTCCCAACACTTGGGAGGGGAAGGCAAGGAGAATCTCTGAGTTGAAGGCCAGCCTGGTCTACAAAGTGAGTTCCAGGACAGCCAGGGCTGTTACATTGAGAAATCTTGTGTCAAAAAACAAAACAAACAAACAAAGTCACAATTTAAGCCATCTAAGGTGGCTACACCTGTAATCCCAGCACTCAGGAGCTGGAGGCAGGAAGGAAGATCAGAAGTTCAGTTATCCTTAGCAAGTTTGAGGCCAGACTGGGCTATGTGAAACTCTGCCTCAAAAAGTCCCCTTTCTCAAATGCTACGACTTATTCTTAGCACAAGTGCAGTTTCCTTGTCATGACAGCTCCCAAGGTAATACCTACATAGACTGACTTCAGTAATGATAAAGTAGAGGATGTACCAATGTTGATGCATGATAGAGGAAAAACCAGTGTAAGAGCCAGGTATGTCTCCAGTAACTGGCTGCTTGAGACCTGGCTCCATCATACTTTCATTGTTTATGTTGTACTTGGGGTCACAGTGGCCCAAGGCTGGGCCTTTAGCTATGCAGCCCCAGATGTTTATGAATGTGTTGGGATTAACCCATTCAGAGACTGGTGTTAGACTGGTCAGAGAAAGGGTCCACCTTTCTGATGACCTGCACACTCCTCTGCACCATTGATGCATTACCAACATCAAGGTTTGTGAGAAATAGAGAGCTGTTTAATGAGCAGAGAGTGGACATGGGAGACATGTAATAGTATGATAGGTTTATGGAACAGATGTGTGAGATTGAAGTGCCTCGTGCAATTCTGCTGTCTTGAGAGCTTTGTTAGTTTTTCCCATCCCTCTCCATTACATCTTGTCTGTGAAATGTTTCCCCTCTAATTATCTAACCACTGCCTCTGTTTCATCTTCTCTATATATTTTCATTTGAATAGATTTCATGTGGTTTGAAATTCAAAAAAATCAAAAAGACAACATAATGAAAAATCATTGTCCTAAGGTAACCCATAGCCACCTTTGCTCTCTTCCTGGGTATAACCACTGTTGGCCATTTCTTACCTGCCCTCGTATTGTTTGAAACAGGCTGGCATTGACTTGTAGCTGATCTTCATCCTTGAATTCCTCCTGCTCTGCCTCCCCGAAGCTTGCTCTGCAAGCATGCACCCTTGTACCTGATTTCTTACCTGTGTATTTTAGACAGATTTACATAGTTTTGGCTGGACTGCGGCTTGCTATGTAGACCAGACTAGATGCAAACTTGCTGTGATCCTCCTGTCTCTTCCTTCCAAGTGCTTTGCCTCACCTTTCATTTTAAATGTATGTGTGTGAGGATGTACTTGTCTCACGTATGTACATATATGTTCATGCACTTTGTGTAGAAGCCTGATGTCATCATTGAGTGTCTTCCTCAGTCTGTCTCCAGTTTTTTGGTTTTGTTTTTTTTTTTTTGGCGGCGGGGGGGGGGGGGTTTCGAGACAGGGTTTCTCTGTGTAGCCTTGGCTGACCTGGAACTCACTCTGTAGATGAGGAGGGCCTCAAACTCAGAAATCCTCCTGCCTCTGCCTCTGCCTTCCCAAGTGCTGGGATTAAAGGCGTGCTCCACCACCGCCCAGCTGTCTCCAGTTTGTATTGAGACAAATCTGTTACTGGTTCTGGCTAACCTAGCCACCTTGTCCTGATGACCCCTTGTGTCTGCCTCCTGTACACTGGGATTTTAGGCAGGCTGCCATGCCCATCTGGCCTTTAGGTGAGTTATGGGGATCTGAACTCCAGTCCTCACACTTGCTGTACTTGCTGAGCCTTCTCCTCAGCCTCCCTCACCTGACCTTTGAGAGGTGATAGATGCAAGGACAAACATCATAATTTTCTTTATTTTGTATATGTGTGTATGTGGATATTAAACAATGACATTAAACGTATAGGTTTTCAGCACTTTTTGCAGACAGCATATTACCCAATGCTTTCAGTCCCTTGGAATTTTCAGTCAACAGCATAACATGGAGACCATGAAGATTCTCTGTCCGTGTATACTAAAGAGCTTCCACAGTATTTCCAGGCTATACACAGGCTGTTTTTCTATTAAGTTAGCGGATATTCTTGAGTGGTTTAGAAGACTGCTTCTCTCGTGGAAGTTATCTTTGAAAAGTGTGCACAAGGGCTGGAGAGATGGCTCAGTGTTAAGAGCACTTTGATAGCGGACCCAAGTTTGATTCCCAGGACCTACATGGTGGCTCACAACCATTTGTAACTCCAGTTCCAGGGATCTAATATCCTCCTCTGGTTTCCATGGCTTCTATGGATGTACATAGACATCCATGCAAGTAAAACATTCTTACACATAAAATAACAATGAATATATATCTTTTTTTTTTCAAGGTAGGTTTTTTTTTGTAGACCAGGCTGGCCTCAAATTCAAAGAGATCCACTTGCCTTTGCCTTCCAAGTGCCGGGATTAAAGGTGTACACCACCAGAATCTGGCTTTTTTTTTTTTTAAACCATTCTTGATTTTATTTATTTTATCTTGATTTTATTCGTTACATTTTTTGCTTTATATCCTTAAAATACTCTCGTTACTGGAAGCCACGGTTAGAATGACTCACAGTAATCCCCTGATCCTTAAGCCAAAACCATTTCCTATATATGGGAGTTGTGGCATTTTTGCAAATGCGCTTTACAGGACCCTTGAGGATAGCCTGGATGTTTCCTGCTTCTTCAAACATGGATGAAAGATTAGACCAGGGAATTTCTTTGTGTCAAGGTTTTCTAATAGCTTTACATTTACATTTTAACCTTTTAAAATGAAAAATGTAATACATTTTAATTGCGTGTGTATATGTGTGTGTATTCACCGGCACATGCTACAGCACGTGTGTGAAGGTCAGAGGACCCGTCAGTTCTCTGTTTCTGCTGTGGATCCTGGGGTGGAATCAGATGGGCAGATGTGGCAGGGAGGAGTTTTACCTGGTGAGTTGTCTCACCAGCCCAGTGTTAACTTTTGAACAGTAATCTTTAGCTTTCCTTTTATTTGCTTTATATCAATGGCTATTCCATTGTTTCTTAATATCATTCCTTAGAACATAAACTTTCCTGTCAATTTTAAGTTGTTTTAGCTACATGTCTGTGGCTAAATATTATCATATTTAGATACATTAAATGCAGATACATTTTTTTAACCTTCTTGAGGTTAAAATCCGCCAGATGTAGACAGAATTTCTGCTTCCCGTTTCCAGCTTTCTTGCAGTTATATCCTCCCCCACCTGAGGTCGGATGTCTTTCTGAGCTTTTATAGTTGGCGCATCTTAATTCTCACAGTCATGGTTATATTGACAAGTTTTACTGAAAGTGATTTCTCAAAGCTACCGTTAAATCATCTCATAGTATCAATATGAAGGCTGTTCCCTGCGGGGTTAGGGGGAAGGGGCACTTTCTTGTTTATTCTGCTTTCCCTGTAAATTGCACCCTGTGCAAAGAGGAAAAGAGCTCACTGTAGACTAGAGATTCAATGCTGTGTGTGTGTGTGTGTGTGTGTGTGTGTGTGTGTGTGTGTGTACATATTTAGTAATGTATTCTAAAGTGGAATGATCAGGAATTCAAGATCATGTTGAGCCAGCCTAGTCTACATGAAGTCCTGTCCTAAGAGACCAAAATAAACAACAAGAAAACACCCCAATAAAACAAAACAAAAGTTTTAATCACTGTGCCCAGCACTGTGCAAGGGATGTACGATAGGATTCAAAGATGCGGTCTTTGATATCAAAGGTTCTATATTCTAATGGGGAAGGAGATGTATAAATCAGATAACATGGCATTATGTCCAGGAACAGCAAAAGCATTGAAGAAGGCAAAGATGGCTTCCTCAGGAAGTCACAGCTTTTAGGATTTTTTTGTTTGTTTGTTTTTTGTTTGTTTGTTTGTTTGTTTGTTTTTGAGACAGGGTTTCTCTGTGTAGCCCTGGCTGTCCTGGAACTCACTCTGTAGACCAGGCTGACCTTGAACTCAGAAATCCGCCTGCCTCTGCCTCCCAAGCGCTGGGATTAAAGGCGTGCTCAGGAAGTCACAGCTTTAAAGAGGTAGTTAAACTGTGTCTGAAAGGGTCCACAGTGTGCTGCCAGGTGAATTAGGGAACTGCACTGAAGGAAGGGGAAGCAGATGTGTACAGAGCCTCTGCAGTGTGTGCATTTTTGTGTGTGTGTGTGTGTGTGTGTGTTAGGGTGATTTAACTACGTATTGTGTAGTGTGAGGGTTAGAATTTGGTAGCCAGTCAGGGGCCAATAAAATTCCACTTCTCCAGGTGACTTTTCTATGGTCTTGAGATTATGAATATGCATTGTGCTTTAGACCCTTTGTACACATCTAGCGTTGTAGGTCCATCTGCTTCTCTAGTGGGATTTTAAGTCTCACAGGCATGAAATGCTTGGTGGTTGCCAAGTAGTAAAGAAGCTTGAGCACTGAACCTGCATCATCTGTATGGCAGTGTATGTTCATGGATGCACGAGTTGCTCTTAGAAGAGTCTAATGAATGCCAGCAGTTGAGTGCTGTCACCTCCCCAGCCAGAGCTGCCGTCTGTGACCCTGGACATGCTCTTACTCAAGCAGGCCATGTGTGGAATATTTGCCGTGTCTTCTTGATTGTGTAAGGTGCTTCCTTGGTGGCAAAGCTCATTTCCAGATAAATTAAAAAGTATCCCCTTTCTGCCATTGTCATCTGATGTCATTATGGGATGTAGGTGGCAGCTTTCTTGGGTACAGTTGTCTATATAACTGTTCATCACATGAGTCATTGTCTGTTTCTGTTCTCCTGCCTGCGATTTCCAACCTGAAAATAATCTGCATTGTGGCTGTGACACAGTATTCATTGCGTACATTGCATCTGTGTTTGCGGACTCTGTGGAGAAAAAAGTAGTGACATATTAAGCAGTTAGACTCTTCCGTTATATCCCCATTAAAAAGATGCATGGCAAGAGTCTGTTACACTCACATGCTGGACATTCAAAAGCACATGGGGTCTCTTGTTTGAGCAAGTAGCCAGTTTAAGTAGATAGGGTAGCAGAACTTTGAGGAAGTTCTATGTGGCTCCTGGACAGCTCAGTACACCACACTTAGAAGGTAGGAGGGAATCTCTGTGGAGTAGAACACTTTAAAACTCATTCATTTACCACATCCCTCTATTGTTAAGACAGTGATCCTGCATTGTCCAACAAATTATTTTTGTGGTGTTGGGGGTTTGGCTTATCACATGCCAGGCAAACACCCTATCACTAAGCTATATCTTCAGCCACCCCAACCACCCATTTTGTAGATAGGGTTTTTCTATGTAGTCCTGGCTAGCTTGGAGTTCACTATATAAAATGAAGCCTCAAACTTCTTGAAGATTCTTCTGCTGTCTCCTGAGTGCTGGGATACAAGAGTGTGTCATTATACCCAGCCCCCTCTTTAAACTTTTTGAGACAGAGCCTCTCCAAGTTGCCCAGGATGGTTTGAACTTTTGAACTTCCTGTCTTAGTCTCTTAAATTACTGGGATTGCAGCCCAGTGTCCCTAGACCCACACCCAGCTCAGATCACTTTTTCTTTTCCTTCCTTATTTATTTTCCTTCTTCTTTATTTCTTTTCTTTCTTTTCCTTTCTTCTCTTCTTTTCTTTTCTCTTCTTTTGTTTCTTTCCTTTTTTGAGACAGGATCTGGTGTTTCCTAGGGTGTCCTTAAATTTAATATGTAGCTGAGGGTGACCTTTAACTTCTGATCTCCTTATCTCCGTTTCCCCAGTGCTAGGATTATAGGCAGGCAGCACTATACCTGGCTCACATGATGCTAGGAGTCGACTCAAAGCTTCCTTCATGTTAGGCAAGAAGTTAGTAATTGTACTTTATCCCCAGTCCACAGTTAACTTTTTTTTAAAAAGATTTATTTATTATTATATGTAAGTACACTGTAGCTGTCTTCAGACACACCAGAAGAGGACGTCAGATCTCATTACAGATGGTTGTGAGCCACCATGTGGTTATGGGATTTGAACTCAGGACCTTTAGGAAGAACAGTCAGTGCTCTTAACTGCTGAGCCATCTCTCCAGCCCCCACAGATAACTTCTTAAATTGTGATTTGCCACACTTGAAGTGTCCACTAGGATGTAAGCCCACAAGGAGAAGGACTTGGGACTATGTTTACTTATCTTCCAAGCAGTCATAGGGTTTGGTAAGATCAGACTAAGTAGGATCATTAAATAAATGAAGTCGACTCAAAGCTTCTTTCATGTTAGGCAAGAAGTTAGTAATTGTACTATATCCCCAGTGTGAATTTTTTCATCTGTACATATCTTTTTCATTACTAGAGAAAATTTTTACAGGACATTTGGATACAAGAAAATTATTTTCTAAAAAATAGTTTTAAAAATATGTTTGACATACCTATTAGAGGTTCTTCTCAGCCAAGGACCAGTTAGGGAAACAAACCTGTAGTCTGGAAATTGGGTTCAGTTAAGTGGCTGCTGAGATCCTAGGCATTGGAGGTATCCAGGTGCTACTGTGTGGCTAAGGAAATTAGAAAGTGTCAGAACCCATGTGGTATGATCCAGAGCACAGAAAGAGGAATTGTTGGTGGCAGCTGGAACCAAGGCCATGTAAAAGAACTCTGGCTTCTGTCCCTCTTTCTTTTATCCTTACTAGTATTTCTCACTAAGGGAACTTATGCAGAAACCCTTAGACAGGGGAGGCTGGGGAATGAAGTTGGTTCCCCGTGATGGACTCGAGTAAGGGTGGGCTCCAAGCACTGACAGACAGGAGCACCGAAAACATCTTCAAGTTGTGATCTTTCCCCTGTAGTTATTAGGGATACGGGCTACCCAGGTAAATGTGGACGAGATAGGAACCCACCTCATGTGCTTCTAAAGGGCCCTAAGTATTGCTGAAGGAAGCAATGCGACAGTAAGTCATAGTCTGTAAGGTTATGTGACAGGTTGAAACTGTTTGACTATTGCTCCCACCAAGAGCTGTGCATTTGTTTCCACTTTTCCAATTCTCAGAAGCCTAGGGTCGAGGCATATTTATTGCCCCATCCTCACCTGGGCAACTAGTGAGTAATATGAAGATGCACAGAGTTTTGTTGCTCTCTAAAACTTGACACTGTTTAATCTCTCCTTGATAGTTAGGTGTTTGCAGTGGGGTTAAGTTTTTCCTTATGCCATGTGCCTCTTCATCTAGGCTTGTCGGTGCATGGTCGGAGGCTGGTGTCTTCCAAGAACTTGGCTTAGGTTAGTCAGTACTGGGTGAAAAAGGCTCTCTACGAATTTGAGGCCAGCCTGGTCAACAGAGCAAGTTCCAGGACAGCCAAAGCTACACAAAGAAACCCTGTCTGGGGGAGAAAAAAAAAGGAGTGACATCACTAAATCTATTTCCTTCTGCATTAAACCTGAAAAGTATATAGCCTTGCAAGGCACATCACTGCTCCATATGAAGGCAAAGCTTGCCAAGTTATGGCTGCTAATTCTCTTCCTGACTAGAAGAGCATCTGCGTAGGCGAGCCCGGTTCAGCACTTTCCACAAGTGCTTTTTCTGTGAATCAGGTCACCTGCATTTGGGCTTTGATCACGTTAATGGCTTTGGTGGAACTAGGCCAGCAAAAGGTTTTGGTGCAGTGAGTGTGTTTGTTTTGGGGCTGTTACTTTCCACAGATTAAGGGAATGTCATTGTTTAAGTTGTCACCAACTATGAGAATCACCTGAGTTTCACTCCTTTTTTACTTTTCTCTTGTAGTTCACAGACACAATTAAATGCCCTTTGCGTTCTATTTATATACGTTTGAGACATGGTCTTGCCATGGAACTCTGACTGTCCTGAGCTCACTGAGTAGCTCAGGCTGGCCTTTAACTTGGGGCACTGCTCTTACCCAAGATACCTAAGTGCTGGGATCACCTGAGAGATCTACTATGCCTGGCTTAGGTTTTATATTTTAAATAAATAAGTAAGCAAGTAATTTTGAGGAGGCTGAGACAGAGCCTCGAATAGGTCAGGCTGGTCTCAGATTCCCTACATAGTTGAGGATACCTTGACCTCCTAACCTTGCTGTAACCACCCCTGAAGCATTGGTGCTACAGGCATGCACTGCTGCAGCTAGCTTTGAAAATTTCCCCCAAAACACCAGTTCTTTTCAGCTAGACTATTTGTCTTTAAAGGTACATCTTAAAGGCACATCTATGCCTTTGTAAAGTTTCATGTTTTATAGTGATAATTATTTCTTACTGTTTGACTCTTCTCTTTCTCAAACTTTCTCCTTCCCTACCCCACTCTTCTGGATCCTGTATTTCCTCACAGGCTTTATGGATGCTGGTCCACTGATGGCTGAACGGCAGGTCCTTCCCCAGTGGAAAGCCCTAGAGATGAGCCAAATTCACGTGTGGCCATCCAGCAATGTAAGGTTGCTGTGGGGGTTGTTTTCAGTTGTTAACTCTCCACCTTCCCACACTCCTGCTTGTATGGCTGTAACCTCTCCTGGAATCCCACTTCCCCAACCTGTAGCTTGTGGAGGAATAGGATTTTCTTTTGTTCCTTCTTTTCATTGACAGTGAACATAGATGCTGGACAATTTTTGCATCCTGAGTTATTTTTATTTTTATTTTATTTCATTTCATTTCATTTCATTTTAATTTATTTTTTGGTTTTTCGAGACAGGGGTTCTCTATATAGCCCTCGCTGTCCTGGAACTCACTCTGTAGACCGGGCTGGCCTCGAACTCAGAAATCTGCCTGCCTCTGCCTCCCAAGTGCTGGGATTAAACATATGTACCACCACTGCCTGGCCTCAGGTTAGTTTTAGATGCATAGAGAATGCAGTTTTAAAACATACTAGATTTTACAAGTCCATGCAGAAAGATTTTGTTGAGTTTTTTTCCTTTCTTTCTTTCTTTCTTTCTTTCTTTCTTTCTTTCTTTCTTTTTTCTTTCTTTCCCTCTCTCTCTCTTTCTCTCTTTCTTCCTTCTTCTCTCTCTCTTCCTCCCTTCCTTCTTTCCTTTCTTTTTTTTACATCAACTCAGCTTCTATGGGAAATGTATTAGTCCTGTCATTGTTTTTCTCCCCCAGCTGAATGGATGTGTATGGTCGCCTTTTGTGGTGTACAGAGGATAGTGAAGGACTCAGGAGGGAGGGAGACTGCTCTGCCTGAGGATAGTTGTGTCCCAGCACAGTGACTGTAGCAAGCATCTCTAGCTGTTTCTTTTAGTGTGCTTTGTGTTGCTGTGATAAACACCACAACCAAAAGCACCCTGCGAAGGAAAAGGCTGGTCTGGTTTACATATCCCACAGCCTATCACTGGGGAAGGGCAGCAGCTCAAGCAGGAGCAGAGGCAGGGCATGAGGAAGGCTGCTTACTGACTTGCTTCCAGGCTCACATTCAGTTTGTTATCTTTCTTATATGATCCTGGAGCACCTGCCCAGAAGTGGCACTGCCCACCATGGGCTGGGCCTTGGAACATCAATCCACAGTCAAGAAAATAACTCAGTAGACATGCCACAGACCAGTCTGCTGAGACATTTCCTCAGTTGAGGTTCCTTCCTGCCACATGATTCTAGTTTGTGTCAAGTTGACAAAACCCAACTAGCACGCTATCTTTACAGCAGTTGTTAGTGAAGGCTAGACTGTAAATCCCCAGCCTCTCTCAAAAGTATTCGTCCATCCATAGCTGTGGGTTCATGTGCTTCACTTGTTTGCCCCAAGTGCACACAACTTGATGTTGCTTTTAACTTCTTCCTCTTTTCTTACCTGACTGGAAGTCCCCGAATGTGTAGATTTAGAAATTAGTTTCCTTGTATTTTTGGCTATGACTTGACAGTATTTGCTTTAATACACTTTGACGGTTGTTTCAGTTCTTATGCTGTTTTTTGTTTTGTTTTGTTTTGTTTTGTTTTTTGTTTGAGACAGGGTTTCTCTATGTAGCCTTGGCTGTTCTGGAACTCACTTTGTAGACCAGGTTGGCTTCAGACAAAGAGATCCACCTGCCTCTGCCTCTTCCAAGAGCTAGGATTAAAGGTGTGTGCCTGGCACACGCCTGGCACTTCTTAAGCTTTTGAAAAATCATTTCTTCTAGAACTTTCTATGTAGAGTGTGAGATCTTAGTCTGCAATCTGCAGCCTCCATGTCTTTCTATTGCTGTTGAGATTTTAGCTCATGTGCTAACTGACACAGCCTTTAAAGATGAGCTAGCAAGGACCCTCGTCCTCGTCAGGCTACAAACAGCAGAGCTGTTGGAAATGAATTAGAGTGTCAGAGCAGACTTGTCAAAAGAATTTAAAAAATTCAGTCGGGCTCTCAGGCTGGGTTGAAAGTGTATTTACTCAGAGTAGCTGTTTGGCACAGGGCTTGGCTTTGTCACTCTGAAAGTGGGCATGGGGAATTTGGCAAGAGGAATTACTGCAGACAGGGGAAATCTAAGAAAAGACTTTCCTTGTAGTGGGGCTGCTGTGTGTTTCCAGCTCATACAAGAAAGCAAGGGCCATCTTTAAATGAAGCTTTGGAACCAGGGGATGCAGTTTAGTTCCCGAGTATCATCCTTGGGTCCAAGGCTTGTCTGAGTAGAAGCAGCTCAGCACAAGGAACTCGAATTGAGGGTCTGTATTATGGCAGAATGAAAATAGATCCTTATTTCATTAGACTGCTCATGTATTTAAGGGGGAGGGGAAGACTTGTTGCCATAGGAACAGACTCCTAGAGCAGGGTTTTGCTTTTTTTTTTTAATCTTAAGAGATTTATGGAATGGGGAGGTTGCTTATTTTCAGAGCATTAGAAGCTGTTGCCTTTAAAAGCAGAGCTAAGAGCCGCCATTTTTTCTGACTATAGCACTTACTCATATTCATAATAAAATAATTGGAATGTAGGAAAAACTAAAATCATGCAAATGATAGCTCCCAGAATTCTCACTCTTCATTATTTATCTGAGTTTCATACTTCATCAATTTTTATGAGATTGTTTCATTTAACATTTATCGTAGATATTTTGATGACATTAAAAACATGTAAACATTTATTTACTCATTCATTTCTTTATCTATAAAAGCATACTGTGGGAGCATGTCATCTTTTATGTAACAGTAAATGTTGGGCATTTGTGTTTTCAGTTTTCATGATTATAGATAATAGTGTAATGTAAATTTTTGTGCTACTGTTAGGCTGATGAGTTGTTTATGTTTTAGTCTAAGTAGTTATGGGTCCATCTAATGTAAAGAGGTTGGGTGGCATCTCCTGTGCTGGGGAGGATTTCGCTGTAGGGGCTGCTGTTCTGAAATGCTTCACTGCTGTAGACATCTGTTGAAGCAAGGAGTGGAGAGCTGGGGAGTCCTGGCAACACAGGACAGCTTTATGTGTCACATCACAGCAGGATGGGTCAGCACGCCATACCCTGCCTATTGGCAAAGTGTTGTCACACCATGATTAACCCCTTAGGTATTCACACACACTTCCTTCACTCAAACCCATCCATTGGAAAGGCGGATTAGAGGCCCTACTGTGCTTAAAAGGGAGTAATAACTGCTACGATTTTTGGTTTTTAAGCAAGGGTTTTCTTAGACTGTAAACAAAGACAATGGACTATGTCTCTGTGTACACAGCTGATGCACACTGGCTGGCAGTCTCTGTGCCTACCACAGATGGTGCCTTTCTGCCGCTGTGTGTTCAGATCGTATTCTTCTTCTGATTTGTAACAGTCCCCTTCACACTATTCACTCGGCTGCTTGGAGACCTGTGACATTCTAGGAAGCTGAGAGGTGAATCTCGTGGCTGCTTTGTGGTAATTGCTTCTTTGCAGCATTTCATTTGTGCGCTCCTGGCATCTGTACCACATGAAAGCTGGAGGCTGTCACGAAGCTGATCCCTTGCCCTCTGTAGGAGGTTTCAGTGTGACACATCATACGGGGGAAAATGTAGCCAGGGTTGGTAAAACTGGAGGCTGAAATAGCAGTGCTTTAGCCCTTTTGTGGATGGGAGTAAATATTTAGACACCATTCTGGTGGAATTAATAGTATCCTTCAGCAGTTCAAGAAGCTCTCTTTGTGCCCACTGAAACAGGTTTGTTTAATTGAAGAACCTTGCTTTGACTCCATGGAAGCTGTGATTCGTTTCTTAGAGTCCTATCCTAGTCTCTGGATACAGATCCCTGTGCAGACCTGTCTGTGTCGGACTGGCATCTTTGCCCCTCCTCATGCCAAATCTTTCCATATGTATATCTCATACTTGCTTCTGATGTGCCCAGCTTTGAAACACCATGATGGGTCTTCTGTGTGAAAGGGCAAACCTTTCGATCTCCTCCCCTCTAGGCAGGGCTGTTTTAGTGACTGACATTCAGCATGCCACTGGACTAGCCGTTTGTGCTTTCATCTCAGAACTAGTTTCTATGCTGCTGTTTGTTTAGAAATCAAAGCTGTCTAACTTGTTTAGATATGGATGTGATTTGGGCAAATGGCATTGCTTTTCTTTGTGTTTGCGATTGGTTGGGTCTCCTCTGCTGTCTGGGGAAACCTGTTCCTTTTGGATCACAGAGCTCATCTGTTGTCTCTGGTTTGGTATAGAGCTGCTACTTGGGTGAAAAGCCTGTGGTTTGCTGGGAACAGCTGAGAAACCTCTCTTGCCTGGCTGCTTGGTCCTGAGATCCAGTGCACTTGTCCTTCTAGGTTTCCCTTGAGGAAGTGGAGCTGTGTGGCTGGAAAGACATGACTATGTCTTCACCCTCAGTCTCAGATGCTGCTTTTCCTAGCTGCACAATTGTGTTACAGTACAAAGAACACCTAAAGAGTGAGCTATTACTTTAGTAACTATTATTGAGCACCTCCCATTTTAGGGGTAAGTAAAGTCAATTCTAATTCCAGTTCAACTGATGATCATTTCTTTAATGAACTTGAACTCTTGGAGGCACAGTTTCTCTGTCTGTGCTTGAACTAGAGAGTCTCTAAGGTCCTTTCCAATTTTAGAATTGTACATTTGTATTAGTCAACCTTCTATCACTATATCGAGAAATCCAAGGCAGTTATCCTATAAGAGAAAAGGTTTGGGGCGGTGACGGGGGGGGGGGGCAGTTGCTGTTAAGAGGACTGTCTGTTTTTGCAGGGGTCCCAGGTTCAGTTCTCAATACCCAAATGGTAACTCCAGTTCCAGGGGTCTGATACCCTCTTCTGGCCTTCATGGGCATGTGGTGCACATGCCTGCCTATAGGCAAAACCCACATACACAGAAAATAAATAAGTCTAATTTTTTTTTTTTAAGAAGAAAGGTTTGTTTTGGTTTGTAGTTCTGGAGGGTCCATCCATGACAGAGACAGTACATCATGACTGCAGCATGTGGTTTGGCAGGAAACAATGAAGAGAATGAGACGAGGGTCTCACAAAATATCCTTTGATGGCAGACACCCAATGATCTGAAGACTTCTCCCGAAGCCCCACTTCTCATATGCTACATTATGTGCTACTCTGGGACCAAGTTTTTGACACACAGGCCTATAGAGCACCCATCAAGCTATAACTTGACTCTAAATGCCTGTCTGTCACAGGACAAGAGAAAATTTTCTGTAGAATTGGCATATTTTCCTATCTTGCCTGTTTCAATCTAAAGGCTTAAGACTTATTGCTATAGAGCAGTATTTCTTGACCTCAGCATGATTGACATTCTGGTAATTCCTTGTGGGGATTGCCCTGTGCATTTTGGGCATTTATCAGCACTCCTTGGCCTCTAGATGCCTAGCACATTTCCATCTCCTTCCTGTCAGTTGTGACTGCTAATAATTTCCAGAGACACCAGGGTTTTCCCTTAAAGGAGAAAGCACTTTGGTTGGGAATTATGGGTCTAGAAGGACAAGGGTCAGACTCTTTGGATGTGGGCTTTATTGTCAATTTCCAAGTTGTTCCTCTGTGGCTTATCACTTGTTTTATCAGCAGGTTTGTATTCAGTGCTTCTCTGTTCAGGAAGTGCTAACACTTGGTTGTGAGGAACTTAGATGATAATACCAAGTTTTGAAATATCAGGTGCAAGCCAGGCGCACGCCTTTGATCCCAGCACTTGGGAGGCAGAGGCAGCTGGATTTCTGAGTTCCGGGCCAGCCTGGTCTACAGAGTGAGTTCCAGTACATCCAGGACTACTCGGAGAAACCCTGTCTCGAAAAACCAAAAAAAAAAAAGAAGGAAAGAAAGAAAGAAAGGAAGAAAGAAATATCAGGTGCAGCTGGCTGGCTTTGAAGTGGTTATGTAGCTATTAACTCAGCCATCCGTCCCTACTCATCTTACCTCAGGCTGCTGTTAGTGGCTGGCTGAGGTAGTGACTGACATGCTGGAAAGCAGTTCTGTGCAGAGACTATCAAGTCAGCAATGTGAATCATGGGTCAGAACTGGGTCTTATGTGAGAATCCAATGCTGTGACAGTTAACCTTTCAGCTACCCAGCGAAGAAGTTTAACTTGTCATTGGGTAGAGGGAGAGAGGAATCTATCTTACAGATAGAGAAGAAAAAGCCCCTCATCAGTTTCCATATCATCTTTCTCTTGTAGCCTCTTCCAAAAACTTGTGCCCCCCTCCCAGTGGGCATGCTCTCTCTGAATTTTTCAGGGTTTTTTTTTCCCCTTTTCGAGATTATAACGACATTTCTTCCTTCCCTTGCCTCCCTCTAAACTTCTCCTATACCCTTGCTCCCTTTCAAATTTATGCCCTCTTTTTTTCATTGTCATCACACACACACACACACATACACACACACCTATATATGTGTATATATAGTTGTGTGTATGTATGTATGTATGTATGTATGTATGTATGTATGTATATATGTGTGTGTGTGTTCTCATCTTCTCTCTCTCCTAAATACAATCTGCTTGATTTGTATAATGTTACTTATATTATAATTTAAGGGCTGACCTGTCTGTCTGTCTGTCTGTCTATCTATATCTATCTATATATATCTATCTATATATTTATCTGAGAAAGGGTTTCTCTGTAACCTGGCTATCCTGAAACTTACTCCTTATAGACCAGGCGGGCCTTGAACTCAGAAATTCACCTGCCTCTGCCTCCCAAGTACTGGGATTGAAGGCATGTGCCTTCACCACTGGCTAGGTCAAACTTTTTTACCTGTTAACTTTTGCTATAAAATGGAAGTTTAGGAATAACTTTGAACTTTCTCTCACCGACTCTCTTTAAATTCACTTTTCACTGCGTCAGATACAGAATGGTGCATGGTAAAGAAGGCTGTGTTTTGTGGGCATCCTTGCGGGGATGTGCTGGGACACTTCAGCCTGTGTTAGTCCCTGCCCTGGGCTCTGGCAGGCTCTGCTTCTAGGCCAGCTGAGCCTTTGCTGGAGTAATTACCCACACGGTACCTTCAAGCCAAACAATCGTTTGTACTGAGGTAGTCTTGCTGTTTGGCACCTCATGAAATAACCTCCTTTCTGCTTCCAGAGAAAGCAGCTATTTTTCATTTTCCCCTTCCCCTTTGCAAAGAAGCATGTCTCAGCCACCATTCTTCTAGCTTATTTGTAAATGCTTTAATCAGGATCTTTGTATAGAGGGAATTAGCTAAAGTCAAACTATCAAGGGCTAGCCAGGGGACACGAAACATTATAGACATCTAGTCCTCTGACATTCTATTTGTCATGTTTAACTGTACCATTTGTTTATAAAAAAAAAAAGTCATTTTCACAAAAATATTCCTATTAAGTTTTCATTTATTTCGATTTTTTTCATTTACCAGTTTTTGTTGTTGTTGTTGTTGTTTTTAGACGAGGTTTCTCTGTGTATCCCTGGCTGTCCTGGAACTCACTCTGTAGACCAGGCTGGTCTGAAACTCAGAAATCCACCTGCCTCTGCCTCCCAAGTGCTGGGATCAAAGGCATGTGCCACCACTACCCGGCTTAAAAATATTTTTTTTAAAGATTTATTTATTTATTATATGTGAGTACACTGTAGCTGTCTTCCGACACTCCACAAGAGGGAGTCAGATCTCATTATGGATGGTTGTGAGCCACCATGTGGTTGCTGGGATTTGAACTCAGAACCTTTGGAAGAGCGCTCTTAACCACTGAGCCATCTCTCCAGCCCCTAAAAATATTTTTTAAGCTGACAGTCTATAGACAGAATTCTTTCAAAAGAACTCTTAAAAATTGTGCTAAGAATGCTGAAGTGTAGCTTTCCACAATTGATGGCTTTGGCGGGGGTGCAGGTGGGGTAGGACTCAGTTTTCTTTAAGGGACTGGCTACTGGGAGTTTGACCATGTTCCAGTGAGTATATGGGCAACACAAATTGGATTTTTTTTTTCTTATTATTGTTCCTTTTTGGGGGCAGGGCTCATAAGGGTTGGGAGGCAGATCTGAGAGGACTAGGAAATGAGTGTGATCCAGGTTTATGATGTGAAATTCAAAAATAATCAAAAACTATTATTTAAAAAATACATTTTTAAATGTTTATGAGTATTTTGTTTGCATGTTTTTAAGTGTACTGCATGCATACCTGGTACCCACAGAGACCAGAAGAAAGTGTCAAATCCCTCAGAACTGAGCCCAGATCCTCTGCAAGTGTTCTTAACACTGAGCCATCTCTCCAGCCCTGTCCTATGAGCTTTTTTTTTTTCCGTCTTCAAGGTTTCATGTAGCTCAAGCTCAAATTCTTGATCCTCTTGTTTCTACCCAACAAATGCTAGAATTACGGTCATCTCCTGCCTTACCTGGCTTAGGTTTTTATTTATTTATGTTCTGTGTAAGATGTGTGTGTGTGTGTGTGTGAGAGAGAGAGAGAGAAAGAAAGAGAGAAAGAGAGAGGGGGGGAGGAAAGGGGAGGGAGAGATTGAGAAGGCACACAGATCAGTGTGTAATGCCATGATGCCATGGCATGCTCCTGGAGGTCAGAGGTCAACCTCAGGAGTTGTCCTTGCCTTCCACCTTGTTTGAGGAAGAGCATCTTTGTTCACCTTGCATACACAAAGCTAACCAGGATGTGAACTTTCAGGGATTCTCCTGTCTCCACCTCCCATCTTGCTGTAGGAATAGTGGAATTACCGATGCGCTACTACATCCCACTTACATAGGTTCTGGAGATTCGAACTCATGTCATCATCACACCTACACAGCAAATACTTAACTCTATCCTTACTTTCTATCTAGCCATTTTCCCAGCCCCAGCTTAAGGTTTTGTTTTGTTTGTTTTTTTTGAGACAGGGTTTCTCTGTGTAGCCTTGGCTGTCCTGGAACTCAGCTCTGTAGACCAGGCTGGCCTCGAACTCAGAAATCCACCTGCCTCTGCCTCCCAAGTGCTGGGATTAAAGGCATGTGCCACCCCACCTAGCTAATGGCTTAGGTTTTTAAGAGTTATCTAAACAGATGGTTTTGTAACCTAAAGGAACTGACAGGCAGACAGACAGACAGGTAGACAGACAGACAGACAGATTTTAAAAAGCCAACATTGGAACAGCTCCACAGTGTTGCCCGGGAGAGGCTGAGAGAGTCACATCAGAAACAAGGCTTCTGGGCTGGAGAGATGGCTCAGCGGTTAAGAGTACCAACTGCTCTTCCAAAGGTCCTGAGTTCAAATCCCAGCAACCACATGGTGGCTCCCAACCATCCGTAATGAGATCTTACGCCCTCTTCTGAAGTGTCTTTAGATAGCTACAGTATACTTACATATAATAATAAATAAAATCTAAAAAAGAAAGAAAGAAAGAAAAGAAGGCTTCTGTGGAAAGCAACCTAGAGCGTGGGCTTCACACATGGGTTTCCCAGTAGAGATAATGGCTTCCCAAAGGCTTCTGGGAGAAATCTTCAGCCAATCCAGAAAGGGCAGGAAGTTCTGCAAGCCTTTCTATGTACACATCAGGGAGTGTCTGGATTGACTTCAGTCCAGGTGCTTTTCCTCCTGATTCACTCTTTTTCTAGTTCCAAATTTCCAGCATCCACTTAGTCAAGTCCAAGAACAGTAGGCAAACTTTACCTCAGCACACATTTGGTCAAGGCCCTTTTTCCTTTTTCCTTTACCGCCTAGTTGGCTCCTGTGCTGAGATTCTTTCCACATGCTTAGAAGTAGTTGTTTAGTTCCCATGATCTCTGCTTCTTTCTTGAAGCTTCTTGGGGATTGTAGTTCAACCTGTCCCAAGGCTGACCATTTCAAGCTCACCATCCATTAGTTCCCTTGAAAGTTCTTCATTCCTGTGCCACTTGTCTGTCAGTGTTCTGGGTATTAGACTCTGGGATTGAAGGGCTTTTGAGGAATTTTTAAGTGACTGGGTCTCTTTAAAGGTGAGCCACTCTCCTGTCACTGCCTCCAGGGAAAGGTTAGGGGTTCACTTCTGTTTGTCTGTTTTTGAGAGAAGATCTGTTAGTTCTATCTGGCTTGGACCAGCCTCGTCTTGAACATGTTATGTTCCTCTTTGCTGTGTGCCTCTTTTTAAAGAAAGTGTGCTTAAATGAAGAGGTAGGCCTGTTTAAAGTTTACTCAATTTTTTTTCTCTTTTGCCTTTTTTTTAAACAAGGTCTTGTTGTTTGGCCCAACCTGACCTAAAGCTCACAGTCCTTCTGCCTCAGCCCCTTGAGAAGTGAGATTTCAAAAATAGAAATACATGTCTAGCCTTTTCATTCAATTTTACTATGATCTCTGGGCATTGTAGTGCCCACCTTTGATCCCAGCACTGGCGAGGCAAAGGCAGAAAGATCTCTATGAGCTCCAGGACAGCCAGTGCTACACAGAACCTGTTTCAAAACAATAAAACCAAAAATCAAATTTTACTGTACTCAGTGGTTTCTAAGGTTAGAGGGCTGGTCTCTACTAGAAGTAGATTCAGGGTCTCCTTGGGTTGATAGTTCATCCAGTGCCATTGACTTCACAGGGTTCTTTAACACAGGTGAGAAGCTTTTGGCCAACTTTTTGCTCTTCCCTTAAAATATGTCTTCTCTTTATTTAAAAAGAATTCATAGCAACACATACCAGAATTTCCCTAGGAAATGCCAAGAGACTTGGCCCCGTGCCAAGGTTTTAGACATCCCCACCACAGCCATGCTCGGCCACCCAGCTAGAAAGACTGTTTTTTCCTTTGTTGCTAGGGTTAAGCCCAAGGCCTTGTGCATAATTTTTTTTTTAAATTAAGTTATTACGGACATGAAAATTGCATACACAGACATGAGTTACAACATGGTGTTTCCACATGAATAGCTGTAGATTTTTGTGGCAGTTGGGAAGCTCTTGTGGAGTCAGTAACTCACCACACCCAGGCACTTCTGTCTGATGTGCTCTGTCACAGAATCAGAAGAATGCCTTGGGTGTCTGTGGGTAGCAGTTACCCTCTCAGGCTTCTCTGGGTCACAGCAGCATGACTGCTGTCACAGTCTTAGGAGAAAGTGATGCCACTGTTGGAATATAGAAACAAGGAGAGGGGTAATAAGCGTTGGCTCCAGAAAGGCCCAGACCATGGAAGAATTTATACCATACTTAGTTCACAGTGGGCTTCCAGGTACATAGTCTCTGGATAAATCAGACCATCAGAACATTCCTTGAAGGATATCTTTTTCAGACCAACAAAAATATGAACTAGGACCTTGCCCTTTCCTTCTTGAAGTCTGAAGTAAAAATGGTACTGGCTGGTTCCATGGTTAATTATCACCAGAAGCATCAGTAGGTATAATACTAATTACTATTCCATACCACCCAACCTACACTAAATCCTACTTACCTAGCAATAATAAGCCAGGGAAATAAGGCTATGTGAAGCAAATTATTGAAAATTAAGTACTTTATTTTATTTTATTTTATTTTATTTTTTGAGATAAGATTTCACTGTGTAGCCCTGCCTCCCCTGGAATTCTTTCTGTAGACTAGGCTAGCTTCAAACTCACAAAGCTCTTCCTGCTCTGCCTTCAAGTGTTGGGATTCAAGGTGTGCAGCACCACTGCCTGGTTTAGAACTTTAATGTTTCTTGGTGTTGCACTCTAGGATTTTATTGGGGGTGTGTGCTAGAGATTCATCTTAGGACTTCAATCATTCTAAGCAAGCACTCTACCAGTGTTTCCTCTCCCTTAAAATTTATTATTAATATTATTTTTATTTTTTACTTTAAGACACTGTCAAACTAAGCTACTCAGGTAGGCCTTGAGTTTGCAGTTTTTCTATCTCAATGACTGGGATTACAGGATTGCAAGTAGCTGGTGTTTTTGGGCCACACCACCTGACCTTGCAGCTTCATGAATTAGAGGCATTATAACTATCTTTCACAAGAGCTAGATTTTAGAGATAATCTAATCTAGGCAAGGAAATTGACTCTCAAAGAATTGAACTGACTTAAAGTCAGGTAACATAGTTCAGATAACACTTATCTTTAGCTCTGTGGATTTCATGGATCAGGCAGATAAACCCAGATATGTACAAACATGTTACTGGACTAGTTTAGAGCAAGTACTGGGTTTCTTAGGGTTAACAGAAAATTCTTGGTGATACTTTCTGGAACGTTGGCTATTAGATTGCTTTGGACTTGTATTCCTTTCTGAAATCCTTGTATGTTTTTCAGTGGTATGTTCTTTTGTGGCTCTCTCTGTCCTCGAGCTGAGGAAAGTCAAGAAGCGTCACAGTTTGTAAGCAAGGCTACCACTTGAGAAAGACTGGGACTCCTTCTTTGCTTGTCCAAGACCTCAGTGAGTTCCTGATGTGAAGAGTGCAGGTGTTGGCTGCTGAAATAGGTCTAGAGGTGTGTATCGGCTATCATTTCCTCAGTGAGTGCTCAGCGTGTTCTGTCTCATTAACTTCCTTTTCCTAGTTACCTGGTAGACGTGAGGTTGCTTTGCGCCTCCGCTGAAGCCATAGCAATCAGCTGCTGCATCTGTTCCCCATGATTGATTGCCTTGACAAAGTTGACTCAGCTGGCTTGTATTTACGTCGAATGTAAGAAATGGAGCACTCCTCTGCTAGAATCTCCTGGCCTCCACCATTGTTTGCATACTTCATGTAAATCTAGGAGTGAAGAGCAAGATCTAGGAGATGGAAGTGGTCCAGGTAGATGAATGGAACCCACCCAGAGCAAGCCTTCTGTAAGAGTCTGTGCCATCTAATAGTAGAACCAGCTACCTTTGAGATAGTCCCTGACTTGTCACTTCAGAGCCAGGTGATCACCTGAAGCAGTGGCTCCCAGCCTTTCTAAAGCTGTAGTAACGCTTCACCCCCCAACCATAAAATTATTTCATTGCCACTTCATTACTGGAATTTTGCTACTGTTATATATTGCAATGTGATGATATTTAGGATATATGCTTCGAAAGGGTCACGAGACCCCTGTGAAAGAGTCATTTGATCCCTAAAGGGGGACCAACAAGTTGAAAACTACTGATCCGAAGGGTCCTCTGTATCAAGTGGGATGGCTGGGCTCAGTGATACCCAAGGTTCTTTGTAATTCTAAACTTTTTTCTTTTAATGACTTATTATTTATTTTTACTTTACATGCATTGGTGTTTTGCATGTATACATTCATACATTCATGTATGCATGTATGAGGGTGTCAGTTCCCCCAGAGCTGGAGTTAAGAGACAGTTGTGAGCTGCCGAGTGGGCGTTGGGACTTTATCTTGGGTCTTCTGGAAGAACAACCAGTGCTCTTAGCTGCTGAGCCATCTCTGCAGCCCCTGTACCTCTGACTTTTTAACTTCTTAGTGTAGTATCTCCCTCATCTCTTAAGTGACCTGAGAAATGTTTCCGTTTTCTTTGTCTTAGACATTTAAGAAGTTTAGCTTCAGCGGGGCAGTGGTGGCGTGTGCCTTTAATCCCAGCACTTGAGAGGCAGAGGCAGGTGGATTTCTGAGTTCGAGGCCAGCCTGGTCTACAGAGTGAGTTCTAGGACAGCCAGGAAACCCTGTCTTGAAAACAAACAAACAAACAAGCAAAGTTTAGCTACTACTCTTCTACTCTTTTCTTGGCTTTTTGCATGTGAACCATGGCCCTGTTTGACAGACAGAAACATTCTTGCAGAAACATGACCCAGAGGGAACAGGGCTTCTCTTGTAGAGCATTCTGAGAGCAGAGCTTGATTGAGCAAGCCCTGTGTCAGCCTCATAGTTCCTTAAACTGCTATTTTCAGAGGTTACTGCTTACTGTTTATTTTGGAATAGGGAACTGGATGGATACTTTGTTGAATAAATAAAAGCAGGCTGGGAAGAATGCCTCTTGTAGGCAGCCCTACTTAATTTCCCACATCAACCATTAATCAGGAAAATGTCCCGTAGACTTACTTACAGGCCAGTCTTACTGGGGCATTTTCTCAATTAAGATGCTCTCTTCCCAGATATGTCTAGATTTGTGTCAAGGTGACAAAACCCAACCAGGGCATTATCACATATAAACTAGTTTTCAGTGCCAGTTCCAGGCTCATGAACTGAATTTGACTGTTTTAGTTTCATTAATAATTAATATGTCTATAATTTGATAATTTTGCTTGGCATTTTCATTTACTTATCTTGTTCACACACACATCCACAATGTACATGCATGTGCACACAAGCCAGGGCACACATATGGAGACAGAAGACAACTAGAAGAAGTTAGCTCTCCTTGCATCATGTGGGTTCCTCGTCAGACTTAGCAACAAGTGCCTTTACCTGCTGAGTCATTTCACAGCCACATCTGGCATTTTTAAAAGCCATTGCATGATAGTCAAGGAGCATGAAGTTAATCTTCTCAGTCTGAATGGAGTACTAGGATATTAGTAAAGCTTAGAGAAGATTAGCTAAAGAAGGGAGACCCTGCCTGTGTGTAGCACTGTCCCAGAGGCTGTGAGCCCAGACAGAATGGGAGGCTGTCTAATGCAGGCATTCCTTCTCTCCTTCCTAACCACCGTGGGGAACTGTGCTGGGAGTCGGAATAAATCCTTCCAAATCATTCCCCCCTAAGTAATTATGTTCTTGACAAACAATGACAGACAATGTCATACTGACAAGGAAGGGACTAACAAAGGAAAGTAGCCCCTCACCCTCCAAATTCACCTACAGTTCAGGGAGTATATATAGCTCAGTGGTAGAGCCCCGGCCTAGCATGTGTGAGGCTCAAGCTGCAGTTCTCATCACAGGAAAAAGATCACCTCCAGATCATCTGCTAGAGCTGTAGCAGTGGACAGGATGTGGGCTTCACTGTTCGCCCATTCACCGACTTTACCATGCAGGCCCCTTCTCTACCATTCCCAAGAGCTGATTCCTAGCCTCTGCCCCTGGTAGGACTTTTCCGTTTCTGGATACGCTGCATTTGTTTTCATATAACTTGATTGTTAGAAAGTTCTTTCCAGAGCATGCTACAACTACCATCTCCTCACGGGTGCAGTTCTCTGATGCCTCATCAGAGTTAGCTCATCCCTCTCCTGTGACTGCTCTGCATGTTGAAAACTACTGTGTCCTTCACTGATAGGCTAAGTTAAGAGAAGAAATCCCAACTCACTTCCCAGAGCTGACTTGTAGTATGCAGTGTACTCTGGATGCCTTTCCTGGGTAGCAGTATTAGAATAGACTCTTACAACAGTTCTAACACCGAACTTTAAAAGTCAATATATCATAGAAGTAGTTCTCTTCTTTCTTGTTTCTTTCCTTCTTTTTGTTTTTGAGATAAGGTGAAATGTAGCTCTGATCCTGAACTATGTAGACCAGGCTGACCTTGAACTTCCAGAAATCCACATACCCCACTGGGATTAAAAGTGTGCACTATCACACTCAGCAGAACAGAACTATTTCTATATCAAACAGAGAGCTAAAAACGTCATTATTCCTTTATGTAGTCTACCAATATATTTTTTAGTTTTTAGAAAGCAACGCTAAATCAGGTACAGTGACTTACACGTGTAGTGTTAGTATTTGAGAGGCTGAAACAGGAGTACCCCCTGTGAGTTCCAGGCCAGTTTGGTCTAAAGTTTGAGACTCTAGTTTTTTGTTTTGTTTTGTTTTGTTTTGTTTTTTAATCCTAAATAAAGAAATAGAAAATGTAATAATAAAAATTTCTGAGGTGGCAGAGAGGGAGATTGGTCTCACTATGTAGCCCAGGCTGGCCCTGAATTAGGTGCTGGGATACAGCATGCTTGACAATAATGAACAGTTTAACAATTGTATCCTACCTACTTTTCCCTTGGTACATTTATTTTTTTAGAATATTTTAGAATATGAGTATTCTATCTGCATGTACCCCTGCATACAAGAAGAGGACATCAGGTCACATTACATGTTTTGAGTCACCATGTGGATGCTGGGAATTGAACTCAGGACCTCTGGAAGAGCAGCCAGTGCCCTTAACTGCTGAGCCATCTCTTCAGTCCCAGATTTAATTACCTTTAAATGTGCTATAAAAAAAAATTCTGCCTCTCTGCTATGTGCAGGGAGCTATGCTACGCCCTAAGAATGACAGTGAGTGACATCAACTTTTGTGATACTTACAGAAAGAAATGTGGAACAATCACAATCATAAGTACATAACAACCAGGCGCAGCATAAGTTAGAAAACACAAAGGATCAAGCTCATAGCACTTAAAAAAACACTACAGTTTTAAAGATGTAAGCTGAAATATGTTCAGATAGAAAGGTGCTGGCATTTACATACTTTTTTCAATTGTTCTATTTAATATGAGGTTTGTGAATGGGGGATGTGGGTTGAAATTGCAGAAGCTGGTGCATTAATTATGCTCTGCTTTTGTGTGGTTGACATTTCCTATAATAAGATATAAAATGAAAAAGAAAAGACAGGAGGACTGTGAACTAGTGCAGATTCATAACCAAGGAACCCAGGCTCACAGCTTTGAGGCAGACACTGCTGCTGAGCTGTACCCAGCACAGCAGGCAGAAAACATTTTATGTGAAACAATGTGATAGGTGAACATCGGTTAGGCTACAGTGGTGGCTGGTCAGGGAAAGAGCCTTTAGGCTCTGGCAACAGCAGGTACAAAGCCTTCAGACAACAGGCTGGTGCCTTGAGGGCATGAAAGCGTGCTGGGGTTGAGTGTAGACATGGGAAAACACACAAGACCTTGGAGGCCAGGTAGCTATACATACCTCGAATCTCAGGACTCAAGAAGCCAAGGCAGGAGAAATGCTAGCCTGGGTTACACAGCAAGTACCAGGCCACCAAGGGCTATGTAACAAAATCTGTCTCAAAAATAACAAAACAGTAAAAGAGTAATAATAAATTAAAAGGCCCTTGGAGACATGTACAATACATGTATATGACATTCTCATCAGTTTACATATTTATCTCTGTGTAGGAAACTCCATGAAAGATGATAGTCAGAAGTCTGACCTGTACAGACTTGGATTTTTGAGATTATTCTGGTGGGAGCCTGGGGGCCAGTTTGTTATTGATCTGGTGGTGCACCCTGTAGGAGGTGCTAGGTTCAATGCCCAGGACTGCAGAGAAACTCTGCCTGTGTATTCCTAGTGCCTAGGCCTACATAGTCCATAATATTGCTAGGAGACTTAGTGCTTGCAGGTGAGAGATGAGAAGGTCTAGGTAGAAATGGATAGCTTCTGGAGCAGAGGATGTAGTTCATTTAATGGAGTGCTTACCTAGCACTCACAGAGGCCTGGTGTAATGCGTACCACCACATAAAACCTGGGGTGGTAGTATACATATGTAATACCAGCACTTGGGAAGCATCATTAACTACACAGTAAATTTAAGACTATTTGGGATGGCAAAGACACCTTCTGTCTTTAAAAGACAGAAGGGGACTGGAGAGATGACTTAGTGGTTAGGAGCACTACTTTTGTAGAGAACTGGGGTTTAGTTCCCAGTACCCACATGATGGATTACAACCATCCCTAACACGGGTTCCAGGAAATAGGGAACCCTCTTCTGGCCTCCATACAGTATCCCTAAATACATGCAGGCAAAACACTCATACACATAAAGTGAAAATAAATAAATCTTTTCAAAAAGAAATGGATCGCCGGGCAGTGGTGGCGCACGCCTTTAATCCCAGCACTTGGGAGGCAGAGGCAGGCAGATTTCTGAGTTCGAGGCCAGCCTGGTCTACAGAGTGAGGTCCAGGACAGCCAGGGCTATACAGAGAAACCCTGTCTCAAAAAAAGAAAAGAAAAGAAAAGAAAGAAATGGATAGATTCAGGAAGTTTCTGGGTACACTGAATAGGGCTAGACAGAAAATGAAGAGATTCTTGCTTTTCACTCATGTCCCTGTTAACCCTGGCAGCTCTGGTGGGCATGGGGTTAGTAACAAGCTGCAGTGGGGCTGCAGCAGTTGTTCAGTATATAGTGCTGTCCAGAGTGGAATGTAAGCTGCACGTTGCTTGCATACTTTCCATTTCACATATGAAGCCACCAAGCCCTAAGAGTGTGTGCAGATAGTTTAAGCCCAGAGTTCTCCTTACTAGGTGGATGCATTCTACACTTGATTTTTTTAATTGATCAACCAAATCTACATGCTTTCTTTTTTTTTCATGTGTTCTTTGTTGCAGAATGACTCCTTGTCAATATGAAGTAGTTGGTACCTCCTGAGCCTGTGCTGTAGCTCCTGTTGAGTGTGCTCGGCAGAGTTACCGTTTGCTTGTATCAGTTGTTACTCCTTTTGCTTCCAAAGCTGCTGAGAACATTATTTCGCATCACCTCTTTCCAAGCTTAGTTTCAGGATGACGTCTCTGTGGACAGTTGCAGGGTCACCAGATGTAAGCAGATGCTGCGAGGCCTTGCAGCAGTGGTGTCAAACACTGTGGAATCTGAGCATCCCCCATTAAGCTGGCAGCTTGGACCATCTGTGTATGAGTGGTGGCACATGCTGGCATAAGGACAAGGAATGTGTGCAGAGCATTGCAGCCAGTGGGGTTAAGTGATATACTTTAGACTATTTTGGAGGAAATAAAGTTGTTTAAATTTTTGTGTTTCCTGGATCAGTGAATGAGTCCATTCCACTGTAGTAACCATTTTTGTGTATTTTACAGTATCATGCCTATCATAAAACACATACAATAAATTTTATTTTAAGATAAAGGGAGTGGAGGAAGTCAGCACTTGGTACAGGCCTATAATCCCACACTGCAGAAGCAGAGGAGGAAGGATTGCTACAAGTTTGAGGCCAACCAGGGCTACATAGTGAGATCTTGTCTCAAAAGGGAAAAAAAACCCAACCCTGCAACCCGCCAGCACTCTGTAGCATTGTACAGTGTGGGGAGACGTGTGTGGATCCGTTGACTGGCCGTTCGGTGGAGATTAATGGGAAATAGGTTCTAGAACCCTTCTTCTCCATCATGTTCTTATGTTCAGTTGTTACTTGTTGTTCTCTCTGTTCTAGGCAATTTGAAGTAGGTGTTATAAAACACATTTTATAGATGGGGAAATTGCAGCCCGGGAAGAACAGGTCATATTGGTAATCACTGACGGAGTTGCAGTCTTTCCTGACTTCGCAGATTACACTTTTAATAACTATACCCTTTCCCCACATTTTCAGCCATATAAACTGGGGGAGAGTATTGAGGCTTGAACCCAGAGTCTAGCATATTAGGCAAGTGCTTTACTACTGAGCTCCACTCCTAGCCCATAAGTAACTTTTGTCTCTTCCTTGATTTTACAAACTCTTATGGGTTATATAGTTGGTGACTGATAAGACTAGTTGCTCAAAACTGAAAGAGAACTCAGGTTGTAGGGCAGCGGTTGAGCTTTTGCCTGGATTGCATGAGGTCATTGGTTCAGCCTCAGATGCAGGGATGTCAGGTGAGGGAGAGACAGTCTGAGTAAGGTAGAAATGAGAAGTGTCACCATTTCACTGGAGAAGTGTGGGAGGGATGCTAGGAGGGAAGACTGGAGGTGAGAGAGGAAGGGAGACTGTCATCTGGCTTCTTATTAAAAGATAGTTGCCTGTATTTCTATTCTGGGGCCTTTGCAAGTGTGTAGACTCAGGGGCAGGAAGACTTAATACTGCAAGTGTCTGGAGATCCCACAGTGATGCTGGTATCTTAGATGACTGTAGACTGCTTTCTCTTGATCCAGAAAGCAGATAGCCTAATCTTCCATAGCTAACTTCTTTCCAAAAATTGTATTGTTTGTTTGCTTATTTATTTATTTATTTATTTATTTATTCATTCATCGTGTGGTGTGTGTGTGTGTCTTTTGTGTTCATGTGGTGTGTGTGTATGTCTGTGTCTGTTGTGTTCGTGTGTGTGTGTGTGTGTGTGTGTGTGTGTGTCTGTGTATGTGTCTGTTGTGTTTGTGTGGTAGGGTTCCATTGCACGTGTGGAGACCAGAGGACAGCTTGTGAGAATTCACTCTCTTTTCACTGTGTGGTTTCTGGAAACTGGATTCGGGTCACCAACCTCGGTGGCAAGTGCCTTGACCTGTGGAGCTATCTCACTGGCCCCATCTTAGCTATCTTGACCTCAAGACCTTCAAATCTAGAACACAGTAAAAATGCCAAACAAGTTGAAATATTGACATTTGGTTGGTCCCATTAAAAAATTTAAAATGATTGTGGTAGTTTTGAAAACTTGACAAAAACAGGAATTCAGCACTGTGAGAAACCTCGTTCACACTGGTCTTGGCTCTTTCCTTTTGCAACAGTATGACACCCCACTACCAGAACAAGTACATGAGTCATTATGTGTCTCTTAGTCTGTGGAAGACTGTGCTATCAGCTAGGGATTTAGAGATATTGAAGATCTTTCAGAAGACTACCTGAACTGGTGAAAATAACAATAAACCTCCAAGCAGAGAGCACCCCCTGGTGGTAACTGGGGAGACTTGCGCCTCTTGTGCTTCTGTATTGTGCCATAAAGAACTTTACCTGGATCAAAATAGTATCTTTCTAATAATAATTATGGATTCAGATTTTTTTTTGTTGTTTTTCAAGACAGGGTTTCTCTGTATAGCCCTGGCTATCCTGGAACTCACTCTGTAGACTAGACTGGCCTCGAACTCAGAAATCCACCTGCCTCTGCCTCCCAAGTGCTGGGATTAAAGGCATATGCCACCACTGCCCGGCTGGATTCAGATTTCTAAGAGTTCCCACAGGATTCTAGCTGCTGTCAAATACCACAGGCTGGGCAGCTTTCTTATTCCAAGCACAGGTCCTGCTAGTCTCTGTAGAAAGCCAGCAACATTGGTGTCACTTCAACCTCTAATCTTGATCCTGTGCTGAATACATACCATTAGTTTCTGAGGAGTGATGGAGAAGGAACCATGTCAGATTTTCCAGTCAGTCTTTGGTAACTGTCATATAAGTCTTTTTTTTATATATATATAAAATTATGAGAAACAGTTTGGAGATTTTGCAGAGATATTATTAGGGTGACAAGAACCATCAGGGGATAGGAGATTCTATAACAGTTTTCTTTTTAACTCACATCTGATATTTCTCTTTGTACCAATAAGCATTCGAGTAACTACATTATCTGGCAATTCTGAACCTAGATAATTCTGTAGTTGGGTAAAGTAGGGACATCAGCCCAGCTGAGGGATCTTGTTAGGTTAATGTGGATGCATATTTTATAGGCCTGAGGAGAGGGTCACAGCGTTTTCAGTTTCAGCATGCGCTTGGCTGGCCTGCAATGTGCGGATCCTTTTTCCTAGGAAGAAAGCTGAATCCAGGCCCCTCACCTTCACAGCGTCTTCCAGTGTTGGTGCCAGGTTAGAGAGACTTAGATGTGGCTTTCCACCACCCTCCTGGGAGTTTTCTTCATACAAGTGACAAAGTACTATGACGTGTATTTTAGCACCGATTAGGCACTAAAAACATGTCCTGTGTCTGCACATTACATAGTTCCATGTATATTAGATGTCTGAAACTGGCAAGTCCTAGGCAAAAATAGACCTGGGATTGCCAGGGACTGGGAGCTAAGGGCTGATGGGGAGCGGGGATACAGAGTGCCTGCTAGTTGGTTTGAGATTTGAGTGATAAAACTGTTCTGGATTTAGAGTCGTAATCACCGCTGTGCGGTGTGACTGCCCTGGGAACCTCTGTACTATATATACACTCAGAGTTTAAGCTGAAAGTCAAACATTGATCTACAGGAATGAATAAAGTCAATAAAAAGGTAATTGCAATAAAATCTCATTTGGTTTTAGCAGAAATGTTGCTTGATAATCTAAGTAGCACAGACGAGCTGGGGAATTCTCATAATCTGTACTTGACTGTCCTGTCTTGCACTTCACAGGGCCGAGATGGGCCTCCTGGAACATTGGTGTGTTCATCTGCATTCGGTGTGCTGGAATCCACAGGAATTTGGGGGTGCATATATCCAGGGTAAAATCAGTGAACCTGGACCAGTGGACTCAAGAGCAGATTCAGGTACCAGCGCAGCCTATAGCCAGCTTCTCTTGTACCCAAGTAAGAGCAGGTTCAGGTTGAATGCTAAACTGATCATGAAGGTGAAGAAAAAGGAGAAGGAAAACTTACAGTTGTCAAACACGTTTGTCAAATTCTAATTTTTATTATATTTATTTATTTAGGATAGGGTCTCACGGGGTAGCTAGCCCTGGCTGGCCTGGAACTCATAGAGATCTCCCTGTCTTTACCCTCTGAGTGCTAGAATTAAAAGCATATGCCACTGTACCCAGCAAATTGTTATTTTTGTTGTTGTTTTGTGACAAGTGGGCCTCTCTGTACTTACCTTAGCTTCCCAAGAACTGAGATTATAGGTGTGTTTTTCTATTAGATAAAATTGGTATTCTTTCAAGATAGTGGGACCTTTGGCAGTTACAGATACAACACTTGTAGTTTAGATGAATGTAGCAGCCATTTAAAACAAAGGAACAAAACCACAAAAATACCTTCTGGGCTGAGGGTATAGCTCAGTGAAGGTGTGTTCGCCTAGCCTGTAGGAAGTTTGCTGGCTTTGATCCCCAGTATTAAAAAGAACAAACAAACTTCCAAATCATAGACTACTCATTTTCTTCCTTGTTTTAGATTGCGCAAGGGCCTTACGTATACTAGGCAGATACTCTGAGCTGTGCCTCTGGGCTATGAGTCCAGCTTTAGCATAATGCTATTTTGCTAAAATGCATGTTTAAATCTAGCTTGCTGTCAGCTTGGTGGCCTGGTGGTGACACATAAACTAATGCTACCTCCTAGCCTGAGATCTGCTTGTTGGTGTAACTTCATTGTTCTTTATTTTCTTCCTATGTTGAAACCCTTTTTTGAAGGTTTTTTTTTCCCCTTCCTTTTTTTGGGGGGCAGTTAGGGGTGTTAAGGAAAAAGGATGCAAAGAAAACCACTTGCTAAAGTTAATGGTAGAAATAGGAGGTTTTGTTTAATTTGTGTTAGAAGAGGTCTCATTGTGTTAGAAATTATCTCAGACTGTACTTACAGACCATTGTTGGTCTAAAATGATGAGTGGCATTTTTTTCCCTAGTTTCATTTCTATTGCTGTGATAAAACACCTTGACCAAAAGCAACACAAATAAGGAAAGAAAGGGTTTATGTGGCCGGCCAACAGCTCTAGGTTACAGCCACTATTCTGGGTGAGTCCAGGCAGGAATTTGAGCAGCTCCTCACACCACACACCAGGCAGAGCAGAGAAAAGCAAATCCATGCTGCCCCTCAGCTGGCTTTCGCCTGTCTTAGTGCTGTTAGAAACTTTGCCTAGTGAATGGTACTCCCCACACCAGGCTGGGTCTTCCTCCATCAGTTAACAATCAAGACCCACCTCCACAGTCATGCCCACAGGTCAGTCTAGATAACTCTGCAGCTCCTGCTCCTTTCCCAAGTGATTCTACACTGTATCATGTTGATAATTAAAACCAGCCAGCATAGAGGTCTATTTAAATGCTAAATGGAAAATACACATTTATTCATAACAGAACTAAGTAAGTTAGATAAAAGTGTAAGTTTAGAAGGGCTGAGGGCATAGTGTAGTGGTAGGACAGGTGTTTACCGGGTATAAGGCCGAGTCCTGTCATCAGCATTGCCAAAAGAAAAGGCTTGTATTAACTTAGAATGTATAGCACCTGTTAGTGCTGGCCCTGAGAAATCTGATGGAGAGCTATGTAGCTTGGGTTTTCAAATGAGTTATTCCTGAATTATTTGTGTCTTTTAGACACAAATTTCAGTTAGAAACAAAACAAAACCAAACCTGAGGGAATCAGAGGCTATCAAGTCCCAGGGAATGACATGGCCTTTTCTGGCCTCCTCAGGCACGCGTGATGCACAGACCCGTGGAGAGGAAAAAGCTGTGGGGACCAAATGTTGAGAAACAGAACCCACACGTTTAAGCCTTGCTTCTGCCACTCTCAGAGCTGGCTCTTCAACTGCACAGTGGGAGGACTGCACAGTGGGAGGACTGGGCTGGGTGAAGGCATCTCCTGGACTCACCTTCCTGTCTCTTCATTTGCTTTCATTGCAGTGCATGCAAGAGATGGGGAATGGAAAAGCAAACCGACTCTACGAAGCCTACCTTCCTGAGACCTTTCGGAGACCTCAGATAGACCCGTATCTTTTCTGGAGTGATAGCTGAGTGCAGTTTTGATGTTTGGGGAAGGCCAGGCAACCTTCAAGACCTGAGATAAGACTGTGCCATCTCTGCCTGGATTAGCCAAAGACTTTGGTTTTTCTCTCTAGTGCAACCAAAACAAAAAAGGGCTTCTGTGCTGACATTGGGACTAGCATCTAGGGTCAAGTAGGAAAGCTAGGGACTTAGGGATGCGTGACTTCACTGTGAGTTCTTCCGTAGAGTGACAGCTCCAATAGTTTCTGAGTCTCTGACACTATTGTTTGATGAGAAGAATGGCTTACTGTGCTCTGTTGAACCCTGACAATTGGCAAAACTGGCACTGCTTTTTAAATATCTTGTATAAAAGTATTGATTTTGACTGGTTTATCAATATTGTTTTTCCTCCGTTCCCTCAGCAGGGGCTGATAAACACAGAGCAAGCCCATTTGAAGGTGGGGTTTCTCAAGGAATTTTGCAGACTACCTTTTTAGGGTTTGACGTTGGTGGGACCTGTTACGTGAAAGAGATCTGTCAGAGTCTGGCAGCAGGGCCTACGCTTATTTTTGAGAGTGTTTAGGTGCCTTTGAAGTCTGTTGATCAAAGGCCTTAAGACAGATCATTGATTTCTTTCCCTCCATCAGCCACAGAGGCCGCTGTGGCAGTGAAGGTTAATCCCACTTGCTGTTGCCATTACTCTAAAGGGAAATCAGGAAGTGGTGATGCCTGCAGTAACCTTGAAGGAGTGATCTCAAGGTTTTGGTCTGGGACACTGTATATGAAGAAGCAGGAGTCCTGTAGGGGGAACCAGGCAGGAAGGAAAGGGGAGAACGTTGCCATGGGGGACAAATTGACCTTTTACATTTCCACTGATGGAGACACAGTTTTTGATTCATCCTTAATAAGTGTTTGCAGAGCTGTTGAAGGATTTATTCGAGATAAATATGAGAAGAAGAAATATATGGACCGAAGTCTGGACATCAATGTCCTTAGGGTTGGTTGTAAATCTTTCAAGTTTTGTTTATTACTAATAATTTACTTTTTAATCAGGCCATGGAAGAATTTGAAAAACTTCCACTTGGTAAATAAAATACCAATGAAGTAGCAAAATGCCTGTCCCAAACAGTCTGCTAATAAACGTGAGAGTAGCCTGTCATGGCAGTGCACACTTTAATCCCATCCACGACAGGCAATCTCTGTGAATTTCAGGCCAGCCAAGGTTACATAGTCAGGCCCTGTCTCAAATAAATAAGCAAACCAAAGCTTATATCAAACAAACATATACATACATACATACATGCATACATACATACATACATATAAACATAAATGTGAAAGTAGGAAAAAGCCATGTGTTGAGTCAAGGCTGTGATGTGGAACATGCTTTGAGCCTAGCTCACGGACAGGCAGGACAATCATCAGAGGATTCTTTGCCTTGATCTACATTGAGAAGTGCTGCTACTCCTCAGTTCCAAATTCTTTCTTCCCTCTCTCCTTCTTTTTTGAGTATTTGGGACAGGGTCTTACCATGCCTACTCTCAAACTCCTGCCTCTACTTTCCAAGTCCTGGGAATATAGGTCTCTCCCACATCTGACTCCACATTCCTTCCTTTAAAAGAAACTATTTATTTATTTAGTTAGTTGTATCTGTGTGTCTGTGTGTGCACACGCACCCACACACATGTGCATGTGCATGAATGTCATGGTTCACTGTGGAAGTCAGAGGATAACTTACTGGAGTCACTTCTCTCCTCCCACCATGTGGATTCCAGAAAGTGTGCTCAGATCATCAGCAAGGTTCTTACCCACAGAGCTATCTAGCTGGTCCCAGATTATTTCTCAAGATGGACATGTTGAATATAATAGGTGAAGTAGAATGATATCGTGTGCATGTATATGTATGCTTTAGTATATATGCACATATACTTTTTGTTTATAAACGATGCCAAAAGAAGCAGGCCCGCCTAGTTAAAATATCAGTGTTCCCTTCAGGCTGACCAGCATGCCCTTTCACTGCGATATGTTGGTAGCCTGTCGTTGGACTAATTGCCAGTGGGACAATTTCGTTTTCCTGGGAAGAGTTTCAGACATATATGGGTTGCAGTTGCCAAGTGTATAGCTGTGACAAGAGGGAATGCCACATAGTTTGGGATAACTATGCCCACTAATGATGACAGGAAAAAGCAGCAAAGATGGCGCTAGCCCTAGCACAGTGCAAAGCCACCTGCCATCAGTCTTCTAGTTTTTATTATTATTATTATTATTATTTTTTTTTTTTTTTGGTTTTTCGAGACAGGGTTTCTCTGTATAGCCCTGGCTGTCCTGGAACTCACTCTGTAGACCAGGCTGGCCTTGAACTCAGAAATCCACCTGCCTCTGCTTCCCAAGCGCCGGGATTAAAGGTGTGTGCCACCACTGCCTACCCGGGTCTTCTAGTTTTTAATCTACTGCTATTTTATTTACTTTCTGTTTTGCCCTACGAGGGATTGAACCCAGGCTCATGCATGCTAGGCAAGCACTCTACCACTGAGCTACATTCCCCAGCCTTTAGGTGTTTATTCTAATGGATGAGATAGCCAGTGAAATCACTATATTTGCATGGGGCTCCCTAAGCTATTTCATGTAAAAAGCCTTCCCAGACCAGGTGTGGTGGCGGAGGCCTTTGATCTCAGCACTCAGGAGGTAGAGGAAGGCAGATCTTCATAAGTTGGAGGCCAACCTTGTCTACAGAGCAAGTTCCAGGACAGCTGGGCACAGGGAAATCTTGTTTCAAAAAAAAAAAACAAAACAGAAAAGCCTTCCCAAAAAATGAAAAATTCAGCTAATTGGAACCAGCTGTAGATGGCTATTTGGCAGGGTGTGAGAAGGACGTTACCTGGTGAGTCTCTAGGCAAGGTAGTACATGTAGTTAGGGCAAAGGGATTCCTTTATTCCTTGCCAACTTAATATGAGCCACTCCTCACCATGGTCTGGGGAAAAGGTTTGTCAGTCAACATAAGTATTCCAAGAAAGAATTAGCCCTTACACAGCTTATGGAACCCTTATATCGCCCAGAGAGCACCAGCCAAATGAAGTTTGCCTGGAGAGACAGCTCAGCAGTGCTCTGTAGGAGAGGATGAGAGCTCAGTTCCTAGCATCCACTTCAGACAGCACGCAGCTGCTGGTAACTCCAGTTCCACAGGATTCAACACTACTTTTTAGCCTTCATAGGCACTTTGCACTCACATGCACAACATAACCCCTCCATACACACATACTACACATCATTTTAAAATAAAATAAATCTTTTAAAGAAGAGTTTAGAACCAAAGCACACAGATTTTATATTTAGTTTTTTGCTATGCTTAGATGTTCTTTCATTCTTGTTATAACAAGAATTGATAATTATTTCAGTCTCCAGCACCATAAACAAAAGAATATTTTTTAGCAGTTAGGATGATAGCACATACCTATAATCCCAGCCTCTGGAGACTGAAACAGGAGAATTGCCACAAGTTTGAGATCTACATAGTGTCTGTCTGTCTGTCTGTCTCTCTCTCTCTCTCTCTCTCACCCTCTCTCACCCCCACACATACTGAAAGAAACAAAGAAGGAAAGAACATTCATTAAATGAAAACAACTAGTTTTAAACAAAAGGTAACTGGTTTTGTTAAAGAGATTACTTGGTTAATGTGTGTGCTAGGGGTGTAACTTAAAGTGTTGTGCACATTGGTAGTGTTCTGCTGAGGTATTGCCCTCCCCCATCCAAATGTCTGCTTTTTGTTTTTATCTGTTTGGGTTTGGTTTGTTTGCTTTGTTGTTGTATCTGAGATGGGTCTCACTTGGAACCCTGGCTAGCCTGAGTGTACTATGTAAACCAGGCTAACCCCAAGCTCCTAGAGACCTGCCTGCCTCTGCTTTACTAGACCTGGTCCTCAGGGGTGTACTACTCCCTTCAAAGGTCAGTGCTTTTAAAAAAAGACAAACTGTTTTTAACTTCAGTGTGTAAATAGTGTTCTGCTGGGCATAATGGTGCCTGTCTTCTGTAATCCTAGCCCTTTGTGTGTAAATGCAGAAGAATCAAGAGTTTAAGGTCAACCTTGGCTACATAGTAAATTTGAGGCCAACCTTTACTACATTAGTCTTTATTTCCAAAGACAGAGACAAAAAAGGAAATAGTGATCTGTATTCTAGTGCCACTTACACACAAAATGACAGAGTACTGTTATGATAAAGTTATTTTTGCAGGAAATATGAAAATTAAGAGGAAGAACTCGTGCTGGCTCTCATTGTCTCCTAATGTCTCATCTGGATGTGTTCCTTCTTCAGAGGCATAACCAAAATCTAGTTATAAAGAATGTCTCCTTGCAAACCATCTACCCTGTTGTACATGCCCCATCTGTGTTTCTGCAATCATTGTTGCATCTCCCGATGAGCAGATGAAACAGTGTCTTTCCCTATAGTAGCAGGACTGTTCAAGCTTTTTGTTAGCATTTCTGGGATGGACAGCTTGGTACATTTGACTTTTTACATGTTTTATATTCTTTTGGGAGGCTGGCTACTGAGACAGGGTCTTGCTAATATCCCAGACTGTCCTGGAGCTGATACTGTAGCCCAGATGTCCTTGAATTAGAGATCCCTACCTTCACATCCAAGGTATTGCATGGGATTCTGCACCACCAAGCCCTGCTGGATTGTCTTCCATCTCTTCTTTCTTTCCCTCTTTCTTTCCTTCCTTCTTTCTTTCTGTTTTAAATATGTTTTTTCTTATTTTTATGTATATGAGTAATCTGTCTTTACATATACCAGGAGAGGGAATCAGACCCAATTACAGATGGTTGTGAGCCACCATGTGGTTGCTGGAAATAGAACTCAGGACCTCTGGAAGAGCAGCCAGTGCTCTTAACCTCTGAGCCATCTCTCCAGCCCACCTGTGAACGTTTTAAGTGCAAGCAAATTTGTGACACTATGCCCAGCCTCAACTTTGTTTCCTAATTTTAAAAATAGAGGTGAAAAGGCCGGCGATATGGCCCAGTGGTTAAGAGCACTTGATACTTTTGCAGAGAACCAGAGTTCAAAAGAGCAACAAAACTGAAAGGGGTTTTCTTGCCGGGATTGTTGTTTTGAGGGTCTTTGTTGTGTACCCTAGACTGGTCTCAAATTCAAAGTCCTCCTGCCTCAGTCTTCCAAATGCTGAGATTACAGGCATTCGCCACCTTACCTGCCTTTAGTATTTATTTCTTGAGATCTCTTTGACTTTATATAGTTATGTATAACACATAGGCGATAAAGGGCTCAAGTGGATGGCAACCTTTAAATGTGCATAGATTGTCTGTCTATATTATAGATTTCAAGAGGGGTGAGTCCTTAAAATGTGGAGTCTGCCTCGTTTAGTGTGGAGGCTAATGAGGAAGAGCAGTGCTCACACCCCACACCACCTTAGTTGGATTTCTGTATCAGAACCCTTTAGTGCACTTTGATACCCCGCCTGCATTTGGATAGTAGCTCTGAAACACTAATTGTGCTAATGCTAAGCTATCATTGTCCTGTTACATCACTTTAGAAAGAGAAAGATGATAAGTGGAAACGAGGGAGTGAACCTGCTCCAGAGAAAAAGATGGAACCTGTTGTTTTTGAGAAAGTAAAAATGGTAAGTGGGGAGCTTCTCCCCATGTGGGTGGTCCCATGTCCACATATCTGGGGGACGAGAGTGGTGGGAGGCTCGGCAACGAGTGGGTTTGAAAACCTACTACACTGTTGCACTGGGACTAAAGACCCATAGAGAGCACCTGCTGCTTGCCCGTTGCCAGGTGCTGGCTAATGTGCTCTGTAGCTTCTCCTGCTCTCTTATTCTCTAGCACCCCCTGCTCCCTTCTCTTCCCTCCCTACCTCCATCTCTCCCTCTCCTCTCCTTCTATCCTTCCTTCTTAATTTTTTTCTTTTTTATTTCTCTTCTTCCTCTTTCTCCTCCTTCTCTGCCTCTTCCTCCTCCTCCTCCTCCTCCTCCTTCTCCTTCTTTTATGAGAGACGATTTCACTATGTAGCCCTGGAACTCATTCTGTAGGTCAGGCTAGCCTTGAACTCACAGAGACCTTCCCACGACATGCTGAGGTTACTAATGTGCCACACTACACCTAACTTATAGCTCCTCTCTGTGACAGGAAGCTAGATGGAAGCTTGGGGACTCTCTCTTTCCCTTCTGATCATGATGCATGTTCCCTGCCAGTGTGCAGTGTCAATGTGATAACCTTCGAAGCAGATGTTCCCTATGTGTTAGTCTTCATTAGACTTCTTACCTCATCTCCCTGTTGCAGCTTGGAGTAGTCCAGAAGTCAGGTCATGCTCCCTTCTTTCCCATAGCATACACTATGGCTGTGTAGTAGATTCTCTAGGGGCTTACAATCATAAGAGAAAATATTTTCAATTTTTTTTATTTTCTAAAGGCTTGTTTATTTTTATCTTATGTATGTGAATGTTTGGCTGCATGTATATATGTGCACCACATGTGTGCCTAGTGCCTGCGGAGACCAGAAGAAGGTATTGTCTTCCCCTAAACAAGAGTCTAGTGTCTAGTCTAGAGTCGCCATGTGGGTGTTGGAAAGAAAACCTGTATCCTCTTCAAGATCAGCCTGTGTTTAACCATTGAGCCATCTCTTCATCCTCAAGAGACAGAGTTTTATACTATTGCTTAAGGAAAAGTCCTTTACTTCACTATGAATCTCATCTGTGGAATCAGTCCATTTTGGTTATGGCAGAGTAGATCAGAACTCTTTGAAGTGATCTTTAGAATAAACCAAAAGGTTTTGTGTTCCCACATACTGAGGTTAGGCCACTCTAAAAAGCTAAACAAGCCAGCCAGGGCACTGTTTACCAGGGTTCTGTTTCTCACTTCAAGTTCCGTTCATGCACTCATGCTTCCTTGGCACTTCCTGAGTCTTACTTCTTTGGTAACTATCTGACAAACAGCCATACCACAAGAATACCTGTGGCTTTATAGTGATGGGGGTACGTGTGTGTCAAAAACAACTGCTGGCTCTTTTTTATAGCATGTTTTCATCTTAGCCACAGAAAAAAGAAGACGCACAGCTACCTCGGAAGAGCTCCCCGAAATCCGCAGCCCCTGTCATGGACTTGTTGGGCCTGGGTAAGAGTTAGGCTTTTCAGCTACTATTCTTGCGAATTCAGTGAATTCTCAGCCACTCTAGGAAGACTGGGAGTCAAGGCTTATGTTTGTGTTTACTTCACTAAAGTTGCTTGCTCATGTTCTTCCTGTTTAGTTCTGAAGAGTTACTCCAAGTTCACTGGGCCCTTTTCAGAGCAACAGCTCAGGGTAGTGGCTGAGAGACAGAGTCCCCACAGTGCCGCTTACAGTCAGGGATCCTAGACAGTTTACTTAACCTTTGAGTGTTACGTGCATAACCGTGTGCTGGGGTTAGTCAGTGTCTGCTTGAGATGCTGCTGGAAAGGTCACCTCTGTGGTTTCTGGCCTTGTTTCACACCAAGCCCTCAGTAGAAGCTGGCAATTTCATGAAACAACACCTGTGAGCCTTTTGCTGCTTTCCTATGCTCAGCTGCCAGCCACTGCTCCTATGCAGCCATTTTCTGAGGTGGCCTGTTACTGTGCAGTTCTCTCTTGGCAGTTCTGATTTTGCCTCTTTTAAAGAGAAAGCCATTCTGTCTCACAGCACTGGTGGTCGGTTGTACCATCTGCTGCTGACTCAGGTCGTTGACTACCATGGCTCCAATTTCCATACCATTTCTCTCTGCACATGATTCCTGCACACTTTGTCCTTGCAGTAGATGGGGGGAAAGAGCCACTCAGCTGAGGTACTGATGTGGCCCTCAGGCCTGAGTTCCTGCTGCCCTCTGACAGCAATCTGTAACCTACTCCAAAGCCCTTGTGGGAATGTGGGGTGAGGCTTCATTTGAAACACCCTATCCGAGCCTGGCCTTGACCAGATGGAGCCTGTGGTCTTTTTGACTCACATAGATGACAGGTCTTCATATCTGCGCTGTATGTAAAACTGTTTTTCTTCCTAGATGCTCCTGTGGCCTGCTCAATTGCAAACAGTAAGACCAGCAATGCCCTAGAAAAGGATCTAGATCTTTTGGCCTCTGTTCCATCCCCTTCTTCAGTTTCCAGAAAGGTGAGTCTTCTGAACGTCTCAGGATTAAAAAGCATTCCAGAAAAGTCGATAGCTTAATCATGGAATCGGGTCATGCTTCCTTGGTAGGGCTGAACTTTCGTTTCTCTGGATTTTCTCTTTGGCATTGTGTTATCCTCAAAGAGTGACTGTTTGAATGGGCCTGTATCACAGGGGTGTCATATTGTAAAGGCTGATACTTGAGGTGAACTGCTTGGTCTGAACTCCTGCCAAGATGGTGTGGGTATGGAAGGCTTGAATATCCTTCGCTCTTATTTGTGGAATGTCTCAGAAATAATGTCTGTGTCATTTTGTATATTTTGTTCATACTTTCATATTTCCACAAGAATTCTCCAAAATGGATATTTTGCAGATGAGGAACACTGGTTGTATTATGATAAATAGCTACTCCAAGATCTTTGTATGTATGGGGGTGGGGGCTGGGAATTGTATACCCAGGACTGTATTTATTTTAGGCAAATACTTTGCCAGTAAACTCTCTCTAGCCTGTACATTGACTAAACTAAGTTCTCCTTGTGGCATCATTTTGGAGTTATTTTTATTTTTTTCTTATCAAGTCACATTGCTTCATTGTTTTGTTAAAAACTTAATTAATTAGTTAAGAGCTTAATTTGCAAGGCTTAACAGCTATTTGTCATGGTGAGATTTTCAGAAGATGCCAATTTAACATGAGCCACAAATTCTTTTCTTTCTTTCTCTACTCCCTACCCCTTAGTGTTTCACACTTTACCAGTGTTGTCCATGCTGACCTAGAGCTCACTGTGTAGCCCAGGACGCCCCAGCCTCAGCCTCCTAGGTTCTAAGCTACCACACCTGCTCACGAGCCATGAATTCTTATCAGAAGTGTTAGAAGCAGCAGAAAGTGCAAGGGTTCTTCCACAGAGGACCAGTCTGATTGTCCTGCTGCCCTCTGCGCAGTAGGCTATAGGTTCCATGCTGACTGATTTTCTCACTGTCCTCTGCACTAGGCTGTAGGTTCCATGCCAACTGCAGGGAGTGCTGGTTCTGTCCCTGAAAACCTGAACCTATTTCCAGAGCCAGGGAGCAAGTCAGAAGAAACAGGCAAGAAACAGCTCTCCAAGGACTCCATCCTATCACTGTATGGATCCCAGACGCCTCAAATGCCTGCCCAAGGTAGAGTCTATAAAGGTCATGGGTGTGCTCCAGAGAGAGACTGAGAACAAACATGCAAGAATTATTTATTGTGTTGGAATTTTACTCAGCCATACAGAAAAATGAAATTTGAAAACAATGGATAGAAGTGGAAAATATTATGTTAAGTGAGATAACCCAGGCTAAGAAATACACATACCATGTGTATAACTTTACTCTCAAATAAGTAAACATGTGCAAAAATTATCTGTTAGAATCCACATATAAGAGTACTTGTGGCTAGAGCCCAGGAAAGGGAGAAAGAGGCTTTAAGAGAAATAAATGGGAAGGCTGTTACCACGTGTAATATGGAAGGAGGAGTAATGGAGGCACAGAGCACAACAGGGATCCATGGGTCTGGGGAGATGGCTCAGCGAGTAAGAGCACTGTTTGCTCTTCCAAAGGTTGTAAGTTTAAATCCCAGCAACCACATGGTGGCTCACAACCACCCATAATGAAATCTGAGCCCTCTTCTGGTGTGTCTGAAGACAGCTACAGTGTACTCATTTATAATAATAAATAAATCTTTTAAAAAAAGTTAAAAAGAAACATGTTCCATTGTATGCTAATTATAAAAGAAGGTGCTTTGTTATAACAAGGACTAGTTAACTCTGAGGTCAGGGACATTACGTATAAAACAAACTTTAATATGGCGTTGTGGAGAAGGCTGCAGAGTATCTGCAGATAGATATAGTGCCATCAGAGCTATACTTCTGTAGGGTCTAGTGTCACCCTTCTGTGGAGTCTGACTCAAGGCAGGGCCTGCCTCTGAAGGGGGAATGACTAGATCAGAGCGAGGCCCGATGAGAACCATAGAAGGGCTTGTAGAGGATCCATCCTGCTGCTTTGCTGTGGAGAACGTCTTCCTGGAAAGGAGCAGCCGGTGAGTATCTGGGCTAGCTTGTGTCCTTTCCTCTGACAGACCCCTATGTGTGTTTTCTTGGCAGCAATGTTCATGGCTCCTGCTCAAATGGCATATCCCACAGCTTACCCCAGTTTCCCTGGGGTTACACCACCTAACAGCATCATGGGGAGCATGATGCCTCCACCAGTAGGCATGGTAGCTCAACCAGGAGCCTCTGGAATGGTTACCCCCATGGCCATGCCTGCTGGCTATATGGGGGGCATGCAGGCTTCCATGATGGGTGTGCCCAATGGGATGATGACCACTCAGCAGGCCGGCTACATGGCAAGCATGGCAGCTATGCCCCAGACTGTGTATGGGGTTCAGCCAGCTCAGCAACTGCAATGGAACCTTACTCAGGTAAGCAGCCGCACTGGACCTGGGACGAGACTTCAGAGCCTTCCTCGGTGTCTGACCTGGGGCCACTCCTTTATCCCCCATGTCTTTTTTATAAAGACAAGCTAATGCCAAAGATATACCTTGTCTTTATTTCCCTGAGATTCCTGAGTTTCTCTAGGAACTAAGTCTAAGTCTCTCCACAACTTCCCCAAAACAAAATCAAACCTCTACAAGGAGTACAAATAAAACACTATTGCGGGGTTCAGTGACATCATATTAGGCACGGGAGCATCCTATCCCACTGAGCCAGCACCACAGAGGAAACTGCCAAAAGAAGAGAAGGAGTAAAGGCCTAGAGGTGATTGAGCCAGAAAGACCTATCCTGGTGTAGGCCTACCTGGAGCAGCCTGAAGGCATGGCAGAGTAGAGCTCTGGTTAACTGGGGCCTTACAGACATGGAACCTGAAACATACAGGTGTCTAGGTTAGTTACTTGGAAAGGCATTGAGTAGCAGGGTTTCTCTATGTAGCCCTGGCTGTCCTAGAACTCACTCTGTAGACTGGCCTCAAACAGAGATCTGCCTCTGCCTCCCCAGTGGTAGGATTAAAGGCATGCTCTATCCCCACCCGACAGGAAGATCCATTTTTTTTTATATTTGGAGGAACTAATGCACAGCAGTCATCTTTCAAATATCAGGAAGCTTTTATGACAAAGAACAAGAAAGTTCCCTGGACTGAGGCCACCTCTGTACATCTCTCCCTACCCAAGTCTATTGGTCACACATTAAACAAGAAATCAAAGCCAGGTGGTGGTGGCGCATGCCTTTAATCCCAGCACTTGGGAGGCAGAGGCAGGCGGATTTCTGAGTTCGAGGCCAGCCTGGTCTACAGAGTGAGTTCCAGGACAGCCAGGGCTACACAGAGAAACCCTGTCTCGAAAAATAAAACAAAACAAAACAAAAGCAAAAAAAACAAGAAATCACCACCCAGGCTGACATCGGGCTTTAGATCGTAGGGAAGGGCTGAGACAGTGCAGTGTGGACTGTTGTGGCACCGTGACATTCCTTGGGTGTGCTACAGTGTGATTCTGGGAATGTATTCATCCTCATGAGGTGCCTCCTGACCTCCAAGAGGTGAATGGAATGATGCCTAGAGCTTGTGGTGCCCCTCAAAATTATTTTAAAGGTTTTGTATACATATATATGGATGGATGCATACACAAAAAAAAAAAAATCAGGGAAAATTTTAACAGCCAGTAAATTTAAAGATGAAACATGGATTTTTGTTGTCTTATTTTTCCAATTTTTACCTAATTTTCAATTTTAAGAAAAGCTGAAGCCGGGCGGTGGTGGCGCACGTCTTTAATCCCAGCACTTGGGAGGCAGAGGCAGGTGGAT
>NW_022196900.1:78456625-78466397 GCF_008632895.1 Mastomys coucha | reverse complement strand
AAAAAAAAGAAAAAGAAAGAAGAAAAAAGAAAGAAAAAAGAAAAGCTGAATTTTTTTAAAAAGTTAATAGAAGAAGAGTTTGTTTATACAAGCAAACATACTGGGCTCAGGGGACTTAAGATTGTTTATCTAACAGATTGTCAGTCTGTCTTTCAATCTAATTACAAGAAAGCCCCTACTGGCCAGCATAGTAGCATATGTCACTAATCCTAGTGGACTCATGTGCCACGCCTAGTGCCACTCATGTGGCAGAGGCTGGATAATCACTGCAAGTCTGAGGCCAGCCTGGTCTACAAGGTGAGTTCCAGGCCAGTCAGTGAAACACAGTGAGACTTTGTCTTAACCAAACAGCAGAAAGGAGACGCGGTCCCACCCAGCTGCACTCCCGACTCCTCTCCGGCCTCTGGTTGTCACAGATGGAAGACTTGCAGGTTGTTTCCCTGTTCTTCCTTTGTTTATACAGTAGGAGGCCCCATTACCCCACCTTCCCAAGCAAGCACGCCTAAGCACTGACACTGGGCAGTGATGCCCTCTGCTGGCGATGAGGTGAAACACTAGCAGGAGTCTGGACTCTTCAGGGCAGGCTGTGGCCCCCTGACAGTAGTCCCTTCAGTGAGGATATGAGGAAAGGGTCTGGAAAAGAAGAGTTGTTCACTGGAGGTGTTTCTGCTGACCAGAGTCAGGAGTCCTTCTTACCTCCCACAAACAGAAGGGCTCCTCCCCTGCTCTGTGCACTAACTGGCTAAGTGCCCATGGCCTGATCTAAAAAAGTCTCTGTCCTTTTCAGATGACCCAGCAGATGGCTGGGATGAACTTCTACGGAGCCAACGGCATGATGAACTATGGACAGTCAATGGGCAGTGGAAACGGCCAGGCAGCCAATCAGACTCTGAGTCCTCAGATGTGGAAATAAGAGCAAAGCTCCTGTGTGGCTGCCACTCTCTTCCGCCCTTGCTTCCCTCCCTCCTCTTCTTTCCCCAGCCCTCCCCTTCCATTTTTCCTACCTCTCTCTGTTTGGTTTAGAAATTGATCATAAGTCATGTCGTTTGGCATTCTGCCTAACCCAGTCAGTCCCTTCCTAAAGTCATAGACCTCTCTGTTGCTTTATGTTGGTCACGTCCCCTGACTGTCCGGATTTCTTCCCACCCCACCCCCACCCTCTCCCAGCACCAGCACCTTAGAAATTATTGGCAGAAGAGGGCATATGAGCTGCAGGAAATGGATACACTGCTCAGTACCTTCCCTTGAGGTTGAGCCTCCTCTCAGACCCTCAGAAAGGTCTGTAAAGGATGAGTGCTTGGCAGAGGGGAAAGTAGAAAGGGTCTTTATTTGTTATAAGCTGTTTCTAAGTGCTGAGAGTTTTGCTTGAAGAGGGAGTGAGCCATCATGTTCCCAGCTTTTCGGGAATGAAAGAAGTTCTACAATCAGATAATCCTTGTGTCTGGGGTCAGTTTGGCCCTGGCCCTAGAGTGAGGCAAGCCCTTCCTATGAAGATGAGCAAAAATATCACTCCACTTCACTCTTGAGTGCTTTCAGGATCTGGAGCTTCAGGACTCGCTGCTTCAGTCAGCCTTCATTAGCACCAAAGACTCCATGAAGGTTCCACACACAAACACATATCCCTTGCCCACCTTCTGCCTACCTTGAGCCGGATCTGGCCCTGTGGCTAGAAGACCAGCCCCTACGAGGAAACGCGGAGCTCAACATGTGCACTGCTTGTGTGCGTGTGGATGTGTGGATCCCACCTGCCGCCTCCCCATCTGCTCCGGGTGTATTTTTGTTTTTTATAGTTCTAGGTTTACAACAGAGAGGAGTTAATTTATCAACAGCCTAAAGTTGTTGCCAGGTTATCTTACAGTTTAAAACTTGCCATCTCATCGGTAGTCCCTTCTCCTTCCCCTCTCCCATCTGCCAGTCTCTCTGTGCCCTCGTGTCTGAGTGCTGTTTGCCCACCTTTTCCAGGTGTAAGAGGCAGAGAGCCTGGACAGCTTTCTCTCAGCCATTGTTCACCCCACTTGAAAATTCAAACAAGAAAACTTTGCTTCAAAGATCTCATGTGTGGGAACCACAGCGCCTGGTTGCCTTTCTCCTGTGTATGTGTAAATTCCTTAATAAATATTGCAGGGAAAGACCATTTTGCTCAACTGTCACTGTGTTACTCTCGAAGACAGTGAGACACAGAATTTCTGCTTTCTGAGAGAGCAGTTGCTGCCTTCACTTTCGCATCTTAAAGAATTCTGTTCTTAGTACCAAGGGCAGGCCAGTCCAGAACATAGAAAGGAGACCTTTCTCCAGTGACAGTGGGAGCTGTGAGCTGAGAGACCTGGGGCTCTGGACTGTAAGGATCATGGACCATTGGGATCTAGAGTGCTTTCCCTGGGGGTGGAAAAGCTGAGAGCCAGAGAAAGAACAGTTATCAGGAATGCACCGTTCCTTGGCAGAGGCAATAGTAGACTCCAAGACTGATCTGTGAGCACTTTGTGCTTTCCCTGTACCCGGAGCAAATAGTTTAAACTCCTCTCTAACAAGGTCACAGCAGCTCCCTTTGATTGCCTGAATAAAGGTGACCCAGCCCTCTCTAAGCAGTGAAACCTAGGAAGAGGTGGACTTCTGCATCAGGAAGCAGGGATGGTGCTCTGCTTGGCTGGGTGGGCAGTGTAAATGCAGAGGACAAGGTCTGCAGTGCACTCCTTCCTCCAGTGACTCCCTTCTGCTCTCACAGAGGGTACAATGCTCCCTGCTCTCACAGAGGGTGCTGTGCTCCCCTCCTGCTCTCACAGAGGGTACAATGCTCCCTGCTCTCACAGAGGGTGCTGTGCTCCCTGCTCTCACAGAGGGTGCTGTGCTCCCTGCTCTCACAGAAGGTGCTGTGCTCCCCTCCTGCTCTCACAGAGGGTACTATGCTCCTTGCTCTCACAGAGGGTGCTGTGCTCCCTGCTCTACAGAGGGTGCTGTGCTCCCCTCCTGCTCTCACAGAGGGTACTATGATCCCTGCTCTCACAGAGGGTACTATGCTCCCTGCTCTCACAGAGGGTGCTGTGCTCCCTGCTCTCACAGAGGGTGCTGTGCTCCCCTCCTGCTCTCACAGAGGGTGCTGTGCTCCCCTCCTGCTCTCACAGAGGTTATAGTGCTCCCTGCTCTCACAGAGGGTGCTGTGCTCCCTGCTCTCACAGAGGGTTCAGTGCTCCCTTCCTTCCCCATTGTTCACCTTCACTGTCCTTTCATTAGAGGAAATGGCTGAGTATACGGGTGTAAGTGGAAGGATAGTACAGTAGCCACGCCAGCAAGGCCACTGGTACCCATATCCTTGTTAACCGGAATCCCAACAAATTATGATCCCTAGAGGTCTCAGTATAAAATGGAGCCAATTGTAGTCTTAAGACAAAATAATTCCTGTGGTGCATTTAACACAATATAGGGCAATTAGCAAGCATTCAAATGACAGTAAGAATTGTGTGCCAGACTTGTGTTAGACATTATTTCATCCAACACATATTTAATGTGCAAACATTATGCCAGAAACTGTCTGAGGCAATAGAGACAGCACAGTAAGTCACTACTCTAGTTGTGTGTGTTAATTTGGTAGCAAAGAGGGACAGTTAACAAATTTCAGAGAGTATTAAGGTAAGAAGATAGTGGGTACAGGGGTGTGGGGGGAGTATATCACAGGCGGTTATATTTTAACAGACCTGAATAAATGGCCAGTGTGGCAGAGATCTGGAAAAAGAGTAAAGCAATTGTAATTGTGTATTGGAAATGAGCTGGCTGGAGTCATGAGTTTGGGAGGTGTCAGTATGAATGGTTCATCTTGGAGGTGGCATCAAGAGAGGAGGGCTGAGTCTTGGGACCCACTAGATTTTAGGACTTAAGAGGGGGAAATGACATTGTCCCTGATCTTAAGCTTTGGATAACACATTTATAATTGCTGATACAATGGATTATGAGCTAGCATCAGGGTGCTGTCAGGAATTCCTCCTAAGAATAGTGGCATCTGAGCTGAGTCTTAGAGAGGAAGCAGTTAGCCTGTGGTAGAGGAAAGGGGAGGAATTTTCCAGATAGCACCGTGGAAACAAAGATCATTTGGAGAAGTAAAGGTATGCGCAGAGTCCTAAGGTTTAAGCGGGTCTATGGTGGGAGATGAGACAGCTGGAGTTGGCCAGGTCACAGGAGAGCTTCCCAAGTCCCAGGAAGGAGTTTACCCTAAAATGTGAACAATAGTTGTCATGATCCCATTTGAGTTCTAGATAGCTTGCTCTTGTACCGCTGTGAATAACATGTCTAAGGAAACAAGATGAAAGCCATGGGGGCCAGGAAGATGGTAAAGCTGGACTAGGGCCCTAGAATGGGACTAGGGAAGAATAGATTGATTCAAGGCAGCAGTTTTATGCCTGATGAGGCACCTGAGATGCTTTTCAGTGTCCCTTAGAAACTCTAAAATAAGCTTGGGAAAGATTGCATGCTACATCACCTCATGTGTATCAAGAATCTAATAGCAACAGAGTAGCTCCAGAAAGTCCCATAGAAGAAATTTTCCATGGCTCTCTAGCACTCAACAGTCTAACTTTACAGTAGAATCCATTTTTTTTTAAATATATAATATCCATGGATTACCACTTGGGAAAAGCAACCAGAAAAATACACTAGGAGATAGAGCTGAGAGGTCAGCAATGTCTAGGAAGAGGGATGGAGGGAGAGAACGAAGTGAAAGAAATCTGAGTCTAGGGCATGCCCAAGAGTCTAGAGTTAGCCTCATGGAAGGAGTGGATGGGACCCGAAACAGTGTAATGGTAAAATGAAACATATGGGCTACAAAAGGAGCCTTGGGGGAATAATTCATTCAGAGTAAGTTGAAGAAGAGATACCCAAGAAGGAGAGCAGATTATCTTTAAGGACAAGCATATTGAGATGGAGAGATCATAATGTCAAGTCAAGAGGGAAGCTCAGTGGGCAGGATGGGAAGGAACAGTCAGACTCAGCATTTGACAGTGTGCCCCACATGTTCATGGGATGGCAGGCTGGAAACCTACCAGTGTGGGCTGAGGACTACAACGAAATAGGCTTAAAAGTAGAGAAACAGGCTATGTTATGTTAAATGTACATAGTAAATTTCTAGTATTGTTCATAAGAGATAGGGTATGAGTTTCAAACCAATAAAGAAAAACACCAATAACGACTGTCTGACTCACTCTCAGGAACGAACAAGGCAAGAATTTCTTTGATTTGCTTTTTCAGTTATGACTTTAAAATTTCATGAAGCAACAGATGGACCCTGTTGTCCTTAATGTGAAGAAGCTGGACCTCAATGGTGGTTGGCCACTAAGTTTCCAGGTTTCTCAGCCTTGCTGGCATCTTAGCTAGAGCGTGCTCTGCTCCTTCCTCCAGGCATCTAAGGAGTAGTGTCTCTCAATAAATAGTGAGAAAGTATATATATTTATATCCGTGTAAATACACATCTGTGTATATGTATGTATGCAGGCAAGAATGGCTTGCCACAACACAGGAAAAGATGATCCAAGTACTATATATATGAAGACATCATTCCAAATAGGAAAAAGACAAGCAAATCCGGTGGCCACAGGCCTGTAATTGCAGCCTCTCCAGAGACTGAGTGAGGCCGGAGAATTTTATGGTCAGGGCCTGTTTTAGCTATAGAATGAGTTCAAGACCAGAGTGTTGGGGGATATAACTCAGTGCCCTGGGTTTCATCTCAGTCTCCCAGTACCAGAAATGGGGAGAGAGAAACACACACACATACACGCTCACACGCACGCACACACCCCTACCTGCATGGATACTTTAAGGGATAACCAAATTTACCAGCATATCCATATGAAGAAATGCCCAGCCTTACTAGAAGTTGGGAAAGTAGAAAGGAAAGCCACAGCAAGGTGTCTGTAAGGGGGCACAGGCCTGACTCGTGGAGAAAGGCAGGAAATACCTGTGATTTCAAGGCCAACCCTGTCCACACAGTTCCCCAGGAGCCTGTCTCTGCCTCTCTTAGCCTCTGTCTTTCTCGTGCGTGTGTTTATGTGTATGTGGTGGGTGTGTTCCATAATAACTAAAAGAATACAATTCCAAGTGTTAGACAGTGAAGCAGCTATAATGGATGGGGATGTAAACTGATCCAAGTTCTTGGGAGAACGCTTCAGTGTTAGCTATAAAGATTACTAATAGGCAACAAATCTGCCCCTTGGTGTATACTAAATAGAAATGCCTGTGTTTGAACATTGGAAGCATAAAAATGCTCAGGAAGCATTATTCATAATCTCCCCAAGCTAGAAACAATCGAAATGTCCATTAACATAAAAATGAGGAACTAAATCATGGAATATTCATGTAATAGATTAGTGGAGAGAATGGAAATTATCTTATTGCAGCATAGTTACATGTAATTACATGCGGAGAGCTCACAAAACGCTGAGCACATTTTTCACTATGCCATCTGAAAAGAGTGTTGCACTCTTAGGTATTTGAGTCTATGCCTCCCAAGAATGTTATCCTGTGCAATTTAACAGTGATTTCATGCCACCTTAGGCCAGTTGCTTTTGAGTTATTCCAGGAATATCTCATGTTGTTTTGGGATCTATTTGTTTTGAGACCAGGTCTTTTCTGAGAAGCCCAGACTGGCCTTGATCTTGAAATCCTCCTGCTTCAGTGTCCTGAATGCTCTGACTACAGGCGGTGCCAGCACAGCACACAGCTGCTTTTCCTATGAACTGCATTTTGTTATCATACCTGTTTGGTTTCTTTTAGTTGGTGTCTCTTTAACTTTTCAGCACATTGACTTTTTGAAGGGTTCAGCCAATTTTTGGTAGGAATTTCCTTCCTTTTCTTTCTTTTCTTCCCTTTTTTCTTCCTTCCTTCCTTCTTTTCTTCCTTCCTTCCTTCCTTCCTTCCTTCCTCCCTCCCTTTCTCCCTCCCTTTCTTTCTCTTTCTTTCTTTCTCTCTTTCTCTCTTTCTTTCTTTCTTTCTTTCTTTCTTTCTTTCTTTCTTTCTTTCTTTCTTTCAACCATTTGAGAAACTGGAAATTGGACTAGTGAGATGGTTTAGTGAGTTAAGGCAATTGCTGCCGAGCCTGATGACCTGAGTTCAAAACCGTGGACTCACATGGTGGAAGGTGATAATCTACTACAAGTTGTCCTCTGATCTCCATATTCATGTTCTTGGCCTGTGTACACCAACACACAAACACATGAGCACACACACACACACAAAAAAAAACCAAACAAATAAGATCTTTTTAAATCAAAAAATAAAACAAGAAGTTAAGTCTTGAGATTTGAAGGAGGCTTGTTCTGCCATTAGGGAAAATGGTAAATTATGTAAAGTACTAAGGCTATTTACTCAAGAGGAGAAACAGTCTGGTGATATTTATTCACATGGACACAACTACTGCGGATTTGGGGTTTAAGGTGCTAAACCTAGTAGCTGGGCCTATTTTTAAAAATAAATTGTATTTATTTTGTTGTATGGGCAGTTTGTCTGCATGTATATCTGTGCATCATACGTGGTGCCATGGAGGCCAAAGGAGGGCATCGGATCCCCTGGAACTGGAGTTAAAAACAGTAGTTAAAGGCATACAATGGGTGCTGGGAATCAAGTCTGGGTCCTCTGGAAGACTAGCAATCTCTCCAAGCCCCAGCAGGGCATTTTTAAAAGTGCTGTAGTATCTAATTACAGCATCTCTGTATTCTCTTCCACCCCTCCAGACAGGCATATTTTTACTAGACAAAGCTCAACATATATTGGCTCAATCTGAAACTGGAATGACAGACATGCTCTTTATATACAGGAAAATATATCAAAGAAAAACATGGGATCAATTACTAAACATATCATTTCTGTCACCCTGCCACTGGTGGGAACCCAAAGACATTTTGTTTACTAAAGTCTTGAATACCACTTAGTTGTAATAGTGCTCTAAGGCCATAGCCCCAGGTTTGATCTAGCTACTAGCAAAGAATGTTCGTCTTCCTGACAGGCCTGGTAGCAAAGGCCTGTAACCCCAGCAGGGAGACTGGGAGTTTGAGGACAACTTAGGCTACATAGTAAAATGGTTTCAAAGAAAGAAAACAGAAAAGGAAGAGGGATAGCTCAGTTATTAGAGTGACTGCCTAGCATGCATGAAGCCCTGGGTTCAATCCCCAGCACTGCATAAACTGGGCTGTGCATACCCCTGTGTTCTCAGAACTCGAGATAGGGCAGGAGAATCTGAAGTTCAGGTTCATTGTTGGCTATATATTGTTTGAGGCTATTCTAAGCTATGTGAGACCATGTCTAAAAAGCAGTTTCTAGAACCTTTAAACATCATTAAGTAGCCATTCCCTATAGACCAAGAATGCTGATGAAGTGTGGAGAGGTGGCTCAGTGCTTAAGAGCACTGGCTGCTCTTGTAGAAGACCCAGGTTCCACTCCCTGCAGCCAGGACATGGCGACTTACAACTGTCTGTAACTCTGGTTCCAGAAAATTCAACCCCTCTTCTGACTTCTGCATGCACATTAAATTAAAAATACGCTGATGAAATTTATTTCCTATTTTCAGTGGAGTTGTGAAATTCTCAATAGATGCCTTTAACAACGATCCATCTGCCTGAAACCCAGTGGTCAAAATGGATCCCAAGATCTTTGGAGATGGATAATTGAGATTAGGGTCCCAAATAAATGGCAGATTACTAAAGTCCTACTTTATCCATGTAGCTAAAGTTTCCCCAGCTTTAGAGACAGATATTACTGAGGTAGAAGTGAAGCCTTGCATTCTGCTGCTGGACCTGAGCTACAGGACAGCAAGCTGAGCCTACTCAGCAAGATGAGGCTGCCATCCTGAGGAGGGACCTTCAAGTCCTGCTGGTACATATGCGTATTTCACTCCTGGCCTTCTCCAAAGGAGTCCCATTGCCATTTAACCCAGTAACTATACAAGGTGGATACTAGCAGTTAGCTGTTGCCAAGTCCTGGGTGTATATAATGCCCTTGTCCAGTTATAAGATGAGACAAAAACAAAAAACAAAAACAAAAACAAACAAACAAACAAAAAAAAAACGATGAGACAATATGGAGCCCAGGTAATGAAAGATGTTTGCCCTAAGAAAGCCTCACCCAACAGAACCTTCAGCCTCTGACCATAGATCCTCAAATTCCTGAGTAATATCTCATTAGCATCCTTAGATCTTTTCCCTCAGGCAGACTGGATTCACTGGAGAAGATTTTTTAGATATATGTAGAGAGAATTGACCAGATGGAGCATTCTGGAAAGAAGGCTGGAAATCTCAAGTTCTTGGTATATGTTTTCAAATGTCCTTACCCCCATTCCAGTGTCCATATTCAGCACAGAACTGGTCCTCCTCTGTGTTCCAGTGACCATTAGTTCTGAGTCCCCTCTGAGATGACTTCTCCAGGCTCCTGGACTGCTATCTGACTACAGAGCACAGGAATGCTGGGACATGGCACTGCCTCCACAGATGTCTCACTTTGACTCCCATTCTCAGTGTACCCCAGGCAATCTCTATTGGAGGACTGTAACATTCATTTTTGCTAAACTTTATTTTTAATGATGGTTCTTAAACAGCTCCCTTTTAGCCCACCACCCAGCAGAGGGAGTGGAAAAGAAAGGATACGGGGAAGTAGACCTGTTTAGGAATGGTTCTTTGGAGCAACTCCCATCTGTGCTGTCTGAAAATTGCCAGTTCAGTTCACAGGTCGGCAGTGGTAGCCCAATCCAGCAGTTCAATAGAGTTGGGATAGCAAGCACGAATCAGCAGCAGAGACATCCGGA
>NW_022196900.1:78453233-78456545 GCF_008632895.1 Mastomys coucha | reverse complement strand
CACCAGTCAGCAGCAGGAGGGACCAGAAGGAAGGCCAGGAGTTCTCCTCTGTGCATCTCTCAGCAAAGCGAAGATCAGCAAAGACTGGAGACCAACAAGAGTTGCACAGCTAGCTCTATAAACAAGCCTAGCTCAGCCCCCATCACTGTCTGTCGAATTTTATTTATATTCCTCCAAACATCACGTGTCCTCCACCTGTCTTGCCTTAGTGTGTGCGTCTGTCTCAGATGACATCACTCTGCCAGTCAGCCAGAATCTGCAGAAGCAACAAGAAACTGCAGCACACCACCAGACATGTTTTGGGGTGTTTCTCTCTATGGAGTCCCGACAGATGCAGTTCAACTACCCAATGTGAGGTGGACCAAGTGAAGAGTTCTTCATCACATGCTTGCTTTGGCAGAACATCCTTTCTCCTGTGTCTGCTTCAGCTAAGCGTTCCTTCACAAGTCTGCCTTAGTCTTTCATCTGTGTCCACTTCAGCTAAACATTCCTTCATGTGTTTGCCCCAGCAAAACACCATCCAACCGACTTTCAAAGAACCCTAAGTCTCCACTTCAGGGGAGCCTACAAGGGCAGACAGGTTCCTTCTAGTCTTCTTGGTATTTGCTTAGGACTTCCACCTTTTCAGAACCGTTTCCACCTTTTTGGCACCCATCTCTCTCTTCCAGTTTCCAAAATGTTAGTTTTCTCCTTTCCCATTCAGCTTGTCCTGAGGATTTATAAGACCGTATCCAGAGAGAACAGGGAGAGGTGATCCTCTGTGTGTCCTCAGGTGCTGGGACACTGTTCCTTGGAAGAGAAAAAGCTCCCATAAAAAACTGGGTTTTTCAAGTAGGGTGGGAAAGTGATCTATAAGATGAACAAAAACTAGGCATGCCTAAAACCCCAGCACTTGCAAGTTGAGGCAGGAGGGTTGCTGATGTTTGAGGTCAGTGTGAGGTGGCAACTTCTTGTCTCAAAAATAAATAAGAACTGATCAAATTCACTGGAAGTAGAAGCTCAGAGCAGGGTAACTGTGACTCTGAATGGCCATTTTAACCGTAATGAACTCATCTTTTTAAATGTTAACTGAAATTAAACAGGGCTGAGTCCTGTGTCTCAGAAAATACAAGTTGCTACACAGGCAGCTTGTTGGACTGTCTTTCCACGGTGTGCTGTAGAACCTATCACACGTCTATTAATCATGAGATCTGACAGACACTAGTTTTTGGTGGAGGGTAGTGAGGTTGGTTAGACATGATAGCTCATTTCACAGGAGAGCCTGGCTTCCAGGCTCATTGTTCACACATTCAGGGACTAATCTGGGTTATTTATCTCAGAAGTAGACCCTGAGACAAAGAAAGGCATGTAAGTCATATATTTGTGAAACTCAGGAAACACCAGTGGGATGTAGAGGAAACAAGGCAAGGGAAGGAAGACAATGAGTAAAGTATGTGTTATTCTTAGGTTGTGTGTGTATGCGCGTGCGTGCATGCGTGTGTGTGTGTGTGTGTGTGTGTGTGTGTGTGTGTGTGTGTGAGAGAGAGAGAGAGAGAGAGAGAGAGAGAGAGAGAGAGAGAGATCAAGCCAGATGATTTCATCCTCTTTCCTTTTTCTTCCTTTCTTTGAAACCATTTTCCTATGTAGCCCAGGCTGTCCTTAAAGTCCCAGTCTCCCTGTTGGGGTTACAGGATTTGCTACCTGTCAGGAAGATGAACATCATTCTGTGCCCTCTAGTGCTGGTGACTAGACCATTCATCCGAGAGCCATGGCTTTGCTAAGAAGGGACTCTGCTGCTCTGCCCACAACCTCACCTCAAGGCTTCCCTGTTTTCTTTTCTTTCTTTCCAATAAAAAACTTAATGAATTACAAATTTAATTTTTTAAAAATACTTTTGTGTGCCTGGGGATTTTGCCTGCATGTTTTGTCTACTTAACCACTGAGAAAGCTCTTTATCCCCTGAATTGCAAATTTTAAAATGGATCACTTACCTTAAAAGTGGGACCATTTTAACTTTATTATTTTTAGGGTTTTTAAAAATGTACTTTCTAACATTAAAAATTTTTAAATAATTAACACAATAGAAATCCTTAATACAGATATTTAACTCTTCTTTTCTTTATTATGTCAAAACAATATGCAGTTAAGAAATAGGGAGAGGAAATGGGGGGCACACCTTTAATCCCAGCGCTGAGGAGGCTCCAGGACAGCCAGGGCTACATAGAGAAACCCTGTCTGCCTCAGGGGGTGGGGGGGGGAGAGAAATAGGGTAGGGATAGGAGACAGAAGGAGAGAGTGGAGTGCATAATGGAGAGGCCATTACACAGGATAGAGTCAGCATGGTAACTTACTTGTACCTCAGAGTATGCCTGTAACAAAACATCTGTGGATACCCACTTCAAACTGAGGAGCAATTCCAGTCTCCTCACTGAGCAATGCTTATGGTAGGTATGTCAGTTGATTAGGTTTACTATTAATTGTATTAAAAAGCTGAATTTCTTAGCTATAATGTTTTTATTGTTTTATGGTATGTAATGCTTTCCTACTTATATGAGATAAATTGTTCTTTTTTGAATACATTTATTAAAATGAAAAAAGGAGCTAAAACATTCCATTTTAGTTCCTAGATGAAACAACACTGTGAAGTTATAGCTTGTTTTCAGAGAATGTTATATTTATTTTGTTTAATTTGCTCATATTAGCAACCTAATATGTATTTTTCTTTAATATGTATGTTTTGATGTTTTGTATAAACATGAGTATTGTGCATATACTATATATATAGATATGTGTATATATATATATACATACACACACACACATATATATATATATTCCTGATACGTGTGCATGTGTATCCATATGCATTTTCTCTGACATGTATATTTGTATGTATATATAGATAGTGCGGTAACTTTGGGCTAAATCATATAAAATTGCCCTTTTTTATGTCAAAACTGATAAATATCAGGAACTTTTTTTTTTTTGCCCAAAATGACCCCAAACTTGCAATCTTCCTGCCTCAGCCTCTTGAATGCTGAGATTACAAATATATGCCACTGCAGTGGGACCAGGCACACAGGAACTTCACCAGCCCAGTGACTCCAGTTCCTTCCGGTCTGTTGGGGTTAGTGTTCTGAGCAGACCTTGGGCACAAGCTCTGCAGCCAGTCCCACAACTCACAGAGAAAGCCACACTCCCAGGTGATTTAACAAGCCCAGGATCCCAGGATCCCAGAATCACAGATTCACAGAGACAGCTTGACTCTGAGGAGTTCTGAAACAATCAGGATCACAGGAAGGACAGGCTCCAGTCAGATTTAGCAAGGGCAGG
>NW_022196900.1:78437924-78451073 GCF_008632895.1 Mastomys coucha | reverse complement strand
CAAATTCAGATAAATTGAAATCATGTAACTTTTCTCATCATAATGCAATAAAAGTTTAAAAAAAAAACAAATATATGCCACTAAGCATGGCTCAAATAACCATATTTTTCTACAGGTCACGTTTTCTTTTATTTATTTTGTTTCATTTTTTGAGATGGTTTTTTATCCCAGCTAAAATTTTCTGGCCTCAAATTTGCTGTGTTGCCATATCTTCTTGCTTCCACTTTCCAAGCACTATAAGATCAGTTGTATTATTAAAAATTTTTCATGACACCCATTTTTAAAATTTCATGATGTTGTTAGATATGTGATACTTGCCTGTAATCCCAGCAACAGGAGGCTAAGGCTAGAGGAAAGGGGGTGGATTATAAATTGCTTTCCAGAATGCTTAGTGCACACTTTTAGGGATGTGAAGGGAGTTCTCTAATTCCCACTTGTGACAGCCAGTTTGGGTAAATGTGGCACCTCATTCTTATTTCCAGTCTGTCTGGTGTTTTCTTTGCTTGTTATCCTTTTGTCTTGCCCTCCTGTGCATTATCTTCTCATATCTTTTGCCCATTTTCCCCATTGACTTTTTTCCTTTCCTTCCAACCCTGTACATAGTTGAAGCTGATCTGAGATTAGTAGACACTAACTGTGGGATTAATTCCCAGAACCCTTGTCAAAAATCTGGGTACAGTGGCATGTACCTGAAATTCTAGAGGTTGGAAGGGCAGAAGATGGGAGAATCCGATGGTCTCAGTGACCACATGGCCCAACCTAATAAGAGAACTGCAGGCTAGTGGGAGTCCCAGTCTCAAATCTCCACCCCAGTTCTTAACCTTCTACTAAGTCTTCCAGATTCTGGGGCCTCATTGGTGAGCTCTGGGGCAATGGCTCCATTTTCTAGAGCCTCCAGACTTCATTTCTGGTGTAAACTGACTTCACTTCTGGTGTAAAGGGGCTGCAAACTCAAGTGAAAATGACCACATTGATTGATTGATTGATTGATTGATTGGACACAGGGTCTCACTATGTAGCTCTGTTTGTCTTGAAACTCACTCTGTGGACCAGGCTGACCTGGAACTCAGAGATCTGCCTGCCTCTGCCTCCCAAGTGCTGGGATTAAAGGCCTACTCCACTTTGCCCAGCAAACCACAAGGATCTTTAAACACACACACACACACACACACACACACACACACACACACGTAAATGAAAATAAATCTAAAATTGTTTAAAATCAACTAGGGCATCCAAGGTGACTCAGCAGGTAAAGCACCTGCCACTCACGTTGGATATCCTGAGCTCAACCCAAGGAGAACTAACTCTATACAATCACCCTCTGACCCTACACATGTGCCATGGCATATGCACCAACCCTCTCACAAATCACAAAATAAACTGATTATGTTGTTTCAAAAAGACCATTTCAATTTTTTTTTTTTTTTAAAAAAAAACATAGTACAGCCGGGCAGTGGTGGCACACGCCTTTAATCCCAGCACTTGGGAGGCAGAGAGATGAAGGCCAGCCTGGTTTGAATAGCAGATTTCAGGCCAGCAAGGTCTCAAACAAACAGAACAAAATCCAAATGGTACCCTATGCATGTAATTTCAGTTGCTATAGAAGGCAGAGACAGACCGATTTCTGGGTCTCACTGTGAGACCCTATCTTAAGGAAACAAAGGTGGGTGGCACCTGAGGAGTGACATCTCAGGCTGACCTCTGACCTCTACACCATATGCACTAGTCTGGACTCATGCACATGATAGGGTTTTGGTTTACCTTAAAAATAGACATTTACTCAGTACCACTTCTGCTGTCACCTAAATACGACTCACTGTTATTATTTCTCGCTAGATTTATTGTATCCTTGCATCTACCACAGATCACACTACATATAAGATATAAGCAGAACAGAGAGAACAGAAGCACTAAGGTAGAAGTTTAGGACTGGCAAGATGGGTCAGAGATGCTACCAAGCGTGGTGACCTGAATTCTATTCCTAGGACTCTCACATGGATTAAGGAAAGAACCAATTCCTGAAAGTTATTGCCTGACTTCTACAGGCATGCTGTGGTGAGAGAGAGAGAGAGAGAGAGAGAGAGAGAGAGAGAGAGAGAGAGAGAGAGAGAGATGAGCACACAGTAAAAACAAATTAATAAAAATAGAAGTTGTATCATGCTGATTCTCAGTTCTACACTTTCTATTGGCATCCCATTTCATTCAGACTAGACTCAATGTTTTCACCATGGTTTGCCTCAAAGTCTGTGCTGGCCGTTGCATATTACTACACCCGTTCCATCTTGGGAACTTTGCTCTCTGCTAAGACAGTCTTTCTATAGATAGCATGTCCTGACTTATTGCAGATCTCTTCAAACAGCATCCCATCAGAGTGCACTTTCCAAGCTGCCTTTGCTGAAGTAGCCCCAGTGCCTAGAGCTAGTCTCATTTGGTTCTCTTGTATTCCTTTCCCTCGTTACTGACATGCAATTGAATGTTTCTGTTCTTTCAGTGGTTACCCTGACTTACAACATGCATTGAAAATCTTTATTAGGTTGTTGACTTACTGACTTACACACACATATACATCAATGAGCCTTCAAAAATTGTTTTAGAGATTCCAGGTATCTGCCAAAACAGCCCGTCAGATTTTCTCTTTCTTTTTTCTTTTCTTCTTTGTTTCTTTGTGTAGCCCTGGCTGACCTGGAACTCATTCTGTAAACCAGACTGGCCTCAAACTCAGAGATCTACCTGCCTCTCCCTCCCAAGTGTTAGGATAAAAAGTGTGTGCCACCACCATCCAGCCACGTTTTATTTCTTTAAATTAAGGAAACAGTAATTTTTGCAGGTTGGTGCCACCCGCAGTGGGGAGGTTGAATTAAGAGTCTCAGGCAGGCTGAGTAAGCACCCCAACACCACGAGGGACTATGTCCACAGCTTGCTTATCTGTAAGTCTGCTCTTGACACTGTAACTGAAGGGAAACCGAGCGCTTACAATTATAATTCTGTCTGCTAAAGAAGATTTGTGGGTTTTTTTTTTTCTTGTAACGTGACTGTAGAGTCAAAAAAGTCCTCCCACATTAACAATCAGAGTGTGACTGTGGGGAACCAGTGACTTGTGATGTCTTACACAGGCATTTGGAGCCTACTCTGAATGACACCTGGTGTCTGTTCCAATCAAGAGTTAACTTATTGGTGCAGTAAGACTGACTGCTTAGCAAGACAGCAGTCAGTGGGACCCTTGGATGCAGGCACTGACCACACATAAACGGCCCAAGAGATAAAAATGAGAACTTTAGTTTTGCCGGCTCCAAAGATCTTCCACATCCTCTCAGCGGTGCAATCCCTTTTCCAGGAGCACCAGATGCAATTGTACAGTAGTGTTTAGTAAACTTTCTACTGCCGATTTGTCTTTTTTTTTTTTTTTTTTTTTTTGCAAATTCATTTATAGCCCAAGTTCCACTGTCTTCAACTCAATGGACAGTCAGAGATGACTGATGACTTTGAACCAAGATCACAGCCAACAACATGAAATTTTTTGCAGTTCATAAATTTCTCCCGTGTTGTTTCACTTAATCTTCTCCCCACTCCAAAACACACACACACACACACACACACACACACACACACACATTTAAGAGAACACCCACCCAGCCTGGCAGTGGTGGCGCACACCTTTAATTCCAGCACTTGGGAGACAGAAGCAGGTGGATTTCAGAGTTCGAGGCCAGCCTGGCCTACAGAGTGAGTTCCAGGACAACCAGGGTTATACATAGAAACCTTGTCTCAAAAAACCCGAGAGAGAGGGAGGGAGGGAGAGAGGGAGGGAGAGGGAGGGCGCGAGCAGCTCTTTTTAAGTTCTACTCATGTAAAGAGGATTTCCTATATCGGTCCCAAGTCTTTTTCTCTCCCCTTCTCTGAGTGCAGTATGAAAGTTCTGTTTTCCAGATAGCTGGGCAAAAGCCGCTTTCAACTTGGATTAACTTTCTGGATGTTGGTTTTCCTGTTTTTGCTCTGGTAAGTCTCTCCTCTGTCGCCATCTCTTCTGTATCTTCCAGTGGGTTTAGTTGTGATTTCTTAATGCCATATGTTGACTGAACCTTTAAAGAGATTAAGTTGAGGAACTGAGGAAGGCTAACTCAGTTGGCCTGGAGACTTTTATGAGGAAATTTGGTCTTAGAGACAACAGACACTTCCCCTAGCTACAGGCACACAGGAAACACCCCGTGAGAATATGGGAAGAAAGGCGTTCGCTCTCCCTTCCAGGACTGTGGGAAAATAAATTCCTATTGTTTAAGTCACCAGTGTGAACTGTTTTTCTTCTGGGAGTGGGGGCAGCCTTAAGCAAACTAATACATGACTTTAGGGACATTAAAAATACATATCCCGGAATTTTTTTTTTTTTAATTTATTGTTTTCTAGGCCCTTGTTGCCTTTTGGATTGTCTATTTTTCTACTTATCGAATTGACCAGAATGAGATCAGGAGAGAGCAGGAACTACGTGCTATTTAAGGCTGCATCCTGAAGTCTTAAGAAGAATGAAAGAATGACGGAGAAGCGGCTTCCCCAGGAAGACTCGCCGGGCCACCGGGTCCTGGAGACCCTCAGCAGGCGCCACCGGCTCCGCTGGGCGCCGCCCCCGGGTCTGCCCCGGCGGCTTCCGGCTTCCGGGATCCGGGTCGCACAGCACCCGGGTGGGCGGAGCCACGGGCAGGGCGCGACGCCGGCGGCGTGGGGTGGGCGGGTCCCGGGTGGCGGCGCGGGGACGCGGACCAGGCTAGAGGGGCGGGGCGGGGTGAGACCGCGGAGCGCTGGCGTCTGAGCTGCAGCCGGCGCCGCACGTCCACGGCCGGGGCAGAAGGCTGGCTGGCTGGACGCCGGTGCGCGCGGAGCCGGGGTGCGGCGGGTGAGAAGCGGGAAAAGCCGGTGTCCAGTCCCGAGGCCGACGGTGTCCTGCGTCCCACGGAAGCCACGGTGCGCACTGGGAAGGCTGGCGGGAACGTATCTGCGCCGCCCGGGGCTGCTCCGGTGATCCTCCGGTGAGTAAGCGGCTCCGCTATCGGGCTGCGGGCTGGTCCGGGTGGCTACCAGCGAAGCTCTGCGGATGGGTCGTCCAGCAAGCTTCTGTGATTGCCAACTGCTTCGGAAGGAACGGCACAAAGTTTTTGCACTTAGTAAGGAGACTTTTTACATAGTCGGGGCTATTTGCACCAGCTCCGGTCTCTTTGTACAGTCTTTCACCTTTCCTTCCCTTTCCCCAGACTTCAAAGAGCTGCCTCCTCCCCGGGAGAGAGCTGCTTTTGGGGTTCAGGTCCACTGGATCTGGTCCTGGTGTCAGCAACTATTCATATAAATTATATGCTGAGTGGGCGATTCAGATGATGGATTTTGGGCTGTTTCCAAATTTGCTGCTATAGTCTATTCTGCAATGGTTCTACTTGCACTTGACATCCCGTATTTTCTCCTCTCCAGTTCTGTGGGAGCACGTACCCTTCTCAGTTTTAATTGCGTCTGAACCAGGGATTCATTTCACCAGCTGTGCTGGGCATCTTGGGTGTGTGATAACTGTTACTGCTTGCTTATGACAAAGCGCAGCCTTGTGAATTGCTTTATCAACACAGACACTCAAGCTGAGCTTTCTAATTGTTTTCTAAAATAACTCTTAAAAGATGACGCCCACTGGCGCAGGTAAAGTAAAGGCTTTTGCAGCCAGGTTTGATGTCCTCGTAGAAGGAGAGAACCAACTTTCAAAAGTTGTCATGTGATCTCCACCCCCATAAATAAACACAAGTAATTTTCTTTTTTTTAGAATTTAGAAGATAGTATTTATTGTACAGCTTTGAAATATTGTTAACTTAGACCTAGCATTGTCTCAACGCTGCATCCCTGTGCAGTAGTTACCATCCACATTTTATAGATGAGGAAACTGAAGGTCAGACTTGAAGTGCCTCAGATCTCAGCTTTTACATACAGGTCTGACATCAAAAATTCTTCCTTGACTCCAAATATGTAAACAGGCAGAAGGGGCAGGCAGCTTACAAGGTGGGAAGTCAGGGCATGGGGACATTTGTACATTTCTTTGGTACTGGTGTCTTTGTGTTTGGAGTTGAGGGTTACTTCTGGATCCAGGACACTACTATTTCAGTATTGTTGCCACATCTTTTAGGTCTTTTTGCAGTTATAAACACAATGTCTGGACTTCTGGCTGTAAGATGGGTTCTCTGAATCTCTCCTTTCTTGCCTTTTGCTCTTTAGGCATACAAAGCAGATTAGTCAGATGGCTTAGTAGGCACCTGCTGCCAAGCCTTACAGCCTGAGTTCAATCCCTGTGACCCATGTGGTGGAAGAAGAGAATGGATTCCCCTAAGTTATCTTGTGCCCTCCAGCTGGGCACCATGGCACAAGCATGCACAGACAGACAACCAACAGACAGACAGACAGACAAATAAAGTTTAAGAGAAAGTACAGCCAGGCATAGTGGTGCTCACCTTTAATCATAGCACTCAGGAGGCAGAGGCAGATAGGTATCTGAAGTTCGAGACCATCCTGGTCTACAGAGTGAACTCCAGGACATCCAGAGCTATTCAGAGAAACCCTGTCCTTCCAAAACAACAACAACAACAACAGAGCTGTTCTTCCAAAGGTCCTGAGTTCAGATCCCAGCAACTACATGGTGGCTCACAACCATCCTTAACGAGATCAGACTCCCTCTTCTGGAGTGTCTGAAAACAGCTACAGTGTACTTACATATAATAAATCAATAAATCTTAAAACAAAACAAAACAAAACAAAAAAAACCAACAACAACAAAAAAAAGGAAGGGAAAGAAAGAAAGGAAGAGATGAAAAAGGAGTACAAAGGCCTCCAAGCGGCTCACAGGACTGCCTCCCAAAGATGCAGCATCTGTACCCTGACTTCTTCAGGTCACGAGAATCTCTGACGTTGCAGGGTCTCAACAATCCTTCGAGAGTAAGAGATTATGGGCTGAGGTCCATTCAGCCAGGAAACCTATCATCGAAAGTTCCAGCAGTTTCCCCACCAGAAGCTGCCACCCCCAGTCAGGCTGGCGCCATCATGCCTCAGCAGCTCCTGATCTCCCTGGCCACTGAGACCAGCACCTGGGCGAGGTCGAACCATCATCCCAGGAAGACGAAGGAGAGGGTGTCCCTGTGGCAGGATGTGACAAAAAGGTTTGAAGAAGGTGAGAACACACAAAGCTGGGAGAAGGCGTGGTCCCTTGGGGATAACTTAGGGGTAAGAAGATCCATGTGGGGGTTCATGCTTTGGTGGTCAGGGGATATTTGTGAAGGAGATGCTGGGCTCCTACCTCTGGTTTCTAGTGACTCACTCTTCCTGTGTGCCCCTTCTTTTTCCAATCCCCAGAAACAATATACAACAGGAGGAAAGGCTGCAGGATGTGGGCCCTCCCTCCTGAGTGCCAGTTCCTGAGTGAGAGTCTAACTTAGAATCAGGGAATCAAAGGTCTCTGTCACAAGTCTCAGGTTTTCTGCAAAACACCTGGTCATCTTTGCCCTGGTCAATCTTTTTGGTAATCTTTTGGTCATCATCTTCCTCTGAGAGGCAGGAACAAAATGCCTGACTGCTCTCATTTTACCTAAATTTAAGACACGCCCAAGCCAGGCAGTGGTGGAGCATGAAGGCAGGCAGATTTCTGAGTTCGAGACCAGCCTGGTCTACAGAGTGAGTTCCAGGATAGCCAAGGCTACACAGAGAAACCCTGTCTCAGAAAAAGACATGCCCAAGTCTTAGTCTGTTCAGAGTAGTAGGTAGGGTAGGGTAGGGGAGAGGAGGGGAGGGGAGGGGGTGGGGTGGGGAGGGGAGGAGAGGGGAGGGGAGGGGAGGGGGTGGGGTGGGGAGGGGAGGAGTCAGTGTTTTGTTTGGTCTCATCATTCATACCCATAATGCTTTGTGTTCAGCCCAGTGTTTTTATGTTCTAGCTGAGGGACTTTGGCTAAGCATCTTTTTAAAAATTATATTAATATAATATGTTTATTTAATATATATGAGTATATGCTAGCTGTCTTCAGACACACCAGAAGAGGGTGTCAGATCTCATTACAGATGGTTGTGAGCCACCATGTGGTTGCTGGGAATTGAACTCAGGGCCTCTGGAAGAGCTGTCATCAGTGTTTTTAACTGCTGAGCCTTCTCTCCAGCCCTAGCTAAGGATCTTTTTGTTTGTTTGTTTGATTGTTTGTTTCGAGACAGGGTTTCTCTTTGTAGCCCTGGCTATCCTGGAACTCACTCTGTAGACCAGGCTAGCGTCAAACTCAGAAATCCGCCTGTCTCTGCCTCCCAAGTGCTGGGATTAAAAGTGTGTGCCACCAGCTAAGGATCTTAACAGTGATAAAAATGAATGTTACCTCTCTTTGTTGGTGGCAGTGGTGTTTGGTTACAGTGTCTCATGTACAGCCCAGCCTAGCCTCCAATTTGAATTGCTGTGTAGCAGATGCTGGCCTTTAACTCTTTGTCCTCCTGCTTCTACTTCCTGGATGCAGGGATTAGAAATGTGTGCTACCATGCCTGGCATGAATAAGTTATTATGCATGATGCTTATTATTAATTGCCGAGGGAGACACAGATAAAAATAATAACGGATAGCCTTTAAAAAGGGGGGGGGGGCTGGAGAGGTGGCTCAGTGGTTAAGAGCACTCACTGTTCTTCCAGAGGTCCTGAGTTCAATTCCCAGCAACCACATGGTGGCTCACAGCCATCTGTAATGGAATCCGATGCCCTCTTCTGGTGTGTCTGAAGACAGCAACAGTGTATCCATAGACATAAAATAAACAAATCTTAAAAAAAAAAAAAGGTTCTTTCTTACACAATGGGCAAAGATTTCTCATTGCATGGAGTAAGATTTTCCTGAAGCAGACACCACTGAATCAGGTCTAGATGGTATCTTAGTTTTTATTGGAGAAGGGATAGAAACATTTATACTTTAACGAGTGGGTTTCAAAGTGAACCACAGAGCCGGGGACGTCCAGCCTAGTCAAGGCTTAAGATTGTGTGGTGCTGAGTGACTAAATTAATCAATCAATCAATTAATAATAATAAAAAGAATGTGGTGCCCAGCGGAGTATGCAGCCGAGGTGTTCAGAAGGCAGACGCAGGCAGGTCTCTGAGTTCCAGGCCAGCCAAGGCTACATGCTCTTTGTGAGTGTGTGGGGAAGGAGCCCCTGCCTATGGGACTGGGGAGCTGGGAAGGTGCACAGCTCATGTTTGTTTCTTCTCCTACAGCTCTGCCATCCCATGATGCTGATGGGACGCAACAAGAAACCTTAGCTGATGGAGCTAGCCCTGGCATTCCCGAAGCGGAACCCCAGGTATGTTGATTTTTTTCTTGACATTCCTTCTTAGTTTTTAAAGATGTGAAACCACCTTTTTTTTGAGAAGTGGAAATAGGTTGAGACCAGTAATTCAGTCTGGGGAGGTCCAGACAAGTTACTCACGTAGAACGTTTCTATAGGGGCAGTTTACATTTTTACAGTGGCTTCATCTGGAACATTATCCTAATTTCAAAGCAGAAAGCAAAGAGAGTGATGCTGTTCTACCCCGGCTCCAAACCAACAGAATTATTTGGCATCTAAGATAAGCATAAGTAAAATAGTGGCCTGGAGAAAGGGCCCAAACAGATAAAAGTGCTCGCTACACAATGGTGAAGACCTGAGTTCAGATCTCACCCTCAGCATAACAGTCTGGGTGTGCTTGTAACCCAGTGCTGTAGGTCCTGGAGATAGGAGGATCGCTGGGGTTTACTGGTTGCCAGGCTAGGTGAACACAGGCTCAGGTTCAGAGAGGAGACCGTGCTCCAACTTCCACAAGGTGACCTTTGACCTCCAAAGCCTTCTATAGCACTCTCCTGGTGCATACGTAAGTGTAATTAAGAAATTAAAGCCTAGGTTCTCGGGGCTGGAGAGATGGCTTAGCGGTCAAGAGCACTGACTGCTCTTCTGAAGGTCTTGAGTTCAAATCCCAGCAACCACATGGTGGCTCACAACCATCTGTAATGAGATCTGACGCCCTCTTCTGGTGTGTCTGAAGACAGCTACAGTGTACTTACATATAATTAATAAATAAATCTTAAAAAAAAAAAAAAAGCCTAGGTTCTCAGCACCAGGGAAGGGTTGCATTTTTATTCAAATTTGAAGTACAAGTGACCTGTAGGAAAATACAGATGTGTGCATGACTCAGGTGGGTATGGTGGGGCTCATCTGGAACCCCAGTACTTAGGAGCAAGGGGGTTGCTATGAGTGAAATTGTAGCATTTGGGGAAATAGCCTTGGCTACATAGCAAGGCCATATTTTAAACAGACGGACGGACAGACGGACGGACAGACAATGGTTGGAGAGAGCTCACACATTCAGAGCACTTGCTGCTCCTCCAAAGGACCCCAGTTAGATAGCAGCACCAGTCGGGTGGGTGGCAACTGTCTATAACTCCAGTTCCACAGAATCCTCTTCTGGCTTCTGCAGGCGCTGTACACACACAGTGCATCAGTGCATTCAGGCAAAGCGTTCATACACATAATGTAAAACAGATAAATCTTGAGGGGGGCATCCTCTTGGAGACAGCTGGGAGGAGGACTGGGATGAGGAACTGGAAGGGATGACGAGGAGGGGGATAATGACTGGACTGTAAAAAAAAAAGGAATTAAATAAATAAATCTTTAAAGGAAATTAAAAAGTGCCCTTATTTTAACATGCATGTACTGTGGAAGCAAACTGTCTTAGTTAGGGTTTGTATTCCTGCACAAAACATCATGACCAAGAAGCAAGTTGCAGGGTTGGCGGGGGGTGGGGGGGGTGGGGGCTGTTATTCAGCTTATACCTCCACATTGCTGTTCATCACCAAAGGAAGTCAGAGCAGGAACTCACACAGGTTAGGAACCTGGAGGCAGGAGTAGATGCAGAGGCCATGGAGGAATGCTGCCTACTGGTTTGCTTCCCCTGGCTTGCTCATCTTGCTGTTTTTATTATTATTATTAGATGTTTTCTTTATTTACAATATCTCCTTTGCCAGGTCATCTTGTTTTCTTGCTGTCTTATAGAACCCAGAACTACCAGCCCAGGGATGGTACCACCCACAAGGGGCCCTCCCACCCTTGATCACTAATTGAGAAAATGCCTTACAGCTGGATCTCATGGAGGTATTTCCTCAAAGGAGGCTCCTTTCTCTGTGATAACTCCAGCTTGTGTCAAGTTGAGCTGTAGCCCTGCCCCCTCCTTGACATATTTTTATTAACTGGTCCCATCAGTTGTTGACAGAGGATCTTAAGTCTGACATTGTGGATATTTTTTCTTCTGCCCCCTTAGTCATGACAGTTTGTTTATTATTTTAATAATAAGTTATTATTTTTATGTTTTGAGAAGGGTTTCCCTGTGTAACTCCAGCTGTCCTGGAACTTGCTTTGTAGTCCATGTTGACCTCAGACTCAGAAAGCCACCTGCTTCTGCTGGGATTAAAGCTGCCAGGCCTTGGACCATCTCCTTAAATAGACCTTCTTAGCATTATGAAGTAGCCCTGTGAGTTACAGTATCCCACCCCAAATCTAAAGTGCCCTTCTTCCTCCTCTTCTTCCTCCTCCTCCTCTACCTACTATTCCTCTTCCTCCTCCTCCTCTTTCTCCTCCTCTTCTTCTTCCTCCTCCTCTTCTTCTTCTTCTTCCTCCTCTTCCTCTTCTTCTTTCTCCTACTCCTCTTCCTCTTCCTCCTCTTCCTCTTCCTTCTTCCTCTTCCTCTTCCTTCTTCCTCTTCCTCCTCCTCTCTCTCCCTCCTCCCTCCTTTTTAAAGTCTGGCAGTGTGGCTTTGCCTACAGTCCACCTTAACTTGGCTCTGGTTTTTCCATTATGTTTGCGCAGAGACCTTCCCATCCCTCTTACTTTAAGCCCCTGTCTGCAGTGTGGCTTCCATAGCCAGCTCTTGCTTGCTCAATCCACTCACACAGTTGGTCGTTGGTGTGGTTGCTTCATTTGTATTTTATTTTTTGTCCTGTTTGTATTTGATATTGTTTTGCTCATCTTTACTACCTTCCTGTGGATTAAATACTTTTTCAGTGTTCCACTTTGGTCCTCTAATGATCTTTGGCTACCCTTAAAAGCCCATGGTGGGGCATTCTCGTAAACCCAGCTACCCCGACATTGTTTTTATCAGTCCAGTCTACCTTAAGTGACACTGACATTTGCAGCTCTTGCAAAAACCCAGGTTCATTTCCCAGAACCCACAAGGTGGCGCATAACCATCCAAAACTCCATTTCCTTGGGATCCAATGCCCTCTTCTAACCTCCTAGTGCACCAGGCACACACGTGGTACACATACATAAATGTAGAAAAAGACTCATACATGTAAATAATTTTTAAAAATATTTACTTATTTTATGTATATGAGTACACTACAGCTGTCTTCAGACACACCAGAAGAGGGTGTCAGATCCCATTATAGATGGTTGTGAGCCACTATGTGGTTGCTGGGAATTGAACTCAGGACCTCTGGAAGAGCAGTCAGTGCTCTTAACCACTCCAGCCCCCATAAATAAATCTTAAAAACAACAATGAAAACCACGAGTAACCTTGAGATTACATCTCATTCCATTCAGAATGGCTATCATCAAGAGAAGAGGCAACAGATGTTGTTGGGGATGGGGGAACAGGGACTGTACTCAGTGTTGGATTCTAAATGAGTACAGCTGTTATGGAAGTCAGTGCGGAGGATTCTCCAAAAACTAAGTAAGACTTTCCTATGACTGCATTATAGCACTCCTGGGCACATCTCCAAAGGACTTTATCCCACCACGGAGAGACCTGCACATCTAAGAAAATGGAACCAACCTAGATGCCCATAAGCACGAAAATTTTTCAGGAAAATGGATGAATCTGGGAATTGTATAAAGTCAGGTGACCCAGACTCAGAAAGACAAATGCTGTGTTGTCCCTCGTGTGGATCCTCACACTGTCTACATGTCTGTGTGTGGGTGGAGGAAGTGTGGAAAGAAGGAGCAAGTAGAAGGGACAGAGGTGTTGAGGTGGGAGAGGCAGACAGGTGAGAGTGCAAGGAGGCTGTGTGGGGACAGGAGGCTGTGGAGAGGGAACAGGAGGCTGTGGGGAGGGAACAGGAGACTGTGGGGGGAGGGAACAGGAGGCTGTGGGGGG
>NW_022196900.1:78422644-78437649 GCF_008632895.1 Mastomys coucha | reverse complement strand
GGGACAGGAGGCTATGGGGGTGTGAAAGGGAACAGGTGGGCTTCAGGGCCTGAGTGGAGAGGATTAGAAAACCAACAAAAACAAATGCTGTTTTAAAATACCACAGTGAAACCGGGCAGTGGTGGCGCAAGCCTAAAGGCTCCCAGCGCTTGGGAGGCAGAGGCAGGTGGATTTCTGAGTTCCATGACAGCCTGATCTACAGAGTGAGTTCCAGGACAGCCAGGGCTACACAGAGAAACCTTGTCTCAAAACAAAACAAAACAAAGAAACAAAAAAACACCACAGTGAAACCTAGTACTGTATATGCTTATTACAGTTTTCTCATGTATCATAAAAGGGCGCATAGATATTAGGGCCAGTAAGTGCTGAGGCAGAAGCCCCTCCTTCCTTCCCCCACTGGGCTCTGCTCTGTCTCCTCCCTTGCTCCAGAGCTGCCCCCATCTGTGCCGCTCTTCCTCTTCAGACAGATGTTCACTTGGAGGCCTTCTGGAACATTCTGGAATACTTTTCCCTGAGATTTCCACATGACTCTTCCCCCATTGAGTCACTGCCTCTAGCCAAACAGTTCATTTCGGAGATCACTGCTTTTTTTCCACAGCACCCCAAAACATGATCACCTCAACTCTCACTGGTGTTTGCACTTCTTCATGTTTCTTTTCTGTCCTATATATTTAATTACTTACAACAATCTTTAGAAAATCTCCTGACAGACTCAGAGGCTGCTCCTGGTGAAATCGATGTGGAATCCTGCCAGTGCTCCTTAGACTTTGACTGGGTGGACTCTGACTGCTCTGACTGCTTGATACTGCAGGAATCGTTGACTTTCAAGGACATAGCTGTGGACTTATCCCAGGAGGAGTGGGGGCAGCTGGCTCCTGCATACCGGGATTTGTATCGGGAGGTGATGCTGGAGAACTACAGAAACCTGGTGTCAGTGGGTAAGTGCCAGCCAATTGATCTTACTTCATTTTTATTGTTGTGATAAAATTCCCCCACAAAAAGCAACTTATAATCTTGGGGAAGTTGAAGCAAGAACTTAAACATCACATCTTCAGGAAAGAGCAAAGACTAAAATACATCCTTGTTTCCTTGCTCGCTCTCAACTAGCTCTTTCTACTCCAACATAGTCCAAAGCCCCAGACTAGGGAATGGCACCACCCATGGTGGACTGGGGTCTTTTCACGTCAATCAAGACAGCCTCCCACACCAACTTCATCTAGACAATTCTTCAATTAAGAATCTTCTCAGGTGATTCAAGGTTGTGTCAAGTTGACAATTAAAAATTAGCCATCACACCAGCTGTCCTCTATAAACCCGGCTCTTGTAAGAGACCCATTGTTGCTAAACTATCGATGTCATGGATTCATTGGGTTTTGGCTGTGGGTCCTGTATTAGAGATGTCTTGTTCCTTTGAAGACTAGGGCGTAACTAATGACTTCCTTAAGGGACAGCTGTATTTCATAGAGCTAGACAAGAAAGATGTGCCCTGTTGGTTATCCAAAAACCTGAATAGCAAAAGCTAGAACTAAAGTCTGGGGTGGTTCGACAACAGCAGCATCAACATTCATAATTTTTCTTTCCTTCCATAAGCAGGATATCAACTTTCCAAGCCTACTGTGATTTCCCAGTTGGAGAAAGGAGAGGGACCATGGACGACAAAGAGTCACGGCCCAGAGGATCCCATTTTAGGTGAGACCAGGATAGATGAGCTCTTTGGATAGGTAGGCCAGAGTGCTCGGTGTTCCCAGGCTGTTGGGAAGGCTCAGGGCATGGACAGGACCTTCACTACGTCTCATTTCACCCCTTCCTCATTGTCTTTTTTGAGAGTCTCTGTAGTTAGAAGGGAGAGAAGTCTTGCCCTCATTAGAGTTAAACCTGAACCCCTCACAGAACCGGAAGTAGCTGACATGAAGTGCCTCATAGATACTTGCTGTCTTCAGTGCCACATTGCATTCCACAAACCTTCTTCTCCTTTACTTCCTATGTCCCCTTTTGTCACTGTTATTTTATAATCCCAACTTCAGTTTTGAGTCTTCTTTTAACTTATGTATATACTTTTCTTCATAATGACTTCATAAAAAGTCCTGCAAGATTGGTGGCGAGATGGCTCAGCAGATCCTTGCTCCCACAACTAAAGACCCGAGTGTCATCCCTGGGATCCACAGTGTGAAAGGAGAGCTGATTCCTGAAACTTGTCTTCTCACCTCTATCCTCTTGTGTGCTGTGACACATATGTGCATGTACACATGCACATGTGTGCACACACACACACACATGTAATTTAAAAACAAAAATTTTTCTCTCACAAATAATCAGGAAAGGTAAAGAAATAAACCATATTCACCCAGCAAATTTACGTTAATGTTAAAGCGTTGGCAAAAATGCTGAGCTCTGGGAACCCTCAAGCCTGCTGACTGAAAACATTAAACATTGAAACTGACCTAAAAGCCCTGTTGTGGGAAATATAAAAAAAAAAAACAAACAAACCCTCTGACTCTCAACGGGACCAGGGCCAGGCCACGCTCCCTCACTCATGCCACTGTGGCCTACTCTCTGGGGCAAGCCCTGCTTGGCCCACCAACTCTCCAGCCCTTCGAGGACGGGGGGTGGAGGGAGAGGAAGTGGGCGGGAAGGGGGGTTGTGTTCCTCTCACTTCCATCCATTGCCCCACACATCCCTGGGGTGCCATCTCAACACCTAATTACCCGGTAGAATTAAGACTCTTAAGCTTATAGTTAATCAATTAGCTTTATGTAGTAATAATATCACATTTCACAAGACGCCAATACAGTAATTTCAGAGTCAGTTGATAATGATAAGATTTTAACCTAATTATTCTAACCTTTAGATAACACCATGCCACCTCCATTCTCATTCTTCTTCCTCCTCCCTCCTGCGATCTCTCTATCTGTCCCCCAAACTCCTAGCTCTGCCTTCCTTTTCTGTCCAGTCACAGGCCTGCCACTGCCCTAATGTGATTGGATAGAGAAAATCCTGCAACAAAAGGCAATGTGGTGTGCCCTCACTAAATGAAGGTGCATCTGTGCCATGACCCAGCAATGTGCTTCATTGCTTAGAGGCATACTTGCCTATGAACCTAGACACGTGTGTGCATATGTATGCATATTATCAGATCTGTGTGGCCTCCAGTGTGTAATTCAGGAGGTAGTGGCAGAAGGGTCTGGAATTCAGGGCCAGCCTGGTTTACCTGAGACTCTGAAGGTTCAGGATTTTCTCCATAAAGGTCTTACACACATTATATATCCTGAGTTAGATTTATTCTGAGATCTTGCACTTGCTTCTATAGGTGGTATATTTTTAGAGTTATATTTTGTTTATTGCTGCTAAGTAATACCTTACTTTGATGGTTTCTATTTTGACATTTTAAACATTTATTCATTGTTTTGGGCATATTGAAACAAGGTATTATTATTATTCTGTAGCCCATGCTGGCCTCAAACTCAAGATAATCCTCCTGCCTCAGTTTTCAGAATATCGGACCAGCATCCTCACACCCTGCTTGATTTTTCAGAATTACTATTCATAGTGATCCTAAGTTACCCTGTTTTAAACAATAGCTGCCTGTACATCCTCCTGGGTTTTATCATGTGCAGCTGATAATACAGAGAGCGACACAGCCGGAGGGTACAGTTCACGGGCAGAAAATTGCCTGCATGAGCTGGGATCACAAAGCAGGCCACAAAGGGAAACCATGAAAGCTGGCGTGAGTGCTGTTGACTCTTGATGGAATCTTAAAAGTAACCTCGTAGAAGGTTTTTATAAAGAAGCGTTAGGCAGCTACTGTGGTACGTGACTGTAGTCCTGGCCTGAGGAGCAGGAGGATCAGGGCTTCAAGGTCATGCTCACCTTTATTAAATAACAAGTATTTATTTCATTTAGTGAAATAGCAAACTTCCAATTTCAAAGTTCAATCTTGCTTTATCCTCTCCCTGAGCTTTGGAGTGAGGTATACAGACGGTCTCTTCTCGTCATCCTCTTCTCCTGTCCAAGCCCAGAGCCAACGCCTAATAAACCTAAACTTTATTGCTGTTTCTGTTGAGAGCTTGAAATCTGAAAACGCTTAAGATCCTCCTATACTGATTTAAAAATCGTACAGGAAATTATATCATTCATGGATATAAACCTATCACCTGAAATATTAGTAATGATGTAATGAATTACTAAGAAAGAAAACTAGCCAAATTTTTTTTTTTAAAAAAATTTTTGTTGTTGTTTGTTTTTATTTCTCTGTAGCCCTGGCTATCCTGGAATTCACTCTATAGACCAGGCTGGTCTCAAACTCACAGAGATCTGCCTGCTTCTGCCTCCTGGGTGCTGGGATTAAAAGTGTGCACCACCACTGTGGCTAGGGTGGCAGAGTGGCATCTTTTTAATATTTCTGAAATAGTTTTTCAAAATAGTTGTCCGTTTAAAGCCATATCCTTGAGTGTCATTTTTTAGTGGTATTAGAACACAGCTAAGCCACATGTATGACACACAGCCAGCATTTGAAAGGTAGAGGTCAGAGGAGCAGGAACTCAGGGACACCTTTCTCCACGTGAGGCCCCATCTCAAAACAAAACAAAAAAGAAGAAGAAAGAAAGACAGAGAGAGAATTGAATGTTGCAAATATTTGATAACATATTAAATCGAGTACAAACAACCTAGTCACTGTTTCTTTTCATTTTATGTATGTTTGAGATAGGGTCTCAAGTGTCTTAAGCTGGTCTCGCACGCTCTGTTTAGTCATTGATGACTTTGAACTTCTGATCTTCCTGCCTCCACTCCTTGAGTGATGGGTACAAGCCTAGGCCATCTCGTCTAGTTTAAGCAGCGGCTGGGTTTTATGTAAGCTAGGCAAGCACTGCCCACTGAGCAGCCCCGTCTCTACTTTAATTCATTCCTTACTGTCTGTCCAGTCTACATAACTCTATCTAAACACAGTAAAAAACTCATGCTGCTTTCCACACTGTATCTAAATCTGCAACATTGACAGGATTTGACTTTCGTCAAAGCATAATGAATGAGCTATTCACATTTTTTTTTCCCCGTTCAGATGTGAAGAATAAACTAAAAATCAAGGAGTCAACTGCAAAGGATGACATTTCTGTCAAGCTCTACCATGGCATCATGAGGGGAAGGCTGACAGAGGATGACATAGTTTGTTCTCTATTGAAAAAAGCCTCCAGCTACGATGATACATTAGAGAGGCACCAGGAAACCTGTGGGAAAGGCACGAGACAAGCCATTTGGACCCACAAAAAGAAACACCAAGAAGTGAACAAATTGGAAAACCCGGAGAGTTCCAATGTTGTTTTAGAACAGAAGCACCGTAAATACAAACCAGCCAGAAAGAGGAACAAGTACAAATTAGATTCAGTTAATCATCCAGTGAGCTGCATGAGAACCAGAAGGTACCCATGTACTGTATGTGAGAAGATGTTCAAACAACCCATTCACCTTGTGGAGCACATGCGAATTCATACTGGTGAGAAACCATTCAGGTGCGAGAAGTGTGGGAGGGCCTTTAGTCAGAGCGCATCTCTTAATACGCACCAGAGAATCCACACTGGTGAGAAGCCCTTCGAATGTGAGAAGTGTGGCAAAGCCTTCCGATATCGCTCATCGCTTAACCAGCATCACAGGACTCACACTGGAGAGAAACCTTTTGCATGTGATAAATGTCAGAAAGCCTTTAGCCAGAACATCAGCTTGGTCCAACATTTGAGGACTCATTCTGGAGAGAAACCCTTTAGCTGCAATGAATGTGGGAAGCCCTTTCGACAGATTCGACACCTTAGTGAACACGTGAGAATTCACACTGGGGAGAAGCCCTACAAATGCACGTCCTGCTGTAAAACATTCAGTCATAGAGCGTATCTCACCCATCACCAGCGAATCCACACCGGGGAGAGACCCTACAAATGTAAGGAGTGCGGGAAAGCCTTCAGGCAGAGGATACACCTTAGCAACCATATGACTGTTCATACAGGGGTGAAAGCCTATGAGTGTAACCTCTGCGGGAAAGCCTACAGGCACGATTCATCCTTTAAGAAACACCAGAGACATCACACCGGAGAAAAGCCTTACGAATGTACTGAGTGTGGAAAGTCCTTCAGCTATAACTCATCCCTGAGCCGACACCATAAAATACACAGGAGGAATGCTTTTCGAGAAGATCCAGGGCATGAGAACAAAAGACAACTCTAAATTGGTGATTCTGAGCTTTAAAATTGCAGGACTCAAATAAGCTTGAGAAATTGATAACAAAGGAGGCAACTTTTGATTTTGCCAAAAGTGTAAATAAATACTCTGTTGATTACTACTTCTGACACAGAAAATGATAAACATGACATTTTCACAATTTTTTTCTCATTTCGTGGTAGATGGATAAGTTATTTCTTACGACTCACTGATTTACAGATTAGTATTTGGGAACTACTGTTTAAAATGATACCACCTACCTAGACTGGGGATGTAACTCAGCAGGCAAAGGCCTTTGCCACGAAGTGTAATAACATACCTGATTTTGATCCTTGGGACCCATGCGGTAGGAGAACTAACTGGCCTCCATAAGCTGTCCTCTGAGCTCCATGTGTGCACACAAACTATCTAAAGTATTACCCATGTCCTTTACTAGAGTCACATTTTCAAGTATCTTTTCTCCAAGCTTCTTATACCAGCTTTCTATTTTTTTTTTGTCTTTTTTTTTTTCCAGAGCTGAGGACCAAACCCAGGTCCTTGCGCTTGCTAGGCAAGCACTCTACCACTGAGCTAAATCCCCAACTCCTTATACCAACTTTCTAAATACCCCTAAATACCTGTGCTTTTTTAGAGAATTAATTTATAATACTGAGTTAAATCTAGGGCATTGTGCATTATTTGAAAGTTCTAGGCTGGAGAGATGGCTGAGTGGGTAAGAGCACTGACTGCTCTTCCAGGGGTCCTGAGTTCAATTCCCAGCAACCACATGGTGGCTCACACCATCTGTAATAGAATCCAACACCTTCTTCTGGTCTGTCTGAAGACAGGGACACTGTACTCCCATTAAAAAAAAAAAAAGGCCCCATATTTGAAAGTTCTAACACTGAACAATATCAACTTTTTCTTTCTTGTTTTTTCCCCCCAAGTCTCACCACAAAATTACTGTGTTGTCAAGGATGGCCTTGAACTTATGATCCTCTTGCCTCTAAACTCTCAAGGTCAAGGATTACAAACATGAGCCATCACACCTTGTTTATGAAGTGTTGGGGGCAGCGCTCAGAGCTGTGAGTATGGTAGGCAAGCATCCTACCAACTGAGCTACATCCTCAGTGCCTCCCCCTTTTTTAAAGTGTTGAAACTGGATTTTCTAAGTTGTCCAGGCTGTACCTGAGCCCATGATGCTTCTACTTCAGTATCCTGAGTAGCTGAGGTTATAGGTTTATGCCATGAGGCTCTACTCAAACACTTGCTGAGGGTAGCCAGTTTGCCCCAGGAGGTCTTTTGTTAGTTTGTAGAGATGTTCAAACTTGACATTGCAACATGAAATTCACACTCAAGAACCTGCAGTTGGGGCTGGAGAGATGGCTCAGCCTTTACCTCAGGCCATTCACAAGTACATGCAATTCCAATTTCCAGGGGTATCCAATACCTGTTGCCTTTGTAAGTACTGCACATAAATTCATAAACCCAGCATGTGCCTGCATGCTCTCTCACATACAATTTTTAAAAAGCTTTAAAGAATCCTGCAGTGGAGTTTAGAAGGTCCCAAAGTAACTACAATTTTGTGTTGGGCTCAGTTCACAACTATCCTGGAGTGAATGTAGCCCCTAAGCTGCAAATTGGACACTTGCTAGAGTCCGTCCCTTGGCTTGGTCAGTCGCCAGTGCCTGCTGGGTCACTGTACCACACAGGCACGTCTCCCTCTGTTGATGGCAGACATGGTTTTCCCCATGACGTCTTTTAGCAGATTCTCTTCTTTGACGTAATTGATCTTACAGACCTTTACACTTCTCCAGTTTCCATCTCCATCTTAGAAGTCTCTCTTGAGCTCCAAAGAATGTTCAACGTGGATATCGATTATTCTATATTTGCTTCGAACTTGACATGTTGAAAACTTTTACCATCTCTACAGTAAAGTCTGCATTCCTTAAGTCAGAAAGGTGAACCACCATTGATCCAACTCGCCAGCTGAAACTTGTTCTTCTCACCTGTTATCTCCCTCAACTAGTTGTAGGACAGCCCCAGTTTATCTTCTTTCTATGCCAGGGTAAGCCTTCATCAGGTTCTTAGCACTTCCCACTTGCTTAGGTTGTCTGCTGAGCTTCCTCTAGCACAGACGGGCTCATCCTGTGGGTCAAGACTGATAGGCGTTTTCTCTCCTTTGGCGACACAGGCTAGATTAGATCAGATTAAAAGTAGATAGAGGCAGGTTTATTAGGAGGCAGCTCTCAGGTGGGTTCACTGGTCTTGGAGATGGAGGTCAGTGAGTCACACATACAGGATAAAGCAAGGTAGATTTTATAGAGTTTGGTCGAGGAATGATGACGAGCCAGCTAGGAGCTGGGATGGTGTCCATACAATGTCACCCTGGGCGGGCACTCTCAGGTGGGTTGTCAGAAACAGGGAGACGAGGAGTGATGACTTGTCAGTCCAGAGTTTTCTCCAAGCACATGGGGGAGTTTTCTCTGTGTGGGTGGGGTTGGAGGAAGGAGGGCAGACGGGGGTTTCCCAGCTTGTGAAGTGGAAGAGCAGGGGTTCTAGCCTAACAGCAACTCGTTTGGGGGTCGCATATCAGATATTTACATTATGATTCATGACAGCAGCAAAAGCACAGTTATGAATTAGCAACGGGGAAGAGTTTGAGAGTCACCACAGCATGTATTAAAGGGTTCCAGCATTAGGAAGGCTGAGAACCACTGCTCTAGCAAATCTGTACTCATCTGTACCCATATGTAGCTACAATGACATTCTAAAACACGCACCCAAACTACATTGCTTAAAATCCTTCAGTGGTTTATGATTAAGTGAAGATAAAGATCATTGTGGTGGTTTGAATATGCTTGGCCCAGGGAGTGGCACTATTAGGAGTGTGGCCTTGTCAAATGAAGTGTGTTGCTGTGAGGGTGGGCTTTTAGACCCTCTCTCCTGGATGCCTTCAGATCAAGATGTAGAACTCTCAGCTCCTCCAGCGTCATGCCTGCCTGGACGCTGTCATGTTTCTCGCCATGATGATAATAGACTGAACCTCTGAACTTGTAAGCCAGCTTCAATTAAATGTTGTCCTTTATAAGAGCTGCCTTGGTCATGGTATCTCTTCACAGCAATGGAAACCCTAAGACAATTGTCTTAAGTGCAGAACCATCCGTACTATTTCTACCCAAATATACTTTGGTTTTGTCATAAAGATGTTATGGTCCCCAAATATCCAATCTTATTACTGTATTGTCTTAGGGCCTAACACTAGGCTCTAGAAGGATTAAGAGACTAGGCTCAGCCTCTCACCTTCAATATGCCCTTAATGAAAGAAAGGGGATTTATTGGATGAGGCCACTTTGGAAAGAGGAACACAGAGGTCTAATGATTTCCAAGACTGCCTTTGGGGTCCTGACATGTGCTTTAGGTTTAAACAAGGCAAGAGGGATGTACAACTAAGCAGGTCAAGGAGTAGTCTTGTCCATAGTTGTCTCAGCTGTGCCTTCTGCAGAGTGGTCTGACAAGCTGTGATGTCTCTTCCTGGAAGACAAGTCCCCCTCTGGATAGTCCTGGGGAAGTTAGTTTCTCTCAGTCTACTGCTTCCATATTGCCAAAGGGAGGGGCACAAGTGCCTCTCTTTTATCTTTGCTCCCACAGTGACTGAGAATGGTATTTCATGGGGTTTTGTCCCCATTTGGGCAATTTTCTCTTTTTTTTTTGTACCCAATTTCCTTGTTTGGCATCTGTTCATCCTCCCCCTGATGCTATACACTTTATAAAACCCTGATTCCGGCGAACCCCTTAAACTGTTGACTGAATTTACTAAATGAAGCTAAACAGTTAGGCTTTATCCTTCTGGGCTTTAGACTCAAGTCTAAAATCCCAGTGCTGAGATTTTTGGTGTGAGTCACCAAAGGCTGGGAAGTATTTACCGAAAAGCTTGGAGGTTAAGAGCTCTAGCTGCTCTTGCAGAGGACCTGAGTGTGTTTCTCTGCGCCAACGTGGCTCTCAACCCTTCTGTAACTCCAAGGCCCTCTTCCAGCTTCCGAGGGCACCAAGCAGACATGTTCCACAGACATGCATGCAGGAAGAACATTCATACACATAAAGTAAAAACAAACTTTTTTTGTTTTGTTTTGTTTTTTTGTTTTTTGAGATAGGATTTCTCTGTATAGCCCTGGCTGCCCTGGAACTCTGTAGACCAGGCTGGCCTTGAACTCAGAAATCCACCTGCCTCTGCCTCCCAAGTGCTGGGATTAAAGGCATGACCACCACTGCCCAGAAAAACAAACATTTTTAAAAATCTTTTAAAAAGGGGCTGGCGAGATGGCTCAGAGGGTAAGAGCACCGACTGCTCTTCCAAAGGTCCTGAGTTCAAATTCCAGCAGCCACATGGTGGCTCACAACCATCCGTAATGAGATTTGACGCCCTCTTCTGGTGCATCTGAAAACAGTAACAGTGTACTTATATATAATAAATAAATAAATAAAATCTAAAAAAGAATCTTTAAAAAGAAAGAATCTGGGTGTAAGGGCACTGTAATCCCAACACTGAAAAAGCAGAGGCAGGAGTATCCCAAATTGGAGGCCAATAAAGAGGACGAAAGAAAATAAAGGCGGACACTGACAACTGCCAGTGTCTTTGAAGCTTGAGTGCATAATTGTTCCCTAAGCTGGGAAAGCTGGTGCCAAGTGCTAAGATCCGGATTCGGGCTCCAAGGGTGTCAGAGACCAGCTGCACTGGGGACACTGAGGTGGCCGCCATGACCTTCCTCTCATTGGGCGGGAGGGCGGTCGTAAAAGACTGGGACGGTGACAGCTACATCTTTCCAGCCTGAGATACACTAAGCTGTGGTGAGAAAGGAAATACTGCAGACTGTAGACGCCGACTCAGCCCCAGTCTCCCGAGAACCTGGGGCCTCGGGGCGGGGTGGAGGAGGGGACGTGGAAAAGGGGCGGTCCTCCAGGCGCCGCCGAGAATTCTGGGACGGGGTGAAGCGCTAAGGGGCCGCCCCTTTCAGGCACGCCCCTCTTTTGGGTTCTTGTTCTGTGTATTTTGGGCCCAGCACGATCCGAGATTGAGTCTTGGCACGTGGGCACACCAGGGGCACAGGGGCTGGATGCTGAGTGGAGAGCACACGCCTTCCTGCGTGGAAGGAGGACCTGTAACGAGTCTGGACGCAGAGGATAAAGGCAGTGGCAGGCAGCCGGAAGCCATCGGCGAGGCAGGGACTCCGACCTCAGGCTGCGACTAGGAACCTGGAGGGCAGAACTGACCGCCTGGAGACTTACCCTAGAGAGGCCAGTGTTAGGAGGATTTATGACAGGCAGCTGTTCTTGCAGTGTGACTCAAGTGGAAACACCATAATGTGAAGAAGTGGTCAGGTAAAAAGGACAGAAGTCCACATTTCATGATAGCAAGGCCCCAAGTGCCTACTCATCTCCCCTTGGCTCGCTTTGCCTTTTATTACCGGCTCTTCCCCGTGAGGAGGGAAATCAGTAAGGCCCAGGTGAGTACGAGTTACCTCTCTCCTAAAGGTATCATTTTTCAGAGCAAATAGATACATAGTAGACCCATCAATTCCTTTGGAAGAGGAAGGGAAGCCACATTTATTGTGTGTTAATATCTGTACTGTTTTAGCTCTGTAGGCATTGAAGGATTAGTTTACCAATTCTATATTTTAAAGATGTGCCAGTATCATCAGAGGATTTTGGAAGGTGCCCAAGATTATTCAAGAAACAAATAGCATACCAGCAAATTCTACTGGACTTTTCAAGATTAGATTCAAAATCTGTACCAGCAGGACCCCTAGACTCTTGATACTGACCTGGTATTTTCTGAACATCTATCTCGTTCTTTTTCACCCAATAATTTTTAGCTTTATCTGTGCACATTTTAAACATCTATATATAAAATATTTAATATGGATATTAGTAGATAGTCATATATCTTTAAGAAGTCAGACGTCTGTCAGGTGGTGGTGGTGGCATATAGCCTTTAACCCCAGCAGGGACAGGGAGAGGCAGATTTTTGAGTTTGAGATTGAGTTCCAGGACAGCCAGGGCTACACAAAGAACTTGTCTTGACTCCTCCCGTCCCCCCAAAGTCAGAAGTTCAAAAAGAAAGTCTTATAAAATGAGGCTTTTGATGGATGACATAGTGGCTTTATAATTAATCTATGGTATATCTAAAAAACACTGATCCAGGCAGCAGGTAAAATCATAAATAGTCCATTATGTCATCCTTTCTGAACTTTTGTTTTTAGCAGCATAAGAGTGTCTAGTCTGTGCATTTAAGTCTAAATTTTACATCAGTGTGAGCTGTTGTCTTCTTTTACATGAATGTGAAGCTCTTCCATCTGTCTCAGTGTACTAATTTTTGTATTTTTAATTGTGCTAATAGACCTTTTTCATCCATAATATTTTAGTGGCAGAGCCACAGATAAAACAAAATAGTTATACTCATAACAAAATTCTGCTGGCTACAGCAGCACACCACTTATTTAGCATGTGCAATGACCATCGTTCTCCCCTTAGAAGTGAAAAAAAATCCACTCAGATGAATGGGTGAGAAACACAAAGACTCCTTTTATAAGGTGTACCACCTGTGTGTAACTCATTGACACACTAATTAGTTATAAACAAATTGGCTTCTTAGGGCTAAGGAGTAGAGAGCACTTGCCTAGCACACATAAGGTCCTGGATTCAGTTCTCAGTACTGAAATGAATGAATGAACCAACCAATCAGCCAATATGGTTCTTTTTGTCTCAGGAATTTGCAAGTCTGACAATAGTTGGTATGTTCTGTAGGTCCCCTACGTGTTCAATCTAGGGCTGTACCATGGCTGGGACCGAGGAAGAGGAGACAGCATCAGCAGAAGCCTCTGGCTTCTCAGACTTGAGTGACTCAGAGTTAATTGAGTTTCTGGACCTGGAAGAAGCCAAAGAATCGGCTGTTTCGCTTAGCAAGCCTGGCCCTTCTTCTGAACTCCCTGGGAAGGATGACAGACCTGTAAGCTTGCAGAACTCGAAAAGGGGATTGGATGTCTTGTCACCCATGGAGAGATTCCACTTGAAATATTTATATGTCACTGACCTGTGTACTCAGAACTGGTGTGAGTTGCAGATGGTGTATGGGAAGGAACTTCCTGGTTCTTTGACACCTGAGAAAGCAGCTGTTTTGGACACTGGTGCTAGCATCCACCTAGCAAAAGAACTTGAACTTCATGACCTTGTGACGGTCCCCATCACCACTAAAGAAGATGCTTGGGCAGTTAAGTTTCTGAACATACTATCAATGATTCCTACCCTACAGTCGGAAGGGCGCATCAGAGAGTTTCCAGTGTTTGGGGAAGTGGAGGGAATATTTCTTGTTGGAGTGATTGATGAGTTGCACTACACATCCAAGGGGGAACTGGAGCTGGCTGAACTCAAGACACGAAGGCGCCCTGTGCTCCCACTGTCAGCTCAGAAGAAGAAAGACTATTTTCAAGTTAGCCTATACAAATATATCTTTGATGCCATGGTCCAAGGGAAAGTGACTCCTGCTAGCCTAATCCACCACACTAAATTGTGTCCAGACAAGCCACTGGGGCCTTCAGTGGTCAGGCATGCCAGACAAGGAGGCGTGTCTGTAAAATCTTTGGGTGACCTTATGGAACTGGTTTTCTTGTCTCTTACCCTGTCTGATCTTCCAGCTATTGATACCCTAAAACTTGAGTATATCCATCAAGAGACTACCACTATATTGGGCACAGAGATTGTAGCCTTTGAAGAGAAAGAAGTGAAGAGCAAGGTGCAGCATTATGTGGCCTACTGGTTGGGCCACCGAGATCCTCAGGGCGTTGATGTGGAGGAGGCATGGAAGTGTCGGACCTGTGACTACGTGGACATCTGTGAGTGGAGGAGGGACGGTAGAGTGCTCAGCTCTTCGTGGGAGCCCAAAGCCAAGAAGTGGAAATGAATGGAGGTACACTTTCAGAAATGTTGATCGTTTCTGTTCTAAATATACCCATGTAAGAGGACCAGCCTCTCAGCTTGGCTCTCGTGGACAGTGTTTTTTATTTTTATGTTTACAATCTTGAATAGCATTCCAACGCAGGGCCAAGGATCAGGAATGTGGTGTTAGAATAACCCTGGAGCTTTGAAAGAAATTGCAGAGAAGGCAGATGTACATCATGACTGCAGCAAAGGTCCCCCTCACTAATCACTGTTGGCTTAAGAAAATTCTTTGGATTCTGATAAATCTATAATTTTTTCTTGATAAAATAATTTTTTTACATTTTTTACAATAAAAATGAAATGCTGTCTAAACTAGTTGACTTAATATTTGTGTGTTTGCTGACCTCAGTCCTTTAAAGATGACCATTATACTATACATAATTGTATGGTATCAAAAGCCTTTACATTCATGTGTAAACATCTTAGAACTGGAGCTAATGGAATAAGCAGATCATGAATTTAAAATAACCATAATAAATATTCTCAAAGAGATGACCCAAGAAGTCATACAAGTAAAAATATTAGATGAGGGGCTGAAGAGATGGCTCAGCGGTTAAGAGCACTTCAGAAGAGACTTCTTCTGAAGGTCTTGAGTTCAAATCCCAGCAACCACATGGTGGCTCACAACCATTCATAACTGTAACCTCCCTCAGCCAAAAGCTGGCTGAATCAGACCTCGCCTTGCCACAAAGCAGCCACCCGACTTGGGGTGAGGTTTCCTAAAGAAAAGAGAGTTCCAGCTGGGCAGTGGTGGTTCAGGCCTTTAATCCCAGCACTTGGGAGGCAGAGGCAGGCGGATTTCTGAGTTCGAGGCTAGCCTGATCTAC
>NW_022196900.1:78403044-78422441 GCF_008632895.1 Mastomys coucha | reverse complement strand
CAAAAAACGGGGGAAAAAAAAAAAAGAAAGAGCTCCTTTGTACCTGCCATTCCGCTGCCTCTTCTGAAGTGGCTACAAGGAGCCACCCCCAGCCAAGTTGCTGAGTACTTTCCCTGGTGAGTTTCTGCTAGCAACCATCCTGGCTTACTGGGGGAAGGGCTTTCCCTGCCTGCTTAATTCGCAGATTCAAAATATGCATCAGACCTTGATCAGAACTCTAGACTCCTCCTCCTCTATCTTCCCAGGCCCCTTTCCTCTCTTCCAGAGATCCTGTTCGTGCCTAGCCACTGGCAGTTACATGTAATGAGATCTGACACCCTCTTCTGGAGTGTCTGAAGACAGCTACAGTGTACTTATATACATAAATAAATCTTTTTTAAAAATTAGATGAAAAAGATAAGAAATAATAGTATTCACACAGTATACAGTCCAGCAATACCATTCCTGGGCATACATATATCAAGGGAAATTCATATGTATACAAGAGAAAATATGAAAAACGTGTACTTTCACAAACAGAAAAGCCTAGAAACTGTCCAGATGCCCATCATCAGGTGAGTGAAACGGTATAATAACCGAAGCATGGGCTGCAATAAGTTACAGACATTCACGAATCTTAGCAACACACTAGGTGAAAAGGGGACGTCCAAAAGGTTGTGTGCAGCAGGACATCCTTTTTCATAAAGTGAGAAAAACAAAACATTCTAAGGAACATGTGGGGAGAGTTAGATTACAAGCCTGTCAGGGAAAGACCCTATTCGATCAAGAAGGCCCAGTCTCACAACCAGAAGGCTTGAGATCCCCTCCTACAGCGGACAGGCCACTGCCGAGAGGATGAAAACACAGGCTGGGGTGAGGAGATAAAGCCTTAGCTACACAAAGGAGACCTACCTATGCTTTCTCTATAATCCTTGACATTAAATTATAGTCTGCCTCCAAATGAATTCAAACTACATATCCCCTATAGCAAAGACATATGTAACCTTATAATTCTCATCCGATTGGAAGACAGTATAAACACAAGCTTCATTCCTTCAGTTATTCCTTGGAAATGCACAAACTCCTTCCTTTCAGCTGACTCTGGAGGTCCTGCGGTGGCCAGGTGTGAATAAAGAGCCTGCTTTCACCTGGAATTTGCCTCATCAGCTGTCTATAGCACTGGCTCCTAGGTGCTGTGGACACCATTTGTCCATTTAACAGAGGCCGATTCCAGTGTAGCAGAAAGCAGAGGAACCCTTATCTTCAGATATCACCAAAGATGCCAGAGAAACAAACTGGAGGCTATCACTGAGATATTAAGGACATGATGAGGACACTACTGGAGAATTTGTAAAAGTTGATCGTTGAAGTAGAAACTTCTAGTTTCTTTGGAACGTTAGTTATGTCAAATGATGTTTTTCTGGGCCACACAGGTGAAAAGATGTCTTGCTAAAGCAGACACTTGAAAGGACGCTTGGTGAAAGAGTATAAATCTGACCCCACAGACCGTGGGAGAGGAGCACTGAGCATTGGTTTGGTTTGCTCAGTCTCACTATTCTTTGCTAACAACACACATGTATTGGTTGGCCTTGCATAGTATTGTTGAGCTCAACTTGTCGTAACACTGCCATTGAGAGAAACTCATCACGAGGTACCTGCGGTAGCTTGCTGCTTCAGCTGACTCACCTCAGGCCAGTTGGTGAGCCTAACTGTTCCTTCAGGATTGAACTACAGCTGCTGGTTCCTGCCTGGTGTCAGCCTGCTGAAAGGACTGGGCTGTAGCTGCCAGTTCCTGTGTGGTGTCTGCCTGCCTGCCTAGGGGGTTGGTCTGCAGCTGCTGAGTCATATTCAGTGTTTGCTACAAGGCTGAACTGCTGCCAAAGAAGATCAAGCTAACCCCCAAAGAACTATTGCTAAACAGGTCCACTTCCCCCATATCCTAGTAACTTTTTTCTTCCATTACCTCTGCTGGGTGGTGGGTTGGAGGAGAGGTTGAACCTTTATTAAAAGTATAGGTTGCAAAAAATGTATGCCTACAGATTATAACAGTTGGGGCTTTTTCTGTCTCCACCCCAGTCCCTAAATAATGATACGGAGGCTTATGAACTAATGCCTAGGTCTTAAGCTAGGCTAGTTCCCATCTAGCTCGTGACTCACTTACCCCGTTTATACTAATCTAAGTTCTGCCACAGGGCTGGTTACCTCTCCTCGGTTTCATAAGTCTGACTTCCTCCTCATCTAAGTGCTGAATCTCCTACACCTGACTCTTTCCTAGAGTTCCTATCTCTGGTTATCCCACTGGACAACCTGTCTATTCTGCCTTTTGCTATAGGCCTTAGGCTTTTTATTTTACCGAATCAGAAGCTGCCTTAGGCAGGCAAGGAAGGACAGAGACACATCTTCACACAGTGCGTTATAAAGATCCCTACAGTTGATGGATGGAGGGAGGGAGTGATTTAATTCCTCACACCTACATAGTAGAAAGAGGGAACCAATGTCCTCTGATCTTCACACACAGTAGATGGATGAGATTTAGGAAAAAAAAAAAAAAAGATTACCATTACACTCAGGGCTAAAATAGGTTACCTTGGAGTTAGGGAGATGGTGCATTTTGTCAAGTGCCTGCTGTGTAAGCATAAGAACCCGAGTTCAAGTCCTCACAATCACTTAAAAGCAGGTGCAGCAGGCCGAAGACTGGCTAGCACTGACTACATGGAGACGGACAGACAGACAGACAGATCTCTGAGGCTCATTAGTCAGTCAGTATAGCTGGATTGTCAAGTACTGGGTTCAGAGAAAGACCCTGTCTTAAACAATAAGGAAGCAGCCATAGAGGAAGACATCTGATATTAACCTCTGACCTCTTCACACATGGACACAATGCACATGCAGGCAAACAGTCATACACACACACACACACACACACACACACACACACACACACACAAAGAAAATTGGCAGGAAACTTGAGTTTCTTCATGAAGTTCGCAATGCTGTGATGCAGATTTGTATTTGATCTTGCTAGTTTTAGGAAAAGAATACACAATTGTATCAATCAGGGTTCTCTTAAGTAGCAGAACTTATAGAATGAACACACACACACACACACACACACACACACACACGACTTATTTGAATGACTTCCAGGGGCTATGGTCCAGCTAATCCAACACTGCCCATATACCAAAGGTCCAAGAATCTAGTAGTTGCTCAGTTCACAATGCTGGCTGTCTTGGCTGGTCTTTGGTATATGCTGGAATCCTGAAGAAGTCGGCTCTTATGCCAGTGAAGGAATGAACGGATTTGCTAGCAGGATGAGAGCAATCAAAGAACAAAAGCTTCCTTCTATGTCCTTAGGCTTCCAGCAGAAGGCATGGTCCAGAATAGAGGGCTTCTCACCTCAAAAGATCTATATTGAAATGAATCTTCCCACTTCAGATTAAACAAAATATTCCTCACAGATGTGCCCTCCATTTTTGGGTTTTATTTCTTTCCAGATGTGGTCAACTTGACAACTAAGAATAACCATCTCACCAATCAATCGGTGGCCTTCTCTGAGAAGAGGAGAAGTAACAGTTCCATAGGTGGGAAACATTTTCTAGCCCTAGATATGAAAGCTTTCTTTGAGGGGTTGTATAGGAAATTTATTGCCAAGGCAGTAACAGTTTTCCTGTCATCTTTAAAGGAGTTTTGTCTTTGTACAAGAAAAGAACCTGCAGTCAAAGTCATTAAGTTCATTTGTCTCTTTTCCCCTTCTCTACATATGTTTGTCTATATGAGTATGTGTGTATATACACATGTGAGTATGCACACATACTCATACAGTGGGCTATTTAATATGATTTGATCTTTCACAGGCTTTGAGTGTGGATCGAGTACTCAGTAAGCAGAGGCAGGCAGATCAAGTTCAAGCCAGCCTGGTCTGCATAATGAGTTCCATTACATCCAGAAGTACATAGAGGGATGCTGTCTCCAAAAAAAAACCCAAAAAACAAAAAACCCAAAAACAAAAACAAAAAATAAAAAAAAACCCAACAAACAAGTAAATCAGGAAATAGGCTAGGCAATAGCTTTGGTGGCATAAGATTCCAAACTTCTTTTGGAGGTCAGATAGTCTTTATGTTTCTACCTCTGAAATAGAAAAGGAGGAAGAAGGGGGTGTGGGGAGAGGAGAAGGGTTTTCTTTTTCCAAGAAGTAACCTTATTTTTTATGTTTTGCAACTTCATACATGGTTTTCTGATCCCTGAAATTCACTAAGTTCACTGAATACACAGACATGATCATCTCTTATACCAAGTTCACGTGAAGGCGGTGGGAAGCCTCACTGTGGTGTGGCAGGTCTCAGGTTAAGCACATATTCGCTGTTTCTCCATCTTTCAGAGGTACATAAATAAACCGTGTAGATCTGTTATTGGCGAGTTAATGTTTTTTTCTCATAATTTCACTAAGTTCCTTTTCTCTTAATTATGGTAGAATTCTCCTAGTTGATCTTTTATTTTTAAGTTAAAATATTAAAACCCCTAAGTAATATTATACACTTAGTTTGTGGGAGCGTTGGGGTATGGCACACAAACACGCATGCCTTGGTCAGGAGACAATGGTGAGTCACCTCTCTCCTACCTGTGAGTTGCAGGGATTGGACTCAGGCCAACAGGCTGAATGATGAGTACTTTTACCCACTGAGCCACCTTGTAAGCCCTTGAATTGATCTAGATGACTAACATGGTTTCTATATTCTCCTGTCCACCAGCTTTCACTGAGATTTTTTTTTAACTGCACAGTTCCGTCTTTGGAAGCATTTTCCCATTCTCAGAGCTCCTCCATCTCTGTGCAGGGAAGAGACTCGGACCGTGCTGTGTGGTACAGGTTTCCATCTGAGCCAGATCTTCACTGTCATCGGCAAATCCACAGAGGAAAGAAACTTCTGATGTGTGAAGAGTGTGGCCACCAGCTAGAGTTCTAGTATCCACACTAGCAGTGTCTAGTACGCTGGACAGAAACCTGTGTGCAACCGGTGGTCGACGCTTCAGTTACAACATCATCTTGGAGTTCACACTAAGAAACTATGCCATTGGGGTTCTCATCCAGCCATTCATCGGAGTCCACTCAAGAGAGAAATGGCCGCAAGGTGCTAAGTGTAGCAAGGACTTCAGTCAGAACAGATCTGCGCATGCGTCAGAGTCCTCACCAGAGAAACTGTTTGAAGGGCAGCTGTTGAAACGCAGACCTCCGCACTCATCACCAGGTTCACGGGAGAGAGGCTTCAGGTGTGACGTTGTGCTTGTGCGTAGGGCTGCTCTCTGCTCCAGGCTTTGCAGCCCCTGGGGCGGGGAGGAGTGGGGCTGCAGAGACTCCAGAAAGGTTTCCACTAAAAGAACCTTCGTGTTCACCACTGTCCACACGGAATGGAAAGCCTGAGCACTGATCATCACCTCCATCCATTCTACATGTGAGGAAAACCCAGTGAAGGGTGTGGTAAGGACTCTATCGGAGCCCTCAGCACCCTTGGCACCAAGCATCGGCACCTCCCAGACCCTGAGCTGTGTCACCTGGCTGCATGTGCTTTGCCCAATGTAGCTCTTTACTGAGTGAGAATCTGTGTGAGAGAACTGCTATCACTGTGGTGTGTGTGCTGAGAGGGTCTGAAAATGTTCTGCAGGGATCTATGTATGTGCACATCAGTGCATGCGGAGGTCAGAGGTCAGCCTGAGGGAGCCAGTTCTCTCCTCCCACCTTGTGGGTTCCAGGGGGTCGAATTCAGGGTCCTCAGGCTTGGCACCTTTCCCCACTGAACAGTCTTGCTGGGCCCACACTTTAAAATCTTTTATAATCATCTATTGGGCAATAATGACTTCAGTCAGATCACAGATTTCATCCTGAATTATCCCCGCAGGAGAGGAGTCTTACTGTGCTGAGGAATAATGAACAGATGTATATGCAGCAGAGTACTCGTACATTAAATAAGTTAAAAAAAATGGAATGAACCTTAGTCAGAGGTAAATATTCAACTCAATAAGTTTGCACAATAAATTGAAAATGTATGTCTAAGCTAGAGAAATGGACGAGTGGTTAGAGAGGTTAAAAGTGTTTTTTTTTTTCTCTTGTAAAAGACTCAGGTTTGGTCCTCCAGAATCACATAGTGCACACAACTGCCTGTAACACAACTTTATGGAATCCCATACTTTCTTTTAACCTCCATGGCTTCTGTACACACATGGAACATATTTATCCAACACAAAGTAATCCCCAGCGTCTCAAACTGCCAATTGTAGAAGATGTCCTAGTAAAAATTCCCCAGGTGTGGTGGTGCAAGTTTGAGGTCAGCCTGGGCTACATAATGAGCACCAGGTTAGCCAGGGCTACAGTGTAAGACCCTGTTGACAATCAAACAGAAAGCAAAACAAAACAGAAAGAGGGCCAGTGAGAGGGCTCAGCAGGTAAAGGCGACTGCTTTACAAACCTGATGGCCTGAGTTCAGTCCCTGGGAATTGCATAAAGGTGAAAGGAGCCAACTCCATAAAGTTATCCTCTGACCTCCACACACACTGTGGCATGTGCTTATATACCATCGCACAAATACGCCAATACAATAAAAAAAAAATGTAAAGGAATAAAACATAAAACAACAGATACAGCCCAAGTCTTTTACCATGTCTTTTAACATCTCAGCCTAGAGCAGGGGTTCTCCACCTACGAGTCTCACCCCTTGGGGTTTATTGCTATGAATAGACACCATAACCAAGGCAATTCCTATAAAGGACAACATTGAATTGGGACTGGCTTGCAGTTTCAATGGTTCAGTCCATTATCATCATGGTAGGAAGCATGGCAGCCTGCGGGCAGACGTGGTGCGGGAGGAGCTGAGAGTTCTTCTACATCTTGATCTGAAGGCAGCCTGGAGGAGGCTGACTCCTGCAGGCAGCCGGGAGGAGGCTCTCTTCTGCACTGGGAGGAGCTTGAGCAGAGGACCTCAAGGCCTACCCCCACAGTGACACACCTACTCCAACAAGGCCACACCTCCTACTAGTGCCACTCTCCATGGGCCAATCATATTCAAACCACCACAGGGTCACATATCAGATAGCCTACATCATGATAGTTACATCATGATTCATAACAGTAGCAAAATTACAGTTATGAAGTAGCAACAAAATAACGGCTGGAGGTCGCCACATCATGAGGAACTGTATTAAAGGGTTGCAGCATTAGGAAGGTTGAGAACCAGTGGGTTACAGGCAACTATTGTTCTTAAATTGATGTGTGTGCCTGTCTTAGTTAGGGTTTCTATTGTTGAGACAAAACACCAAGACCAAAAGACAAGTTGGGGAAGAAAGGGTTTATTTAGCTTACACTTCCAGATCACAGTCCATCACTGGAGGAAGTCAGGACAGGGACTCAAGTGAGGCTCAAACCTTGGGGTAAGAGCTGATGCTTATTGGCTTGCTTGGCCTACCTTCTTACAGTGCCCAGGACCATCAGCCTGGGCCCTCTCCTAGAGTGGGACTATCTTGAACCAGCCAGCCACATAAATAACAACATGGAGGCTCTTTAATATTTTCAAGCTTTGGCATTCTAGTAGGGTAATCCCCCAGCTACTCTAACTTATCTCAGCTAATCCTGGCACTCCATCCCGCCACGTGGTCAGCTCTACCACTCTGCTCCACTCTGTCCATTCACCCCCATGTCTTAAGGCCAATCTCGTGTTTCTGCCTTCCCTCCCAATGTCCTTCCCTGTCTCTGCCTGTCTAGGGTCTGAATTCTAAGCAATTGTGCCACACTTGTTTTGTTTTAAACACAGGTTTGGGAATTGAGCTAAGATCCTTGTGTCTGCAAGACAAGCACTTTACCAACTAAGTCATTTCCTTAGTTCCTCTTATTTTGAGACAAACTCTTACTGTATAGCCCAGGATGGCCCTGAACTCTTGATTCTCCTGAACTGCTTCTCCCAAATATGCCACTCTGCCTGGTATTGTCAATTGTCTCTTATAGCAGAAACAAGTAGTGTCTGTCATGTGTGTGGGAAAGAAGTAAACCAGATGTGAAAACTATAAAACATACCCATCATCAGAAATGGGTTTAATAAACTTTACACCCAACAGTGTAATAGTCTGCAGCAGTAATGAAGAGTCAAGACTCGGTTGCTTTCATATTTTTGCTTTTTAACATTTTGTTTAGATTTACCTGTTTTATATGTGTGGATGTTTTTGCTTGCATGTATGTCTGTGCATCCTGCACATACCTGATGCCTGAAGAGGTCAAAAAAGGGCAAGGTCGTGGGATCTGCTGAAGCTAGAGTTACTGATAGTTATGAGCCATCACCACATGCTGGGAATTAAACCAAAAGCTAAAAAGGCTACTCAGCAGGGAAGAGCACTCTTGAAGAAGATGACCTCTGTAGCCTTGGTTACCCTGGACCTGGAACTCACTGTAGACCAGGCTGGCCTTGAACTCCTAGAGAGTTCCCCCTGCCTCTGACTCCTGAGTGCACCACCACCACCCTGCCCTTTTCTCTCCCCCCCCCCAATCTCCCCACCTCTCTCTCTCTTTAATATGAAGTCTCACTGTTCTCAGGATGTTCTCCAATTCCTGGGTTGAATACTCTAACCTTCCTAGTGCTGGGGTGACAGTCATGTGCCACCACTTCCTGCTTCCATTTCATGATCTTAGATCCTCACACTCCACTGCGTTGACACTCTGTGGTAGACTAGTTTCAGCTAGCTCTGCCTCATAATATTTTGATTTTTTTTGAAAAGATCTTTTTTAAAAGGTTTATTTATTTTTATATGAGTACACTGTCTCTGTCTTCAGACAAACCAGAAGAGGGCATCAGATTTCATTACAGATGGTTGTGAACCACCATGTGGTTGCTGGGAATTGAACTCAGGACCTCTGGAAGAGCAGTCTGTGTTCTTAACCACTGAGCCATCTCTCCAGCCCCCTTGGTTCTTTTTTTTTTTTTTTTTTTTTTTTTTTTTTTTTTTTTTTTTTTTTTTTTTGAGACTAGGTCTCATCCTGCAGCTAAACTGATCTTGAACTTGTGAGAACCTTCCAGCCTCAGCTTCTTGAGTTTTAGTATTACAGTCATGTGCCATCATATCCAGATAGGTATTTTGATATTTTTAAGTGGACATATATAATTTTGTATTTGGAAGAACCAATACCATTGTTTTAAATTTGCATTTTTAAAATTTATGTGTGCATGCATGTCTGGGCACACAGTATGTCTGTGGAGGTCAGAGGACAACTTTCTTGAGTCTGTCCCCTCTTTCAACCAGGAGGGTTCCCAGCTATCCCTCCAGTTCCTACTGTTTTTCTTGATACACCTGTCTTTTTGCAGGGTTGCTATCTTTGAAGAGATTTTGCAAAATTTTCAAAAGTCCAAAAGTTTCCTACCATTTCACAAATGTCATCTTGATGGTTTTATTTATGCTTTTTTTTTTTTAACCAGGATACATTATGCTTTTTCCTATATACTTTTTAAATTTTTATTATATCCTATGACTCCTATGTTAATAATTGTTCTTAGCTTCTAGAGTCACATGGTTAGGGATTATTTATTTTAGTTTCCCTTATGTTCATTCTTTTGGGGGTAGGGAAGGGTGGTACTTACTGCATAGCCAAGTCTGGCTTCAACTAACTGTAGTTCACGCTGGCCTCATGGTCTCCCTGCCTCAGACTTCTAAGTGCTGGCCTCCCATGTTTGTGCACCACATCCAGCTCCTTCATCTCTCTTTCTCTTTCCTCCCTTTCCTCCTTCTCTGAGACAGTGTCTCACTGTATAGCCCAGGTTGACCTAAAAACCTCAATATGTAGACCAGGCTGGCCTCAATCTCATCGAGATCAGCTTAGCTCTGCCTTCCTAGTGCTGTAATAAAGAACTGATGGTTAATAGCTGGGCAAGTAGCGGCATGCATGTGCCATGATGTGTGTGTGGAAGTCAGAGGACAACTAGTGGGAGCTGATTCTCTCCTTCCACCGTGCTGGTCCTGGGGATTGAACTCAGGTTTGGTGGCTAGCTCTCACTGCCCTCTGATTTTATTTTTTGAGTAGATAAAAGTCTTTAAGTGGGAGGCCTGGCGAGATGGCTCAGTGGGTAAGAGCACTGACTGCTCTTCTGAAGGTCCTGAGTTCAGATCCCAGCAATCACACAATGGCTCACAACCACCCGTAATGAGATCTGCCCTCTTCTGGTGCATCTGAAGACAGCTACAGTGAATTACGCTGGAGCGAGCGGGGCCTGAGCGAGGGAGCCAGGAGTGAGCAGGGCCAGAGATCATCCACACACATGATGGCTCACGGCCATCTGTACAGCTACAGTGTACTCATTCACATAAAAGAAATCTTAAAAAAAAAAAAGTCTTTAAGTGGGTTCCAGGGGTTAAACTCAGTTCATCAGGCTTGTTCAGTGAGCATTTTACCAATTGAGCATTTTATATAGACAAGAGGTTTTAATTAGGCCAGTGCCGGGAGCCAGCCCCAACTGAGTGTTTCTTCTTCCTTGTCGGTTCTTCTTGAGGCAGCGGAGGGAGAAGAGCGTGGGCGGGGGTAAGACTCAGTCTTACGATTTCTGGGGTAAGACTCAGTCTTCCGAGATATTTAGAGTTGCTGTATAATAATAAAGGTTTCCTTATCTAAGTCTAAGTTACTATGCTGTTGTAGCTGACCTGCCTTCTGTGATCCTCTCAGGCCGGAAACTGCGGCAGTTTCTAGCACTTGGCACCTCTTCCTCAAGCCACAAAGGATTAAGTAAATAGCCTTTGTTCTATCTCAGCAGGAACTGCTGGGCTCTAACTTTCAGCCTGCTAGTCGGAAGTCGCAGGAAAAGACACTTAGAGAAGTGACTATAGAATTTATTACTAAGTTGTAAAAAGTTTCCTATGAAAGCTATCTAAGGGGAAAATCAAAAAGATCCTAAGTAGGGAAAGGGAAAAATTCTCAAAGTGGGGAAAGGGAAAAGATTCTACTCTATCTAGCTCTTCTCTATCTAGCTCCACCTCATCTCTTTGTCCCCAGTACTTACACATCTTTCAGAATACATGATCACATGTTACAAAGTTCATCACAAGTTCACACCAAACATCAAATCATAAATTGAAATAGAAGTTTACAACAGCGAATATTTACATGCATATCCATTAGGAGTAATTATCTAGCTAAACATCCATCACCTGTCTCAGCTCCACAGATACACTGAAGGTTTAAGATAATACCTAAGTTTTTTGGTTTTTTTTTTTTTTTTTTTTTTCCAAGACAGGGTTTCTCTGTGTAGCCCTGGCTGTCCTGGAACTCACTCTGTAGACTAGGCTGGCCTCGAACTCAGAAATCTGCCTGCTTCTGCCTCCTAAGTGCTGGGATTAAAGGCATGTGCCACCACTGCCCAGCATACCTAAATTTTAAGTGAGGTTTTGTATAGATGAACCCCATCAATATTTTATCTTCTGTCCTAGCACCTATAATACATTGTTAGTCCTCCTTTTATGACCTCTGGTTAATAGTTTTACCACCTCCTGAAATGTGCTCTGAGTAGGAGAAAGTCTGGTTACTATCTAAGAGCAATTAGCTGGTGACACTTGGGAGACTGGCAGAGTTCTCACTGCAGTTTTGACTATCAGAAAAGGACCTAATAACAGTCCCATTATAAAAGAGCTTAATAATCACAAATATAATTTTAGGAATTCTTATAGGATCATCATTAAGACTTAAGTCATGTATTTGTCTCTATAGCATCACTACAAGACAGTACATCTTCCTGGATCTGCAGAGATCTGCTCCAAAGGGGTGTGCTATTACTTAGTGATTGTTATATATGTTTAATAATATCAGGAAAAGCATATTACTAGCAGGAATTTTTCCTAAAATTAGTCCCTCACAGCCTTGCTTAATGAGGGCACACCTGTCACAGACTATATAATAACCTGAACAGGTATTTCAGGATGATCACCTGCTAGTTATTAGCTTGTCCTATTATGGCTCCTGACAGGCCAGGTGGTGGTTGCCCACACCTTTAATCCCAGGACTCAGGAGACAGAGGCAGGCAAATCTCTCATTTTGAGGCCAGCCTGATCTACAACGTGAATTTCAGAACATCCAAGGATACACAGAAGAAAATAAAACCTGTCTAGAAAAACTTAAAAAAGAAAAGGTTTTAATTAGTATGTTTGCTATGATAAATTGAGTATGTAGAATGATTTCCAATGCAGGAAGAATGGGCTGGGGTGGGGTTGGGTTCTGGGTCTGACCAAATACCTCTGGTTCCCCATCTTGCCTGGTACTTGGGTATACAGCCCATGTCTCTGTACTAACCTCTGTCTCCTACTAACCAGGAGAAAATGTGCTCAATACCAAACAAGAGGCTGGAGATCCTCGGGTCAAGCATACCCGCAAGCTTGGCCAACTGAGATCCCTACTTCTGGAGCTCACCTTCCCAGTAACCGCTTAACTTCAATGTTTTCTCCTACCTAAGCAGAGAAACATTCCACTGTTATAGCACAGGCCAGGAGGAGCTAAGAAATTGTATATAAGATGATCTCTCACGGTGCCCTCACTTGTCTAAGACAGAGGGTCACATCTCGTGTGGTGAGTGCTGGGCCTCACCAGAACAGGGTGCCAAATGTGCTGGCAGAGGAAGGGGGAGTCGACATGGGCAGGGACTCACTGGCTTCCTAACAGGAGCTCTCCTCCGGAGTCAGACCACACTATGCTCAGCTCTGTGCAGCCTCAGCTTCAGAGAGTCTCTTAAATGGATTAGGATAGCGCTGTCCTGAGAACTCAGACACTTGATTCCCTGATGTGTGCATCCAAACAAGCATCAGTCTCCTAAAACATGCCCAGGGGTGTGTGCATCTGGGGTGGGGGTGGAGCTTTCAAGACAGGTTTTTCTCTGTGTAGTCTTGGCTATCCTGGTTCTGTAGATCTTGAACTCATAGAGACCCACATGCCTCTGCTTCCCCAGTGTGCCACCACCACTGGCTATGGACTAGATCCTACATGTTTCTCAAAGGCTCTTCTGTGAAAAGCTCGGTTGCCAGCCTGTGGCATTATTGGGAGGTGGCAAGACTCACTGCTGGCATAACTAGGGTGTGGTGTGAGGAGAGAGGTATCCACGGCACAGCCGAACTAGCTCTGTAGACCAGGATGGGAAAGATCGCCGAGATTAACGAAAACACCCAACAGCTTCCTACCAGACACAAGGTTTATCGGAGCTTAGAAAGTCGCACACTGGATCAGTAGCGCTTTCCTCCACAGCAATCTGTTTTTATTGCCCTGCTCGCCATAGGGAAAGAGGCATTAGATAAACTGCTCAAGCAGCCACATCCTTAGCTTGGCAGCTTGCTTTGTCCTCGGATGACCAGCATTGTAAGGAAGAGCTGACTTAGCCTGTGTGGGAAGTAGCTCCCCTCTTCTGATAATGCTACTCCTCTGGCTCCCTCGGAGGTAAGAGAGCAGCATCGCCTGGACTGGACATCCTGGCTTCAGCCGGCCTACCATTGTTCCCTTGACTGCCCGAGAACCTTGGGAACAGAAAGGGTACTTTAGGGACTTGGAGGTTAATGCCACTGCCTTGTTTCTCTCAAGGATCATACTTGAGGCCTCATGAGAGGAAGTTAAGTTACTGGAGTTTGTCCTTGAGGGGATCTGTGGGATGCCAGCTCTGTCCTCTCTGTTGGCTTTCTGACTGCCGTGGACTCCTCTGCCAGTTAGGTTGCTGACCAAAGCAGCAGAGCCAAGAGATCTGGGGCTGAGTCCTCTGATGAGGAAAGCTAAAACAAATCTTCCTCCTTTAAAACTGATGATCTCCGTGTTTTAGTACAACTCGGGAAAGCTGTCTAATGCAGTCACTGGAGCTCGATGCAATTCTCTGGAATAGGCTAGAAACAGCTTACTTCTGCTTTCTTAGAAGAGGCCACAGGAGGGACTGGGGTTGAGGCTCAGGTGGCAGATGAAGCCCTGGGTTTACTCTCCAGTATCATGGAATAACCAAGCACTGTGTGGCACCTGTCCTGGGGAGGCAGAGGCAGGAGGATCAGAAGTACAAGGCTACTGATGGCTTCAAAATGAGTTTGAGCCAGCTTAGACTACATGAGACCCTTTCCCAAAATACAAGACAAAACAAGTCACAGAGTGTAAGTGTTTAGACTGTAGTCTGCCCTAAGTATTATTTGACATGTAAATCCTAGCCCCTGGTTAACCACTCCCACCACTCACTGAAACCAGTGTCCCCATCGCATGGCTATTCATACAAAGAAGTGCTTATTTTACTTGTATTCTTATCTTCATTTTTTCCCCCAGTTTCTCTCATTATAATTGAAATATGCATAGCATACAACCTGCCATTTTTTTCAGGGGAGATATGGATCCAATCTTCATTATTTTCAGTATCCAGGTCACTGGTGTTGGTGTGCAGCTGTCTCTGTCTGTAATTCTATCTCACAAGAACTAAAACCCCTGTAGCATCACTTCCTGCTCCTCCCAGTTCCTAGCAAGTCCCCCCTAGTGGGGTCACACTGCTCTTGTCTTTTTGTGACTGGCTTAGTTCACTTTGCAGAGTACCCTTAATTCTCATTAGCACAGTCAAATGTGTCAGGACTTCCTGTTTCACAACTGGACAGAATTTTACTCTATGGGAAGCACACATCTGGCTTATCCATTCGCCTGTCAATGGACACTTGGATTTTGTCCATGTTTTATGTATTGTGACTAACACTACCATGGAACTTGGATATGCAAATAATCTCCTCGAAACCCCACTTCCAATTCTTTTGGGTATGAATCCAGAAAAAGTGTGGCTCCACATCCCACCTCACTGCCCGGGGGGTGGGGGGTGGGGGGGTGCGAGCTCTACTCAGGCAGACGAACTGCAGAACGCTAGACTGCATTTTACCCTACACCGCCGTAGGGTGATGGGCTTTCAGGAAGCTCCACGGCACACTGCTCAGCGGAGTGGGAGAATACAGCCTAGGATGGGGACCTCAGCCCGGGCAAGAAACGATGAAGGCTGACACTAAAGAGTCAGTGGTTACCAAGCTCCTAGGTGTACAGACAACCCTGGGCCTGTGAAGAGGCTGGGGGGTGGGGGGGAACGGTGGGGGGGAGGCTGGAGGGGGTGGGAGAGAGGGAACTCCAGCTTAGCTTACTGGAAACTGTTCAGGATGGAGGAGGGACCTTCCTCTGGAGCCGTAGGCAGCAGCTCTGTACAACGAAGGCTTCCCTCCACAGAAGTTCTTGATAAGAGAGGCAGTCCTTGGTTCCAAACTGTTAACTGATTGCTCATTGTGGAGAATAGGTGCATATCCTTTCCTCACGGTGAACCAGAGATTAAATACCTTTTGCAGGAAGGAATGTCCAGCAAGGGAAGCTCGTTGGCTAAACCCGCAGAGTCCATCAAGGTACTTCATTAGCACGCAGAACTTTGTGTTTTGTGCTATGTGATCGGTGGTCACGATCCTCATGTGAGGGAGTTGTAGTCACACGTTCCGGGCCAGGAATCTGGTCGGTAGTAGGGAAATTCCTACCATCCTTAGGTGGGTGCCAGGGTTTCTGAACCCACTCAACCTTACCAAGTTTCTTAGCATGGTCCACTGCCCCACAAAAAAAGAATTATTGGACCTTTGGTCTTCTAATATTCTGAGACTCTGCCTGCCATACTCTATTGCTTTCAATTTCCACCCACAAAGCACCAGAGTTCCAATTTCTTTTAGACCTTAGAATGTTTATTATCTTCCGTGCGTTGACATTGATAATGGCCATCTTAAGAGGGATGAAGCAATGTCTCACTGTGGCTTTGATTTACCTTGCCCTAATAATTAGTGGTGTTGGGCACCTTTGCATTAGCAAACATATTAGCCTATTTGTGTATCTTTGATCTTTTTTGTTTTGCTATTTTTTGTTTTTGTTTTTATTTTTGTTTAAGACAAGATCTTGCTTATTTGTTTATTTTGAGATAGAGTTTCACTGTCTGACCAGGAACTCACTCTGTAGACCAGACTGGCCTCAGACTCAAGAGATCTGCCTGCCTTTGCCTCCTGAGTGCTAGGATTAACAATATGCACTACCTTGCTTGGCTCCACTTTATTCTGGGTCTCACTGAACCTGGAACTCACTGGTTTTTGGCTAGACTGGCTGGCCAGCAAGCCCCAGCTTCCATTTGTTCAGTGTGCCACACGCGCTGCTTCCCCATACACATGAGTAAATGGAAGAAAGATTTTTTTAAAGATCTTGGGAGGGGGTGCTGGAGAGACAGCTCAGCAATTAAGAAAATGGATGCTCTTCTAGAGGGCCCAAGTTCGATTCCCAGCACCCACATGGCTGCTCACAACTGCTCTAAACTCCAGTTCCACAGGGTCCATCACCCTCTTCTGGCTCCAAGGACAACAGTAAAATGTGTGCTGCACAGATATAGACGCAGTCAAAAATGTATACACATAATTTTAAAACTCTCTAAGATAGTACCCAGCACTGGGAGCATTGGATTATGGGCTGTCAGTCTAATCTTCTACCATACAAAAGCCACTCAATGCATGCATCCCATAGGAGAAAGTCAGGATCCCTCTGGGTTATTGACATTTCTCAGACCCAGGAAAGGAAGGAAGGGACTTTTTATTTTGTTTGTTTCTGTTTGAGACAAGGTCTTGTTTATTTGTTTATTTAGAGACAGAATTTCACTGTGTATCCCTGGCCGACCAGGAACTTACTCTGTAGACCAGAGTAAGTATACTTATTAGCATAATTCATTCACACACTCCATTTGCAGGGCTGAGGATCGAACCCAGGGCCGTCCATATGCTAGGCCTACGTACTACCACTGAGCTACATCCCTACTGCATGAGATAATCTTGTAAAACCCAGAAGAGAAATTATAGTTTTGTTGAAGGGATGATTTAAAACACCACCACTACTACCACCACCAACAACAACAAAACCCAGAGTCTTATGTAGCCCAGGCTAGGTCAAACATGCTATGGAACTCCTGATCTTCCAGCCTCTACCTCCAGAGTACTGAGATTACAAGTGTGCACTACCATACTCAGTCAGAGGAGACAATGTTGTTGTTGTTGTTATTATTTTATATATATATATATATATTAAAGATTTATTTGTGTATTACATGTAAGTACACTGTAGCTGTCTTCAGACACCCCAGAAGAAGGGGTCAGATCTCATTGCAGATGGTTGTAAGCCATCATGTGGTTGCTGGGATTTTGAACTCACGACCTTCAGAAGAGCAGTCGGCACTCTTAACCACTGAGCCATCTCTCCAGCCCCCTATTATTATTATATTGATACAGAATCTCACTATGTGGCCCTGACTGGCCTCACTCTGCAGACCAGGCTGGCCTTGAGCTTGCAGAGACCCTGCCTTTGGTTCCACAGTGCTGGGATTAAAGGCATATCCCACCGCAGCCTGGCCGATGATTCAGAACTAGCCTAGATCTTCATTCCTGGGTCCTGGAAGGTATCCTTTTCCAACCTATGCAATGTTGAGACAAACATAAAGACATAAAACAGTTAAGACTGTGAGCCTCCATTCTACCAGCCATACAGGAGGCATCAGGTCATGAGCCATGCTAGGCTTTATTTATAAAGGAGCTGGCGCCACACTTTTGCAAACTCTTCACAAGTCCCTCTCATAGTTATTATTGGCACAGGTGCTGGTCTCATGTGCAGTTCTCAGTGACTCACTTTCAGCACTCGGTGGAATTTTCAGCAAGGCCTTTTCTTTGGCAGGTCGCTCCTCCCTACTCTGTGAACCCTGCATGCTTCATCAGTCAGCTGGCTTTTCAAACAGTCTCACCATGTAGCCCTGGTTGACTTGGAACTTCCTATGAAGACTGGGCTGACCTTAAACTCAGAGATTTACCTTCCTGTGTCTCTTGAGTGCTAGGACTAAAGGTATGCGTCATAATATCCAACCTTGATAGCCAGTCTTCTGTCATTGTCCCCTCACACCACACGGGCCTGGGGCTAAACTATGGACACTGTGTGACTGGTGATGGCTAAAATGTGCTGGTAAGTTTTTTTTTGTCAACTTGACACAAGCTGGAGTCATCTGAGAAGAGGGGCTCTCAATTGAGAAAATGTCTCCATCAGATTAGCCTGTAGTTCATTTTTTCCTTTATTTATTTATTTATTTATTTATTTATTTATTTATTTATTTATTTGGTTTTGGTTTTTCAAGACAGGGTTTTTCTGTGTATCCCTGACTGTCCTCAGACTTGCTCTGTAGACCAGGCTGGCCTCAAACTCACAGAGATCACCTGCCCTCTGCCTCCCTTGTGCCACCACCACTACCACCTAGCACATTTAATGATTGCTGTGGGAGGGCCACTATGGCAGTACCACCCCTGGACAGGTGGTTCTGGAGTGTATAAGACAGAAGGCTGAGCACACCATGAGGAGCAAGCCAGTGAAGCAGTGAGTCTCTGCTTCAGTTTCTGTCTTCCAGGTTCCTGCTTTAACTTCCCTGCATGATGGACTACAAGGTTTAAAATGAAACAAACCCTTTCCTCCCCAAGTTGTTTTGGCCACGGTGTTTTTCACAGTTGTGGAAAGAAAGCTAAAACATGATGTGAGAAGAATGCAGGCTCTTATGTTCCATGCCCTACCATGGCCCAAGTTTCCTGGAGAGGTGTACTATCTCAGTTGTATCCTTGGAGTAATCTAGAATAAGTCAGTCTGGCTACGAGGACATTCCCGCTTTTACATTCCACCTCCTGGGAGAAGATACATTTCCAATGTTCTCATCTATCAAAGCTCCGGTCCTTTCAAATGGCTCCTGGCCAGGAATTCCCTGGGAGCAGGGTTTGGAAAGGATAGTAGTCTCCATCCTACACCACAGACTCCTGTTTTTCAGGACATTTTGGCTGTCTGGGCTGGCCAGTGCCCTGAGCAGACCTTGGGCGCAAGCTCTGCAGCCAGTCCCACAACACCCAGAGGAAGCTCCACTCCCAGGTGCTCTAACTTAACACCCAGGATCAGAGGTGAAAAGGACACAACATCTGTCTCAACACTGGGAGTAACTGGGACCAGCAGGACCCAGGCACACAGGAACTCTGCCAGCCCAGTGGCTCGGGTTGCTTCCAGTCTGTCTGGGCCTGTGGTGCCCTGAGCAGACCTTGGGTGCAAACTCCACAGCCAATCCCACAACACCCAGAGGAAGCTCCACTCCCAGGTGCTCTAACACCTGGATCACAGAATCACAGAAACAGCTTGACTCTGAGGAGTTCTGACACAACCAGGATGACAGGAAGGACAGGCTCCAGTCAGATTTAGCAAAGGCAGGTAACACTAGAGATAACCAGATGGCAGGGGGCAAGCATAAGGATATAAGCAACAGAAACCAAGATTACTTAGCATCATCAGAACCCAATTCTCCCACCATTGCAAGTCCTGGACACACCATCACACCGGAAAAGCAAGA
>NW_022196900.1:78399009-78402243 GCF_008632895.1 Mastomys coucha | reverse complement strand
CAAGTAACATATAAAGGCAGGCCTATCAGAATTACACCAGACTTCTCACCAGAGACTATGAAAGGTAGCTCTCAGCTTAGCTACGATGGAGGTAAAATTCTTTGGTGATGTGAGGGTCACTGAAGTACAACCTTATTACAATGAAATCCAATGTCTAAAAATTGTTCTTATTTTGGGCTTGTACCACAGTAAGAGCCAGATTTTAAGCTCTACTATATACAAAACAAACAAACAAAAAGACTTTATATATTTATGTTCATTTAAGAAAATACTAGTAGTGATGTATTATTTTAAAATATACAGTTAATATGTTTGGAGTTACTTAAATTTATATTGAGAAAAACATATATTTTCAGTATTGCTGTAGACAAGCATCTACATAAGACTGTTAAATTGTTGTTTTATATCAAACAACTTTTATAATACTAATTTTTATTGTTATAATATTTTATAAATTTTAAAGAATATGACAAAAAAGGAATTGTAGGTATTGAAGGGGGGTCTCTGGGAGGAGTTGGGGTACAAAAGGGAAACAAGAATGTGATTTAATTCTATTTACTTAAAATATGTTTTTAAATGTTAACAAATTCAGATAAATTGAAATCATGTATCTTTTATCATCATATTGCAATAAAACTTAAATCAATAAAAAAAGATAATTTTCAAGACATTTTAAAAAAGGCATTACTGGGGTATAATTATACAAGATGTAATGTACTCTTTTTCTCTTGTTTTGTTTGGGGGTAGGGTGTGTGGCTAGGTAACCTAGACTTGAACACTTGATCCTCGTGCTTCAGTTTCCCTAGTGCTGGAATTACAAGCCTAAGCCACCACACTTAGTTTACTAATTTACGTTCCCCCTCCCCTCCAAGTTAGTCTTGAATGTTCTAGAGCTTCATGTAATGGCATTTACTCTTTGTGTCTTTTCTTTCCTTCAGCACGCACAGGTTGTCGTTGTTTTGATAGTTCATCCCTGCTGTAGCTTTTACAAGCACAGTAGTGTCCCATGGTTGCCCATCTCAATATGCCACAGGTGGTTTTTCCCACTGTGGGTAGACGTGGCAGTTATACATCTGTTACTTCTTCCAATCTTCCCTCCATTACCTGTTTAGCCATAGTTCATTAAAGGTTGTGGTTTTCAACATTCCTAAAACTGTGACCATTTAATAGAGTTCTGCATGTTGTGGTGATCCCCAACCATAAAAAAAAAATACTTAGGATATCTGACAGGTGACTCCCCCAAAGGGTCCCGACCCACAGCTGTTTCTTTCACTGAGAGCACGACGTTTAGTCAGTAGATGGCGCTGCAGAGCCACTGTAGCAGGAAAGAACTTGCTTTTCCCTTCTGGTGAGTTTTATCCTCCTCCTCTACGTCAGCGGCACAGGCATGGGCTATTTGTTCGTGCCTTGCCCGGGATGCATGTTCCCACCACATTAACACCTACAAAGACACAACCCTAGCCCAGAGCCGCCTTGAACAGAGCTCCCATCGAGGACACTGCTCATCTCAGCTGGCTCAGACATTCATGACTCCTGTGTGCCACTTCTCAGCTTCTGCTCAGACAGAGCCCTGCAGGGTGCCTCCAACACGGTCTTGCACCACTCCATCTGCAAGTAGGTTCATGACTTTTCCGGGTACTCTTGTCCCCTGCCTTTACTCGGGTGTTTCTTCTACCAAGGCTACCCTTGGTAGCACAACCGACTTCTACATATTTGCTAACAGCTTTGCGCCACAGCTTCAGGAAGGGTCCCGCCTTCTAATTTGTTTCTTTGGGTTCCTTTCCTCACCTTTAGGATAGTCCTTAGATCATTTTGATTAAAGTGCTGGACACTGAACTCAGGGCCTTGTGTGTGCTAAGGCGAGTTCTCCACCACTGAAGGGCATCAGGCTTTTCCCACTCCTTCATAGCTGCTCTGATGCTAAATTGGTCTGTTTTGTTTTGTTGTTATTTTTTTCTAGAGACAAGGTGTCATATGTAGCCCAGGCTGGCCATGAACTTACCATGATTCCCCTACCTCTGCTTCGAAGTGTTCGGATTACAGGCCTGAGCCACTACACCTACTAAACTGGTGTTTTGTTTTGTTTTGTTTTAACATTTCCTTGGTAAGCTGGGCATGGTGAGGTGTCCCTAGCCTCAGGTTAAACTACACATTGTGTTCCAAAATAGCCTAGGTCACAGTAAAAACACGTCTTTAAAAACAAACAAACAAAAGCAAGCAAACAAACAAACAAAAAACCGGAATTAGGGCTGGTGAGATGGCTCAGTGGGTAAGAGCACTGACTGCTCTTCTGAAGGTCCTGAGTTCAAATCCCAGCAACCACATGGTGGCTCACAACCACCCATAGTGAGATCTGACGCCCTCTTCTGGTGCGTCTGAAGACAGCTACAGTGAATTACGCTGGAGGGAGCGGGGCGGAGCGAGTGGGGCCGGAGTGAGTGGGGCCCGAGCAAGCAGGGCCAGCAGAGGCCTGAGTTCAATTCCCAGCAGCCATACACATGATAGCTCATGGCCATCTGTACAGCTACAGTGTACTCATACACATAAAATAAGTAAAACAAATCTTTTTAAAAAACCGGAATTAATTATATAATTACTCAATAAAGTCCCTCTTTCAAATTACTATGTGGTTTCAGTATTTGGACTGAACTGTACTAGACAGTTTAGAAGTTTGTATTGTTTCAATTTCGGGCTTTCACGAATGAATAAAGCTGTCTTGGATGTTCCTGCCTTTGGGAAGATGTGTTTTCATTACTCCTGATAAACACCGAGGAACGGAGTTGCCGCATCCTGTGATGAGAGCGCTTGCTTTGAGCGGGACTGCCAATCGGTTCCCATAGTGGCTATACCATCTGACATTTCTCTCAGAAATGATCGTTCACTCTAAGCGGAGGTGTAGGCGTGCTGTTCCTTCTTGATTGATGCTAAGGGCCTTCTCCGTGCTCACCCAGCATTTGTGTAGTTTTGTAACTTGTCTGTTTAAATCTTTCAGCCTGTTTGACTCATCTTGTTTATTTATATTTGGATTTTTGAAACAAGGTTTTTCTACTTAGCCCTAGCTGTCTTGAAACTCACTCTGTAGACCAGGATGGCCTTGAACTCACAGAGATCCACCTGCCTCCGCCTCTGAGTGCTGGGGTTAAATGAGTGTGTCACCATGCCCAGCTTGGACTCCTCTTGTAATAACTATCTCTCTCTCCTTCCCTCCCTCCCTCCCTCCCTCCTCCCCTCCCC
>NW_022196900.1:78395727-78398925 GCF_008632895.1 Mastomys coucha | reverse complement strand
CCCTCCCTCCCTCCCTCTCTTTCTGTCTCTCTCTGTCTCTGTCTCTCTGTCTCCCTCTGCCTCTCTCTGTCTCTCTCTTTCTCTCTTCCTGTAAGACAGGATCTGGTTATAATAGTCTAGGTTGGCTTGAACTCATTATGTAGCCCAGGCTGGCCTCAAATGTCACAGCAATCATCCTGATGCAACCTCCCCAGGGCTACAATGACAGGGCTGAGCCACTATGCCTGGCTTCTTAGGAATCTTAATAGCGACTCAGAAAACGAGAAGAAATCTAACTTTTATGAAATCCAATGTATTTTTTTTCTTTTGTTTTCTAGTCCAAGATGTCTATCATCAAGTTGTGAGGACCTACCCCCAGTTCTCACTTTAGTGGTTTTCTTGATGGATGTTTGTGCTCTGCTTTGAGTTAACTTTTCTCTTTCTTGTCTTTCCATCTTTCAACAGAATGCTTCACATGGCCATCCTTGTGCAGGGCCATGCTAATCTTCACATCATCCCAGCTTTAGTCTCTGTACTGCCGAAGAGAGCATGATTAGGTTAACTTCTCGACAGTGTTAAGTGAGGAAAGGTTTATATTTTCCCACTCAAATGCAACCACCCTGCCCCAGGATCTTCTTGGTATTTTTGGATGGTTGTTTCCAGGATATCCCACAGACACCCAAATCTGAAGATTCTGATGTTCTTTATAGAAAATGACAAGGTATTTGCAGGTATCCTAGACACGGCTTCCTGATTATCTTTATATACCTAACACAACATGGATGCTAGAAAAGTAGCTAACTATATTGCTTACAGGATAGTGACTGTGGATAAAAGTCTTTGCATGTACAGTGGAGAGAGAAGTTTTAAAAAGTACTTTTAAGCCATGACTTGCTAACTCTGGATAAAGAAGCCACAGAACCAGTGGGTCAACTTCTCACATTTGCAGACCCCTTCGTTGAGGGGAAAAAGGAAAGCTGAATTACTTGATAACTATGGTGGTTTCCATATGGTTGGCCCAGGGAATGACACTATTTGAAGGTGTGGCCTTGTTGGAGTGGGTGTGGTCTCTTTGGAGGAAAAGTGTCATTGTGGGCATAGGGCTTTAAGACTCTCATCGCAGCTGCCTGGAAGTCAGTCTTCTCCTAGCAGTCTTCAGATGAAGATGTAGAACTCTCAGTTCTTCCTGCACCATGCCTGCCTGGATGCCTGCCTTGATGATAATGGACTGAACCTCTGAACCTGGAAGTCAGCCCCAAATAAATGTTGTCCTTATAAGAGTTGTCTTGGTTGTGGTGAAGGTTCACAGCAATAGAAACCTTAACTAAGACAGTACTTTGTCAAAAATGAGTTGATCTTGTATATATTTCTTCACTCTTCTCTTCCACTGACCCCTGTATCTTAGAACACTGTATTCTTAAGACACTGTTTCTACCTTGCAGTAGTCAGGTAGTGTGAGAACTGTCTCAGTTACTGTTCATTCACTGTGAAAAGACACCTGAGAAGATGGCTGGAGAGACAGGTCAGTGGTGAAGAGGACTGGTTGGTCCCCCAGAGGACTCGACCTCAATTCACAGTACCTATATGGCAGCTTACAATCTTCTGTCACTCCAGTCCTGCCATCTCCTTCCTGGGATTTCTATCCAAAGTACACCAGATCTAGAGATCAATATGAGGAGAATTGACTTCTTTTTTAAAAAGATTTCATTTTGGGGGCTGGAGAGATGGCTCAGTGGTTAAAAGCACTTGTTGCTTTTGCAATGGACCTGGGTTCAATTCCCAGTACCCAACTACTGGCTCACAACCACGTGTACTCCAGTATTAGAAGATCCAAGAGGCACACATAGTGTGCACAAACGACATACATGCAAACAAAATATTCATATATACAAAGTAAATAAATATTTTTTTAAAAGATGAATTTATTTTTATTATATGTATGAGTGTTTTACCTGCATGTCATTTTTGTGCACCATATGTGTACAATGACCCCAGAGGTCATAAGAGGTCATTTGATCCCTTAGGACTGGAGTTACAGATGGTTATGAGCCACCACATGGGTGCTGGGAATCAAATCCAGGATTTCTGGTAGAACAATAAGTGCTCTTAAGTACCGAGTCACCTCTCCAGCCTCAAGCGTTGACTTGTTTATAGTATGTCTCTTTCAGTTCATGCTTAATTTCTCTCAGTAGCATCTTGTTTGAGTGTATAGTTCTTATATTTATCCCCATGTTTTAAAATGCTATTAGAAACACTTTGTGATTGTTGTATATGTGTTGGCATGTGTGGGCACACACATGTGCCCTGGTGCATGTAGGGAGCTTGGAGGACAACTTGGTGAGCTATTACTCTTCTTCCACTTTTCCTAGTGTGCTGATTTAGGTTTTTGTTAGCTTGACATAAACCGGTCACCTTGGAGGAGGGGACCTCAGCTGAGGAACTGAGTGACCTGTGAGATGGTCTGCAGGGGGATTTCTGTGATTGCTAACTGATGTGGGAGGGACCAGACCACTGCTGGTGGTGACATCCCTAGGCAGGTGGTCCTGAGCTACAGAAGAAAAGGAGCTAAGCAGAAGCCAGAGGAAGCAAGCCAATAAGCAGTGGCCTGCTGTGGTTCCATCTTCCAGGATGGCATCTGAAGGAAGCCCTGACTTCCTTCAGTGATGGACAGTGACTGGGAAGTTAAGCCAAACAAACCCTTTGCTTCCCAAACTGTTTTGGGTCATGGCGTTTACCACAGCAATGCAAAGCGAATGAAAACACGTGGGTTCTGGGGATCTATCGCAGGCCATCAAGCTTGTGTGGCAAGAGCTCGCCACCCTTTAAATGGTCTACAGTTTATTAGGTGTTATTACAAATAGCATTGTCTCACTTGAGAGGCAGAGGCAGGGGGATCATCACAAGTTTGAGGATAGCCTGATCTATACAGTAAATTCCAAGCTAGCCAGCTACATGGTAAGACCCTGTCTCTAAAAGATAATGATTTTAAATTTCATTTTTAAAAATTATTTTTGATAGGATGTAAGAGTAATGTTGATGTTCACATGTTAAACTTGTGCCCTGTATGCTTGACAAACTTATTACTATGAGTTATTCTTTTCTGTAGAATTTTCTATCTACACAATCATCCTACCTGTAAATAAGGCAATACTATTTCTTCTACTCTAATCTGTGACCTTTTGTTTATCTTTTTTTTTGTTTTTTTTTTGTTTGTTTGTT
>NW_022196900.1:78353023-78395469 GCF_008632895.1 Mastomys coucha | reverse complement strand
ACCACCACCACCACCACCACCACCACCACCACCACCACCCCCGCATCTTTTATTGTCTTAATTGACTAGGATTGTTGGTACAATGTATACTAGAAGTAGTTAGGGGCAGACATCTTTTTATTTCTATTCCTGAACTTAGGGAGAGGCATCTAGTTTTGGCCATTATGTATCATGTTGTCTCTAGTATGGTAGGTTTGTTTTGCTTTGGTGTTTGTCTTTGTTACTGTTCTACTGCTCCGAGGAACAGCATAATCACAGCAACCCATAGATCAAGCATGGCTGCAGCAGCAGCTGAGAGCTCACAGCTGATCTGTCACAAGTTACAGGGAGGGGGGCTGGGGGGAGGGAGGGACAGAGAAATACAGGGACCAAGAGATAGAAAGAGACAGAAGTGAGAGAGACAGAGCAGAGGCAGACAGAGGGGAGACAGACACACACAGGGACACACACACACGCACACACACACAGGGACACATACACACACAGAGAGGCAGAAACAGGGCCTGGGTTAGGCTTTTGAAAACTTGAAGCCTGTCTCCAGTGGCATGCATCCTTCAAGAAGGCCATCCCTCCTAAAACCTCCTAAACAGTTCACTAACTGGAGACCAGGCATTAAAATATATGAGCCTATGGGGGTCATTTTTACTCAGATCCCCAAGTACTTATGGGGGAGGGGCACGTGTCATACACACGTGGGAGTCAGAGGATACTTTACAGTGTGTTTTATCCTAGGATGCTGACAATGGAACTTGAGTCATCACCTTAGCTGCAAGCACCCTGACCCACGAGCCCTTTTGTTGGCCCTAGTTTGGTTCTTTGAGACAGGGTCTCCCTTAGTATCTTTGGCTGGCCTAGAACTGCTCTGTAGCCCAGGATATCCTTAAACTCCCGGTCCTCTTGTCAAAGTCTCCCAAGTGCTGGGCTCAGCCATCACACTTGATTTGTTTTAGTTTTGAGACCCGATATTGCTGTTTTATATAGCCCAGGCTGTTTGGAACTCTTGACCCTCCTGTTTCCCAAATGCTGAGATTACAGGCATCTGCTAGTCATGCTTGGCTTTAGCTTTGTGGTGGTTTGAACAGGAATAACCCGATCGGCCCATAGAGGGTGGCCCTATGACAAGGTGTGGCCATGATGGAGGAAGTGTGTCATTATTGGGGCAGGCTTTGAGATCTTCTAGCAATGTCCAGTATGGCTCACCATTTCCTTGGCTGCCTGTGGATCAAGATGTAGAACTCTCAGCTCCTCCAGCACCATGTCTGCCTGCATGCTGCCATAATGATAATGGATTGAAGCTGTGAAACTGTAAGCCAACCTCAATTAAATGTTTTCCTTTATAAGAGTTCCCATGGTCATGGTGTCTCTTCACAGCAATAAAACCCTAAGACAGCCTTTAACACTTCAAATTTTTAAGAATTCATTCCATGAGTTTAAGGATATTCCTTGTATTCCTAATTTTGAGGTTTTTTTGAAAAGTCATAAGGGCTGGAGAGTTGCTCAGCCATTAAAGGCTAGGCTCACAGAATTGTCAAATTATTTGTGTTTGCATGTGCACATGCATACGTAGGTACGCTTACGCATGTGTCTGAGCATACACATGGAACCCAGATGTAGATATCAAGTGTCTTTCTTTAAGTTGTTTTTGAAATGTACTTATTTGTATTTTATGAGTATGAGTGTTTTGCCTGCATGTTTTATTGCACACTACATAACAAGCAGTGACAGCAGAGACCAGAAGAGGGTGTTCAATAACCCTTGAAACTGAAGTAACAAATGGCTGTGAACTGCCATGTGGGTGCTAAGAAACCGAACCCCTGTCCTCTGGAAGAACAGCCAGTGCTCTTAATCACTGAGCCATCTCTCAAGCTCCACCCACCACATATTTGGAGGTGGGTTTCTTGGTGACTATGGAGTTTACCAGTTTGATTAGGCTGACTGGCCAGAGACCCCTGGGAATCTCCTGTCTTCTTCCACCAGCCGTGAGGTTACAGGCATACCCCACCACACAAAGCCTTGCCCATGGGTGCTCAGGCTTGCAACTCAGCCATCTCTGCAGCCCCAAGTTCTTTTTAGGTACCTATTGAAATTACACATTGCTTTCTTATTACTCAGCTGTAGTGGTTTCAATAGGTTTGGCCCCCATAGGCTCACATGTTTAAATGCTTGGCCCACAAGGAGGTGTGGCCTTGTTAGAGGAAGTGTGTCACTGTGGGGGTGGGCTTTGAGGTTTCCTATGCTTAACCTCCACCCGGTGAAGAATTAGAGCCTCCTTCTGCTGTCTGCATGCACAGGACACACGCCTTCCAACCACATCTGTAGCCACACACACAGGCCCTTTAAATGAAAGTTATTTGGGGCTGGTGAGATGCTCTTCTGAAGGTCCTGAGTTCAAATCCCAGCAACTACAAGGTACCTCAGAATCACCCGTAATGAGATCTGACACCCTCTTCTGATGCATCTGAAGACAGCTACAGTGCACTTATTTATAATAATAAATAAATCTTTGGGCCTGAGCCAGCGGGGTTGATGGGAGCAAGCAGAATTAACTGGAGTGAGCAGAGATCCTAAATTCAATTCCCAACAACCAGGTGAAGGCTCACAACTATCTGTACAGCTACAGTGTGTACTTTTTCTTTCTTTTTTGTTTTGTTTTGTTTTTGAGACAGAGTTTCTCTGTGTAGCCCTGGCTGTCCTGGAACTCACTCTGTAGACCAGGCTGGCCTCAAACTCAGAAATCTGCCTGCCTCTGCTTCCCAAGTGCTGGGACTAAAGGTGTGCGCTACCACCACCTGGCTATTTCTTTCTTTCTTGAGACAGAGTCTCACTATATATCCCTGGAAGACCTAGAATTTTCGATGTAAAATAGACCTGAAGCTCACAGAGACTTACTTGCCTCTGACTCTCCAGTGCTGGGGTTACATGCATGTACCACCAAATCCAGAAAATATATAGTTTAAAATGTAAATGTATATATATGCCTGTCTATATGAATACTGTGTGTATGGGCTGGTGAAGGCCACAAGAGGGCATCAGAACCCCTGGAACTGGAATTAAAGGCAGTTGTGAGCTGCCCAGTGTGCATGCTGAGACCTGAATGTTGGTCCCCTGGAAGAGCACTGAATATTCCCAACCAATGAACCATCCTTTCTCTCAAGCCCCACTTTAGCTTTTTTTTTTTTTTTTTTTTAAGATTTATTTATTTATTTATTTATTTATTTATTTATTTACTTAATGTGTATGAGTACACTGTAGCTGTACAGATGGCCATGAGCCACCATGTGTGTGGCTGCTGGGAAATTGAACTCAGGACCTCTGCTTGCTCTGGCTCTGCTCACTCCAGCCCCATTCACTGTAGCTGTCTTCAGACACACCAGAAGAGGGCATCAGATCTCATCACAGATGGTTGTGAGCCACCATGTGGTTGCTGGGATCCGAACTCAGGACCTTCAGAAGAGCAGTCAGTGCTCTTACCCTCTGAGCCATCTTGACAGCCACCCTCCTCCCCCCCCACCCCGCTTTAGCTTTTTGATGCATGAAGATTATCAAATTTTAAAAGTCCTCTTCTGCTTGCTAGGTTTTTTTTAAATTGCAAGTAGGATAAAACCTTATAAAACGTCTTTTCTGCATTAGGATAAACATATTTTCTCCTTTAATCTATTAATGTAGTAAATTGCAGAGATGAATTTTTGTCATAATAATGAAACATCTTGTGTGCCTGTGATAAACACTGCTTAATTATGTCTTACTACGTTTTAGTAATTGTTGGAATTCATAGTTTGTATTTAGGATTTTCCCATCTTTTAGAGGCAGGGGAGGGCAAGGGGTCTGCAGAGATCCCTGATTATTGCAAGCCCCAGCTCCAGGGCTGGACTACTGTTCACTGTTTCTATAAGGTGTGGCTGGAGTCAGCCTTTGCCTTGTCTTTCCTGTCCCCACTATTTGGGTGTGCCTTGTAGAGTCTGTGGAGACAAAAAGCAAGGGTTCCTGGGGGAACCACACTGGGAAGCCAACAGGCCAGTCTGATTCCATCATGGCTCGGGAATGTTGCTGTGGCAACGAAGCACCCCACGCAGGGGCCAGAGGCCTGCATCATCATTCATACCTTTTTCTGAGCTGTACCTCTTTCCCACTGCTCAAGCAACCCAGCCAGCACCCTCCTCCCCTTTTAATTACTCAGAACTCCCCTCTCTTGGACTGAAGACCATTCTCAGAAAGCCATACATAAAACCAATTTCAAATGGACTTTATTTTTTTTTCTGCCCAAATACTGTACATGCAGAAGCCATGTGAAGAATTTTCTCCTCAGGGGGATTGGCAAGGACATCACCTGAGGCAGCCGGTATTCCCTCCCAGCTGTCCACTGCCACCCAGGAGCCACAGTTTGGAAAGATGCTGCAGAGAGCTCAAATAGAAAAGGCTAATTGCTTTTTATCTAAACAGTGTGCTTGTCAGTCCCTAACAGCTCTCTCTCTCACTCTTGCTCTCGCTCTCTTTGCAGGATGCATTTGGAAATTCTAAAAAAGGGGTTCCTGCCTTCTGTGAGTCCTCACTGCTACAGGAGTTGCTAGAAGTCTCAGGTCTGCGTTCCCTGAGGAAGCAGTCACTCTGCCTTCCGAGAGAGAAAGTTTGGGAGAAGAAATTTGGGAAGAAGTGGTTTTAAAAAGCCAAATATTTGGAAGGGTATTCCCTCTCTCATCCCATCAGAGAGAATTCCTTTAAAAGGCTCTGAGTGTCCACTCTTCCTGGACTGTCTAGAGCAGAATGATGTATGGCCCAGATTGTCTGCTGGTGGAGACATGGACCTACTCAGGATTCAGCCTTGGTGGTGACATTACGGCACCTTGGAAACTGTCCACCATAGACAACCCTTGGTTATTTCTCACCAAGACCAGAGAGAGTGGTAGGAGGAGGGCAAACCACAAAGAGGTGAAACTACATCTGGGCTTTTCAGGAGCAGCATCTGGGCATGGACCAAATGAGGACGGGCTCCCAGCGTGAGAACCAAGGGGGATGAAAGTGGCCCCTCACCACCTCAGCAACTCCAAGCCATAGACTTACAACGCCTGGAGGGGCCATGGAGCAACCACTGAATGCCCTGGTTTTTACAGATGAGGACGCTGAGGCCCAGTAAGATACCTCACACACGGTCACAGTTTCTGGCAAAAAGAAAGAAAGAAAGAAAGAAAGAAAGGAAGGAAGGAAGGAAGGAAGGAAGGAAGGAAGGAAGGAAGGAGAAACAAAAAAGTACAGAGCAGCCATCCCTGTCCAGGTCATTGGCTAATGGGGCAGATGCTCAGTTGTCCCTGGAATTCTCAGGCCTAGGGACCCTTCCTGGCATCAATATGGACTTCCTTGCAGGCCCAAGGCCCTGTCCTTACTGCTCAGTGTCCAGCCAGAGCTGGTTTCTCCAAAGCAGCAACACAGGCTTTTTCAAGGAGCACTTGCTAAGACAGACAGGGAGGAGATAAGGTCTCTCGCCTCTGTGGCTTCTTTTATAGGCACAGCCATGCTGGGCCCATAGAAGCCCATGCTCAGGGTTGGGGGAGGGGAGTTGCTTTGCTACATGGAAAGATTAAGCCCTTTGTCAGAGAACAAGGACCCTCCTTTGGGCACGCCACCATTTGAGCTGTGTTCGTCTAGCTCCACTGACAGAGCTGCTGCCCATGGAGGCCAAGTCACTCTCTTTGGCATCACTGACATTGCTCCGAGATGCTCAGGCACTCTCCAAATGACCCTTTCCCAGCCAGGCCAGGCTGACTTGGCAGGGCTCCCCTGCTCTCTGATGGTGGTTGATCTCCCTAGCCTCTTCTGAACTCTTCGGACCTGGGCTAGAAGCAGACTGGAGGGAGAAGGCAGGGAAGGAGTCTGAATTTCCATCTCCTCTCTGATCATCCATCAGAAGACGACGACGAAGGAGAGGGGGTGTGTTCAAAAGAATGTCTGTATGTGTCAGATAATTACAGACAACAACTGAGGTGTGGGAGAGAAAAGGTGGTGGCAGAAAAGCAGGGCTCTTCTTGTCCACTTCCCTGTGGCCACTACAGAAATGCTGCTGGACAAGCTTCAGGCCACCACATGAAGTACCACATCTCCCTACCCGGTGGAGAGCAACCTTGGGCAAAGGAAGTGACTTCTTAAGAGTCTGCACAGTGCTGGACGCAATCGGAGAAACACAGAAGAGCAGCCTTGCTAGGGCACTACTGCCTCCTAGGCCAAGGGCGATGGAGAACATGAGGTATCAGGAGCTCTGGGAATGCCAGGGCTCCTGGGAACACAGTTGAGGATTGTGCTACATTTCATCTTCAAAGAAATGCCCCGGGAGGGCTCAGTGGTCTTTAAAACAAAAACAAAAATGGAGGGTGCTGGTCTCTCCCAGGCTGGCAGTAAAGGAAGAGCTGGCATGCTTCCCTGGTTGGGGGTCGAGCCCCCGGGAGAGTTAGCTTGACCCCAGTGCTCCAGGCACCGAGTCCCCAAGGGCAGAACCATCCAGGCACCACCACCCTTGCCTCTTCGGAGCTTCTCTCAGCTCTGCCTCCACCCCATAGCATGCTGGGACCTGCTGAAGAGGTGATGCTCAGAGCCCGGTGGGATGGGAGGCTGGATGAGAGCGCCTTTGGAACTGGTTCTTTCCGAAAGGATCAAATGTCCCTGTCAAACCAAGACTTGGCCCATTTCCTAGAGAACAATTCATATCACAGAGTCCCATCTCTGCTTTCCTTGTAGGAAAGGAATCTATTAAAAAGTGGGACAGGCTGAGCAGGGCAGAAATACAGAGACATATGCTCTGAGTCATTTATCACTGCCCCTGCCCACAGCCCAGCATCGCTGCAGGGCTGCTCCTGCCCCAGCCACATCCACTACGAATCTGGCCTGCCTAGAGGCAATGGGATGACCAAATCCCACTCCTGCAACCACTGACACCCGGAGCAAGGGGTTATGTGAGGTGGCCTGTTGGTAAGGGAATTCACAAGGACCCAGTCACTTCTTGACCCAATGTCCTTCCTCGAAGGGCAGATCGCCCTCAGCCCAGGCAAGAGTCACACTTGGTTATACCTGCTTCTGGAATGGCATCCCAGTGCAGCCCCGAATCCAGCATGCCAAGAAACAGAGCTTTAAGCCCAGCCTCCCTATCACATGTACATACTAGCCTTACACAACCCACACGTGTGAGCAAGCATCTAGAAGGGATTACTCAGTGTTAAAAAGAGGAATTCCCCAAAATCAATTGGGGAGGGGGATTATCTTCCATGGAGGTGGGACAGCTAAGTGCCCACCTCTTAGGTAGTTTACAGCCTCTGACTGTAGGCAGGTCAGCATGAGTTCCCAGCACATCGGTCCCTCCTCTGGCTAGAGTATCCCCTGTGCTGACCCTCCTAAGAGGCGAGGGACACTCTGCCGGCAGCTCCCACTTCTGGGAGTGACTCAACATCACATCTGTAAAGGTCTGTGTTGTCAGTGGGTCACTGACACGCCTCCACTTTAAACGGCTTTAAAGCCGGTAACTGCTTTAAAGGGGCACACCCCTCAAGCAAGACAAGAACAGCCTTTTGCTAGCTGTTTCCTCCTTGCCCTCAACCCACTAAGGCTCGGAGGCCAAGAGCACTTTGCCCCATATCTAGTGATATGGGAGATACATTATATATCCTCCCCAGCCAGAAAGGCTGGCAAGAGAACTGGCCCCCACCTCACTCTCCTGCCTGCTCTCGGACACATCCTCAGTCTGCTCACCATCCTCTTCCTCACCCCAGTTTGCATGGGGGCTTCTTCACTGCTTTTCTTTGAAAGTGAGTGCAGAACTCTGACTCTAGGGGGGCCCTTGGGGCTGGGACAGCTTTGTGCAACCCAGCTTTGGTACAAATGGGATTCACATACAGGCCAAGGCTTCTTCACAGTTACCTCCATAGCTCTCCCTGCCTAGGCACTTATGCTAGAGGCATGGGCTAGGAGAGAGGCAGAAAGAGAGTCTTCCCCATCCCCTACCCATCCCCTGGCTCCTGCCTCCTACTAGACATGGACCAGGGCTGTTTTGCCATCTCCCAGGCAGCCTCCAATTCCACCCTATAGCTAAGGAGGGGAGGAACAGATGCAGTATTCTGGAGCCAGCCTTCAGTATTCACAACAGCTCTCTTGGGATCTGGCCCAGGCACTAGTCCCTCCAACCGTGTTCTCAGTGGTGGGGAGGTGCCCCAGCCAGCAAGGGAAGGGGGTGGTAAAGCAGAGGCAGCTGGGATGCCCGGTGCAGGCTACTGCCTAGAGCAGGGGCCCACTCAAGAGAGTCAGGGAGGTGAAGGGGTGAGTATTGCTGGTACAGAGCTGGTGACTGAGGCACCCTTGAGTGCAGAGCCAGGCTGCCCACAGAGCTAGGAGGCTGGAGCCCTGATGTGTCAGAACTCCAGATGGGGTCTGGTGTCTACAGATGAGCAAAGAAAGCAGAACCCTGAAAGAACAGCTTCATGCAGCTAATCCCAGGTCAGACAGGTTTCCTGACAGTGGCTCAAAACAAATTAGCCTTAGCCCTTCTTTCTCCAGCAAGTAGCCCTACCCATGGCGCCTCTTACCAAGCCATGTCCCCTCAGGAATAACCCCAAAGGGGGAGAGGGCCACTTTGATGCCTGAGAAGGCCAGCTTCTTCAACAGGCAACCTCCTGGGTCCACTGGGGAGCTCCTTTGGCATGTTGGAACACTCCAGGGGAAGAGAGGTCCCAGTACATCCTCTAGTGTGTCTGGCCAGCATTCTCCTCCCCAGACACCCTCTGTCCTGGGGCTCCAGCTAGGGCACTGAGTGAGCATGCTACATGCTGTGGAGTGCATTCAAATGGGATGACCACCAGCGTGGCTGTGCTGAGGAGGAGAGATGTAGATTCCTAGACGGAACCAGATGTGGTCAGCTGCAATGGATGCTACATTCCTCAAAAAAGCAGCAATGCTGGGAGAGGCAAAGAAAAAGACAAGACAGAAAAGCAAGTGGAGACCATAAGACAACAGGGCAGGGACTAAGCAAGGCCCACCAGTGGCCACATCCCCTATTTCCACCCCTGGAGACTCCATAGGCAACAAGTGTCCGCACGATGCTCCTTCGGGTTCTCTCCAACAAGATACAGAGATGTGGACTATATAGTCCATGTGATCACCAGGACTGATTATACACAGACAAATGAACAGATATGTGGACACACACACAGACACACAGACACACACGACAGTCTCCACTGCCAGCTGGGACAAGCCCAGTGGCTAACAGGCATGCAGCAGGGTAAGGGGTCCAGAAGGACATGGAGACTATGTACAGGAGGTGGTGGGGCCAGCAGGCTCCCATTCCCCAATAGCCCCTGGCCTCTTGTCCTCATCGAGGTCCTCAGGAGCACGAGGGGCTGGTGGCACTCTCCAAAGAGGACTGAGACAGGCGCCTGGTGAGGGATCCGAGTGTGGAGTCGGCCACAGAGGATGTGGGGAAGAGTTTGTACCAGCCAGTGACCGCAGCACTCAGGTCCAGCTCATCCAGCATGATCTGGGCCATACCCATGAAGCACTTGTGGTCCATACGGCCGTAGTCTCCCCAGACGATCACCTGGCAACAGTGGGAGGAAGAGGGAGGCACTGAACCCCCAGGACTGGGCAGTGGGCCCAGGGAACCTATCAGCTTCACCAGGGCACAGATGGGAGAGTCAGAATTAAAAATTATTTGGGCATGTACTGTTTGAGTGCCTGGGATATGGCAGGCTATATCCTATGGGGCCCATGTATTGTCTGAACTGTTGTAATAAGTCTTTTTTTTCTCCCGTGGCCCAAAAGATCTAATTAACCAATACATGCCCCACAGTGACCTCAGATTAGATCCTGGGTAGATCTGGTTCCACTCCTCTCAACACCCCAGGCAGCCGCTCCCTCCAGGAGTCCAGGGCCTGGGTCACAGTTGCAGTCCTGCTGTGGGTTTTAATAAGCCCCTGGCCCAGCCCTGACTGTCTCCATCTGGAACTCGAGGAGGAAGCAATTACGTCAGTGATTTTTCAAATTTGTTTTTAAAAAAAGGCATCTGATATTGGACTTCTGCCCCAGAATCATAGAGTTGGGCAGTTCTTTGGTTTGTAACACCGTGGGCCCTTACAATAGAACTGTCACAGCTCAGAGGAACGGCCTGCCATAGGCAGGGCTAGCTGGACAGCTGAAAACTTCAGAGGTGGATTCTTGAATGGGATTATGGGATTCCAGGCTCTGCCTCTGCTTCCCAAGTGTCCTGAGATGAGCAGCTTCCTCCACAGCCCCAACTGACAATGGACCTGAGTCTCCAAAACTTAGTCAGGATAATCTTTTTAAAAATTAATCCTAGGTGTTTGTTACAAATAAAAGGCAAGAGAGTCTTCAGGCAAGGCAAGCCCACAGCAGCCCCCACCCACAGTTTCAACTTAGTGAGTGGCTACCCATGTGCAACCTCTACAACATTTTTTTTTTTAATTTGTATGTACAGATATAAACCTGAGTGAAGGTGCCCCCAGAGGCCAGAGGTACCTCACCCTCCCAGAGCTGGAGTTGGAGGCAGTTGTGAGGTACCCAACATGGGTAACAGAAGTCTTCTACAAGGGTAGTATGTGTCCTTAACCTCCAAGCCATCTCCTCTCCACACATCCCACCCACAGTGAGTGTCAAGAGGAATTTGAACTCAGGACCGAGCCAAGAAAATCATGTAGGCCTATGTGAGCTCAGGTTCATCTACAGAAGGGGCACAACGAGGCAAGCCCTTCCCCTCCCACTCATCAGGAAGACCCACCAACAGTGTTTCACCATCAAGGATCTGGGCTGAGAGTCACCTGAATGTGGGCTCCTCTAGTCCCTCAACTGAACAGTCATTTCATCCTTCCAAGACCCTGCCTGCTCATCTGCAAACTGGAGAAACCATGCCTCCCTTCATAGGATCCTCTCTGAGGAAGACATAAGTCATTCTAGAAAGAGCCTAGCCGCACCCAGCACCCACTGAGGTACAGAGCACTGGTAGGAGGTGGCTACAGCCTGGTTCTCCTGTTCCGCTGTGAGAACTGGGGCACTATTTCACCATGCTCAGAACCCTATGAACTGATGGGGGACAGAAGCATGCTGTGAAAATAAAAGAGAGAGGGGAAAGGAAAAGGAAGGGAGGAAACGGAGGAGGAAGAGGGAAAGCAGCTGGCCAGGTGCTCAGGAGGAACAGTGCTTGCCACAGAAGCTGAAGGACCTCGGTTCAACCCCTAGAATCCATGCCAAAGTGAAAGGAGAGAACTGACTCCATGATAGGTATGTACCCCACATGCATGTGCACCCACATGTGCACACAATGATAAAGAGGATATACATTAATGCACCAGGTTCAGTACTTGACCAGAACCTGAGAGTCTGCCCCGTAAACACTGACCTGCAGAACCTTGCCTTGGGGCCCCTCGTCAAAGAGCAAAGCTTGCTGGTAAAAGGGATCGCAAGTCTTCTTGGCCACCTTTGTCTTTTTCTTGGCTACACATGCTCCGTTCTCCAGCAGGTAAGCCTTGATATAGGTGGCTGAAAATGAAGGAGTGTGGTTGGGAGAGGTGCCATAGCCTGCCTGGTCTCCACCCTCCGGGTGGGCCTGGCAGGGAGTGAGTCAGGCTGACCAGTGAACCCAGCAGACAGAGACACACAAACACTGAGTCTCCTTGCCCCACTCCTGACCCATCTTGCTCACCAACCTTCCATCACTTTAGGCTACTGGTGAGCTGAGGACTGGCTAGTGCCCCATCCCTGCCAGGATCCTTCCTCAGATCTCCCAGCTGCTTAGCCTCACCTGGGAGGGATTTGGAGCCTGGTTTGGGGGTCAGGCCCCGAGCTTCAATCACTTCTACCTCCAGCTGGCCACTCCGGTCCATGATGGCAATGTGCACATCTCCTGCAAGGAAAAAGAATAGATGCTCAAGTGAGGTCAGATGGGGCTGGCTGGCAGGAAGCAACAGAAAACATCAATCTACAGGGGATGCTGCAGTGTCCCCAGGAAAGGGAAGATGATAGAGCAAACTGCACATGTTGAAATGGCTCTCAGGAGACCACTCCAAAGGGACGGAGGAACACTGTGATAGTCTGTGGGGGAATGACCTTCAAGAAGCACATGCTTAAGTCATAACTAATGGCTGCCAATCTCTCACCATGGATGGTGGACAAGCGGCTTCTGCTTCACTACACAGAACAGGCAAGTCTGGGGGACGGAGCATACACAGCAGCCCTCAGCCAGTCTCTTTAGTATATGGCAGACAGATACCAGACGAGTATCCATGCATAGAGAAACTAAGTTATGAGCCTGCCTAGCACATCTTTGACCCTGGGCAAAGCGAGCTGGGCAGGCCTACACACCCTGTGTGATGAGAGCTCACAACCCACTCCAAAAAAGGTAAGGGATTCAGTCATGCTGACTTCCTTAGCTGTGCTCGTCCTGGGTGAGCAAAGTTTAGAATTATACAGTAGTGTTTGGAACGCCCTTCAGATAGGTGTAGAATTATAAACTTGACCTGCGTCCCCCTCCCTTCAATTAAATGGGTGAGACTTTGAGTTCCATCAACTATCATGTTATTACTGTACTGCATACTTTGGGGGCAGGAGTTCACCACAGTTAGAGACACCCTAAAATTCGTCCTTCTCACGGCAGTGGTTCCTGATCTCAGCAAGAAGACCAAAGGGTCTCATGCCTAACCATTAATGTATATTTGTTTTTCCCGGTCTGCGACACAAGGGGGCACCACACACAAGATATTTTAGGTTCTGATGGGCTCATCCTATGGAAGTGGCTGCCACTTCTTAGAGTGTAGGTAGGAAAGGGCCTGAGATATTGAGCAAAAGCTTGGAATTAAGCAACTCCGATACCCAGAGCTGGAAGAGAGTAGACCCTGACTCTCTGAGGGTCCTCTGGACCCCTCTTTCAAGTAAGAAAGGAGAGTACCATACAAAGAAGTCTGACAGAATCCTAGCTCCATTTTCTGCTTCTGCTCTGAGGGTCAAAGGTCAAGCACCAACAGGATGGGACTGAGTAGAAACATCTGGATCAGGTAAAGCTCAGGTTAGACTAGTGGGAAAGCCTGCTGGGCCAGAACCCAAAAGCACAGGGCTGGGGGAGATATGAAAGCTGCTAAGAGGACCCAGTGTGGGCTTGGAGCATTTCCTAACTGCCAGGAAGAGATGAGAAAATTACTACAGGTCCCTGGGTGCCAGACGCTGATGGGAGGAACCAGTCCAATTAGCCACGGTTCCTAAGGAGAGCGTTAAAACACTTTCTAGAGAGTATCTAACAGGAGTGCAGCAAGAAGGGGTGTTGGATTGCAGAACTAAAGCGGGAACTACTGATCCCATCTTTCAGATGAGGAAGCGGAGGCTCAAGGAAGGCTAGAGAGGTAAACCAACATGGGCCAACACTGCCACCCAGGTCACACAGCAGGGCTGGGTGACTGCACTGAGGGAGGATGGGACAGTCTGGAAAAGCTGCTGCTGGGTAGTGGTCCTTCCTAGCTTGGGAAGATACCTGCTGCTGCCTCTGCTGCGGCCACCTCCGGCTTTACCACACACTGTGCCCCAGAGCTCCTCCTTTCTGCTGTTCCCCGCCCCCAACCCCCACCTTCACACACACCCCCCACATCCCCCACCTGCCAAACCTGCCCTTCTTCAGCAAGACTTACCCATGGGGGGTGTGGCCAGTGTCTGTCGCCCCACAATCTGGGCTGGTCCCAGGCCATCCAGAAAGTCACTGAACTGGCTTTCAGCTCCAAGCCGTGTGGGAAAAATAAACCTGCAGAAGGACACAGAGGGCATGTGAGGAAGCAGATGGGCTGGGGTGGGGGCAGGTGCAGAGGCCTTTCATGTGGGGTCCTGGGTCTCAGTTTCTCCTCTGTACAGTCTACCTGTATTATTCTAAGTGGGAGTGAACATTTGTCGTTTCTGCACACTGAAGAAAAATATACTTTGGGCTGTGCATTTCAGTCAGTCCCACTATGTACTTCTGGCTGACCTAGAATTCACAATGAAGCCCAGGCTGGCCTCAGACTCATGACAATCCTCCTGCCTTATCCTCCTAAGTGCTTGGGTGACAAGTAGGTATCACAATGTCTGGCCTGGAGAAAGATACTTTGGTGTCATTAAAGATGATAATGAAGATATTTAAAGCATTTGAATCCTTAAGCCTGTTTTGTTTGTTGAGACTCAGCCTCTTGATGTAGCCAAGAATGACCTTGAATTCCCAATCACCTTACCTCTACCTGTTGACCTCTGGGATTACAGGCATGTACCATGTTCAGTTTATGCAGTGCTAGGGACAGATCCCAGAATTTCCCTCATGCTAGATGAACATGCTACCAACTGTACATCGCAGCCCAAGCTCCAGAGTTCTGAAGTGAGCCTTAGAAGGCAGGGCTTGCTGGACACATGCACCCTCACGAGAGCATGCTGGTGCCAAGAACGAGAGACTCTGTCTGGAATGAGTTCCAAGAACTGAGGTTTGATCTTTTTTTTTTTTTTTTTTTTTTTTTTTTTTTTTTAACCAGAAACTTAAAATCCAAATCAATAAGGTGAGATGGTGCTCAAAACGGGAGCAGAGACCAAAATAACCCAAAGATAGGGCTGAGATGAATGGCAGGTGATTGTGGGTGGTCTATGACTGGAGAGGAGGGGGCCGGAAATAGTAACAAGAAAAACTGACAGTGATTGAAAGCTGGCCAGCTGCCAGCAGTGCATTGAGTGTTCCGCGTGCCTCATAGCATTAATCCTTACAACCAGTCTGTGTGGTGGGAACCATTATCCAGTTTTACAGATGAAATAGACATTTCCAAGACAGAAGAGTCAGTCTGCCCTTGTCCACAACAGACATGACAGTGCTCGTTGGGGGGTGGGGGGGAGACTGGGGCAGCTGGTGCAGGGAGAAGTTCTGGACACTTGAGATAACAAATGACAACATATTTTTGCTTCTGTTCTGTTGCTGCTTGCTGCCGCTGCCTCCTCAGGCCCCAGGGGTTCCAGGTATGGCCAACAGGGCAGCCTCCTTAGGGGCCACGGTCAACTAGAACATGCGGGTCTCCTAATGACAGCCATGAAAGGTGGGTCAGAAAAGAGTCCCCATTGGACAGTTTGGTCAGTAACAGGCAGGGAACAATAGGATTGTGGGACAGAACCTGTATTTCTCCTACAAGGCTTATCTTCCACCCCCAGGAAGAGGCTTCAAGGCATCTACCTTCATCAGCCATGATCAACAATAGCCTAGTGTCACTCTTTTTGTGGAATGGGGTGGGTATACATGTATTCTGTGTGTGTGTGTGTGTGTGTGTGTGTATCTCAGCCAAAGGTCACCACTGGGTGTTTTTCTCAACCACTTTCCATTTTAGTTTTTTAGATATAATCTCCCACTGAACCTAGAGTTTGTAGACTGGCTGCTAGCAAGGCCCAGGAATCCTTGTCTCTGTCCTCCAATACTGGGGTTAGGCATGTGAACGATTATATCAAGCCTTTTTATATGGGTGCTGGGACTCACACCCAGTTTGTACAGCAAACACTTTACTGACTGAACCACCTCTCCAACCCTCTCATTTTTTGGTCTTTCTCCTCCTCTTGCCTGAGAGAGAGAGGGAGAGAGAGAGAGTCACTAGCCTGAAGTATCCATCTTACTCCATACAAGGTCTGATGCACAAATACTAATGGCTACTTATTTCCATGTGAGAAGGTACAATTGGCCATCTGTCTCTATAGGTTCTGCACCTGTGATTCAATCAACCACAGACCGAAAATATGGAGGGAAAAGTTGTACTGAGCTCATACAGATTTTTTTACTCCTTAAACAATACAGTCTAGGCTTAGAATTGGGGTGGACACCTATAACACCAGTCAATGCTCAGGATGCAGAGGCAAGAGGATTCTGAATTCTGAATTCAAGACCAGCCTGACCTATATAGTGAGACCTGCCTAATAAGCATCTCTATTGCATTTAGCTTATACTGAGAATTACAAGTGATCTGGAGAAGATCTGGTGTATACAGAAGGATGGGTACAGGTTGTATACAATCAATTTTATTAGTGTATTTAAGGGATTCAAGAAGCTGTGGGTTTTGGATCTGTGGGAGGTCTTGGAGCCAATCCCACAGGGATGCCAAAGGCTCTGTACACATAGTGAGAGACAATAACTGCATATTAAATAAGCCACAGGATCCTGAGACTGAAAATTATAGGGGCTTGATGAAACAGAAAATCTACAAAGTCCAATTTAGAACATATCTGAGGAGTGTCCATCTAAGCAGTGACTTTCAAATGCTTACTGCAACTCGCATGCAAAAAAAAAAAAAAAACCAAACAAACAACAACAACAAAACAACAAAAACCCTGAGACTGCTAAGACCCCAGCCCACCATGGACCTACCCGCACCTTGGTTAAAGAACTCAAGTTCTCCAGGTGATCTACCCTTGCTACACAGGCTACACCTGCGTTATCTATTTCTTTCTCTAGTGTTGCTTTTGACCCACTACAGTGATTTTACTTCCTGCCTATGAGTCACAAGGTAAGATGTGACAGTTTTTAAAACATGGATCTAGTCCAATTTTCTTCCCTAATCTCCAAGCAAGGTGATTTATAAAAATTTCACACAACTAAGCCATAAAAATGGGTTGAGGCTTAGAAGTAATTTAGGGTCACAGTTTCCTTCCTGCCCATATCCTCTGGAGCAGGGTGTAGGGTGGGTGATGGGAGGCAGGAGCCCCAGGCTCCTTCCTGAAATAAAAGAACAAAAACTGTGCCCCAGGGCCTCTGAGGAGATCTGGAACCCAGGGACCAGATATCTAGGAGGGGACAAGGGAAGCTGGGGCGGGGAGGGATGCAGATATTCTGGCTGGAAAGCAAGCCTGCAGGTGCACGCACGTGCCCTCGGAGCTGTTGCTGTTGGTGCTCCCATCGGTGGACTCCCGGCTGCCCTGGCGGGTTACACGGCTCCGCATCTCCACAGCAATGCCAGTCTCTGTGCTCCGTCGAATGTTGCTGCGAAGCTTCTTAGTGGCCCCCTCTGGGGTCCCCATCCCAAGGAAAGAGAGGGAAAAAGGTCAAAACATGGCCTAGGCTTCTCAAAGATGCTACTAAAATGATTCTCTGAACAGAGGCAGGTGGGGACCTGCCAAGGCTGGGACACCACTGAGCTGACCCCAGAGCTGCCAGGGACATGCTGTGTACCCCAACAGAAATGCATAAGTAAAGAGCCCTGTAGTCTTGGGGCCCTCACCATCTACTAGGCTCCCCTCTCTACCTTCCCATTCTGTTTTATCCTGAACCCCAAAATATGAGTTACTTTTTCCTCTCACTTCTGAGAAGTTTGTCTATTCTAGGATTTCCAGATTTACTTCCCTCTTCTGGATATCCTACCAGACCGCAAACCCTTCTCTGCTGCTCCACTAGAAGTCTGGCCATTTGAAACTTGTCTTCTCAAGATAAGTCCGGTGGGGAGCATCATGAATGTCATGTCAGAGTCGGGTAGCTAGCTTGACCAGGACTGATGTTGGATTTGAGAAGGTCCATAGAAGAACATCCCCCCCCCCACCCTGCCCCTTACCCTCTGTTCAGGGGCCCAGCCCCCTCCTCAGCCTGGCAGGAAACACAGGGCACTTTCCCTCTCTGAGTAGCACACCAGCCTGCCTGGGTTTCCATGGCAACCTCCTTAGCATTGCAGTGTGGTCCCTCTAGACAGTTCTCCTCCTGGGCGGGGGTGGGGTTGGGGGAAGACAGGCTGGGGTTTTGCAGGGACTCCCCTGCTAAAGCTTGATTGCTGAGCAACTTGATGGGAGGGAAGTGGCACTCAGATAGGGACTGTACCAAAGGGGCCATTTGCTGCCACCAGTTACAGGCTCAAGAAAATTGTTAGTGGAGTGGCCAGCAAGAGTGCCTAGGGCAGAGTAGCAGCACATGCATCCCTGAAGGCAGCCAATGGTGGGCTGTGGAGGGAATGTTCAAGTCCCCAGACTAGGAAAGGGGGGACTCTATTCCTCCCATTTTGCCCCATTTACCCTTCAGGAAGTCCCCACTGAATGAGAGAAGGCCAAGGCGGCAAATTCTAGCAGGTAGGGTGCTGGAAGGGAGGCAACGAGAATAGGTGACCAGGTGCCAAGGAATATGGCTTCTAAACTCACTGTAGCCTATCTAGTCTAGATAGCTAGAAGGGCTAGCATATCCAGGAACCATTGTCTCACACATGTGCATACACACACACTGACACACAGTCATTTTAGCTCCGACAGATTTCTCTTACACACGCATAAGACAGACCCACAGGAGTGCTGACTAGCATGTGAATATAACTTCATGTATGATATCATGTGTCTGTACATAGGCCTTCCAGCTCTTGCATGGATCCAGTGTGCACTGTCAAACAGGTTGTATATATGAGATCTTTATGATTTAGAATTGAGCCCATCGACTCACCACACATAATGATGTCCACCCACCCATGTCGGGTGACCTACCATGGGGCTCTCTCTGTCCCCGACTTCTAACTGCCAAATCCCCTCTAACTCAGAAAACAGATGGCGTGGGGGCTGAAAGTCACCCTGCCTCCCCCTCACATCCTCACCCCCTCAACACACGCTCTTTTGGAGCCTGGGAGAGTTCTGACCCATTTGGAAGTGAAATTACCTTCTTAGATAAGACTTGCCCACCCCAGTGTGAGCACCCATGAGTGGGGACTCCTGAAGGGTCAGAGATACATACTTCTCTAGGTCCCTCCATCACTTCAGTAATGAGGAGTCTGGATTCTGATGCCAAAGAGCTGGGGCTAGCTAGGAGGCCCTGAGACTGCCTGCCTGCTGACGCCACCCCCCTCCTTTCCCAATGTTTCCTCTCTTGGAGGTGTGACTCAGCAGAGATTAAACTCCTGCTTCTTCAGTTCGAGGGGGAAAGGTCTTGCAAACTCAGAAAGAAATCCTCCCATTAGCTTCGTTCCTGTTTAGCCTAGGCCCCTGCTGAGCCAGGGAGTAACTATGGTGCCTCCCTCTAGAAAACCGGACCAAATAGTTACAATAATTCAGTGATCCCTGGAGAAAGCTTCCAGGAGCCATTCTCTCTGTGCCATCACATACAAAAGACGGCAGCCTTGGCCTGCAGCAACACTCTGGCTTCTTCCAGAAGTCCCAAGCCCCTGACTAAGCCAGCTCAGAAAGGAAGGAAGGGAGGAAGGAAGGAAAGAAGGAAGGAAGGGAGGGAGGGAGCGAGGGAGGGAGGGAGGGAGGGAAGAAAGAAGGAAGGGAGGGAGGAGGAAGGAAGGGAGGAAGGAAGGGGCTCTGTCCTTGGTACTGAACACTTAAAAGGGGGTTGCTTCAGACCAGCATGACCCTCTGTGGATTCAGCCTAATTAATGTAGGGTCAGATTTTACATAGGTCCTAGGATCCCAAAACTCCTCATCCTCCATTGCTCCCACAATTCAGAGAACTGATAGATCTTAAAGGAAGTTGGGAGAGGGCACTGTTAGCTCCACTTCGCTGAAGAGGAAACAGTCCTGACTGGAAAGTAACTTTCCGACAGTTCCACAGAGAGCTATGGAGCCAGGACTAGCCCTCTAAAGCACAGGGTGAGATTTTAGATATCTGCATTAGGGAAGCATAGTGATAAACTAGAAGAGGGCAGACACGCAGGGGACCAGAGGGGCTGCTGCTATAGACTAGGCATTACACTACATGAACTGGGGCAAAGGAACAAAGAGGATCAGGCAGGGCTACAGCCAGCATAGGCCACTCATGAACTAGGAGGGTAGGATTCTTGCAAGAGAAGATCCAGAGCCCCTAGGGCTAGGCCCAGAAAAAGAATCCCTAACTCCTCACAGCCAAGCTCTACAGGGAATCAAGCCATTCTACCTGGGGAAACAGGGGTCCCCTTCTGGGATCTTTTCCCAGAGCAGCAATCGCTGGGTCAATGTCCATTGTGAGGTGACCATATACTTGTCTGGTTCTCCCACCCAGGAGATGGGTGCTCCAATGCTCCAAGCTGAGGCATTGGCATACTCAAAGCTCATACATGCATTCGTGCATGCGCATGAATGTACACACAGACACAGATACACATACACACAAACAGAGGGTGGGGGAGAGATGATAAAAATAAACCTTAAAAAAGTATCAACACTTTGCTGAGTATTTTCCACGTGCCAGTCACAAGAGGCTGTGTACCTTTGCACATCTATCTTACTCCCTGGCTCAGCAGGGGCCTAGGCTGGACAGGAACGAAGCCAGTGGGAGGATTTCTGTCTGAGTTTACAAGACCTTTCCCCTCGAACTGGATAGCTCTATAAAGCATATATTAATGTCTTCAACAAACAGCAGGCTCAGAGAAGTGAAGCAGCTTGCCTGAACTGTCCATCTAGTAAATGACGGGGTGTGGCCACAAAGGCCAGCCTGAGGTCATTCCCCAGGGAAGTGCCTTCTCCTCAGGCTCTGGAAGTAGATAAGTAAGTACATCAGACTGGATGACCTCGAGGGCCCTTCCTGCTATGACACTCAGTGATTAGATGATTCACAGGGGCCTGCACTTGAAAGAGCATCCGGGCAATTCTCCCAGTCCCAGACCCTGAGCCCTCAGTTGTGCCCTTACATACCACAAAGACGAGGTACCCAGAGGCCCTGTCATCATTGCTTCTCCCCAAGAGAGCAGGTCTTCCTGGCATCTGCTCTCACCCCAGCCTGCTGCTGTCTGAAGCCACAGCAGATCTCTGCAGTGACTCCCAGTGACTCAGGCCCTGCCCTGGCCTTAGAGACTGTCTCTCCCAATCATTATGCATACGAGATGTCCTTGAGTCTGAAGCTGGATTCCTGTGCTAATACCACCAGACTCTGGGGTCCAACACCTCCATCATCTTCTCATTTTAATCCTCCTCTTGGTTTCATCCCAGCCCTCTGTGTCCCAGTCCAACTCCCTACCTCCCTGCTCTCTACTCTCAAGTCTACACTGCCCAGCCAAAGGCACTAGTAACCCCTGTACCCCTTCTTATCAAGCCTTTCCCTGAGCAGAAACCACAAGGGTTCCTGAGCACTGGAAAAGACCATCCCCTGTGTTCCTGAAGATGGCTTTGTAAAAATCTATTTTAAGGTCTGGAAAAGCAGCCCCAAATATCAGCTCCAGTGGAGCGTCTTGATGAGCATCCTCCCTGGATGCTCCAACATTTTACCCTTCCCCACCCCCGTCCAGCTGCCTACTTGAAGGGTTTTGGGGGAAGTTGTTACTCTGAGCAAAATAAGCCGGAAGAGATTTAAAACAAAGCCAGCTGGTGTCTGGACCGGTGCCACAAACTGAGGGGGTCTGGGTTGAGAGAGCTGGTTCCTCTGTGAAGTGGAGACCACGTGTGGCTGTGTGAGACAAGGTGGGTGCCCTCAAGTCTGAACATGACTAGAATTCTATAGCCAGTCATCTGAGAAAGCATGCCATACACATGAGGACATATCAGCTAAGGCACGTGCGTGGCCTTGTGAGGCACAGGTACACACATCTAAGTGATGCGGATCTTTTTGTCTGTTCAGAGAACCATATTTTAGAGCTTCTTGTGACCATGGACAGTGTAATGAGAGCAACTGGTCCTTGCTTTCCTGGCAGGGTAAGAGGTGTGCCCAAGCAAATGAACACTCTGGGTATGTCACTGTGCGAGCCATGTATTTGTCTCTGTCTCGTGTGACTTTGCAACACCTATGTATGACTATGTAACTGGATTTGTGGGGCTATTTGTCCTTAGGGGACTGAGAAATGACAAATAGGATCATGAGGCTGTGTCTGTAAAAGCTTGGGGTCCCTTAGCACGGTTGTTTCTTATAAATGGAACCAGGAAGGACAACTGGGGCTTGAGTCCAGACTCTACCACCCTGCGCTGTATGGTCTGGAGGACCTGACTTTTCCTCTCTGGACTGTTACTGCCTGCTAGTGAGAACCACAGCATATCACACACACTGGCCCGCCCATACAGCACCCACAGAGTGTGCACCTCTTATAGTCTCTGGAGACTCAACAACAGTATATGCCCCTCCCCCCACCTCTCCCGTTTCTTTGTGCCCACACCCCTCACCAGGCTGGGGGAGCTGCAGTGTGCTTTTGCTCCACTGGGTCAAGCCAACGATAGCCACCATCTTGGCGCCCAGGCTGCTGCGCCGTTTCTTGGCTGTGGTGGTGCCGGCCCCACCTCCGGCTTGCTGGGATCCACAGATCTCACCGCTGATGCTGGAGCTCCTTACTACATTCCTGGAGGCCCCAGCCGAGGCTGGACCAGGCTCCCCGTTAAACATGGTCCCCAGGATGGCAGGACTTCAGGCAATTCTGAAGGTGGGTGAGAGAAAAAGGGATTCCACATTAGACCTCGTGACTCTCCTGCAACCCTACTGCCTCCTAGCTGTGGAAGTTTGGATTATCACTTGGCCTCCCTGAGGGAGTAAGAATGGAATCAACAAATCTTTAGCTGACTCAATGAATGAGGGTAGGGTCATGTATCTAATGTATGAGGCCTGGGGTGCAAACCTCCGACCCCAGCATTGCCACAATCAATACCAAGGCCAGCGACCTGACTTTGTGGGTACAGTGCTTGCTACCAAGCCTGACCTCAGTTCTACCCCTGGAACTTACATGGTCTTAGCGAATCTCAACTTCCAAAAGTTGACCTTTAACCTTCCCACATTAACTATACCACATGCATACCACCATACACTTTAAATAAACATGTAATTTAGAATTTCTTAATATATAAAATAAAATAAGCAAAGTCCCTAGAGAACAAAAAGTGGGACTTTTAGTGCCTGGCATGGATGAGCAGTGGATGCCCATTTGGCAGTAGACACTGAGGCTGGAGTGGAACTCTAAAGGCTCCCATACAAACGTTGGGTGACTTTCTGACCAAACATGTTAGAGTTTTAGTAAATCCCTCAGCAAAATAAAATTAAAAAACAAAACAAAGCAAAACAAAAAACCCCTTTTACCTCTCAGGGCAGTTGTAAGGATTAAATTAGGGAGTACTTGGGAGATGCAGAGAACAGTCCCAAGGCAGGTCGCTCTCCTATCAAGTGACAAGGACAGGACAAGGACAAAAGTCTACGCAGTCCGAGGAGCAGCTTCTCCTTTCAAAAGGTGCTGGCCCAGAAAAGTCTAAAGTGGAGTCAAAAATCATAGTTCCCCAAAGCACAGAGAGGCCTCACTCGCTGTCAGCATTTACCCCAGCTCCGTTTTGTACTCTTAAAAAATAACGGACTCACGCTGTAAATACAATTTTAAGGCCTGGTATTTTTCATCTCACATCACATCGTAAGCATTTCCCAATGTCATTAACACTTTGTATAAATGTTTCAATGCCACTGTAATCGTCCCTTGTACAGACGGCACATAATTGACTTAAATATTTCAATGCAGTTTCCTCTTGAATCTGATCCAAACGTCTCTCTCCTCTCTTAAATACTGGAGCCAGGCCTGGTACTTCACGCCTGTGATTCCAGCGCTAGAGAGGTGGAGGCAGGAGGATCAGGTCACCTGACTAGGCTACATGAGACCTTGCCTCAAAAAAGCAAAGACTGAGATGAACATCTTTCTACGCAGGTTCTGCTGATTGCCTTAGGAATGGACTGACCGGCGGTGACGGAGTATGGAACACCTAGCCCTCTCCCTGCTGGTTGGCAGACAATGGTTTTGGCCAAGTGCTACCCTGCCTGTTGCTTCAGAGACAGAGACTGATTAGTTTAGGCCACTGGCTTTCTCCTCAGCAAGTCATTTGTTCGGGAGTAGACATCTGACCGTTGCTCAAACAATTCACCTTAGGAGTGGTACAGCCTTGCTCCCTCCCAACCCATACCCTTCCCACCTCAGCACAACCACAGGCAGAAGCCTGTGCTGCCGAGGACCACAGCACAGAGAATATATCAGGTCACACCTGGAGCCTGCTGTCCTCTGGTACTCCGTTCAGAAAAAATGTGCTTTTTCCTGCTTAAGCCAGTTTGAATCAGTGTTCTCCATTATATCCAAAAGCATTTTGCCTGATATTAGGGCTTAAAAAAAAAAAATCTTGGACTATATTGCCAAATCCCTTTCCAAAGTATAAAAATTTACTGTCCTCATTAACTGCATTCAACAAATGTTTAATTTCCTAAAATTCCAAGGCCAAGGCTGAGTGCCAGGGATACAGCACTGAGCCAGGCCCACTTGGTCCTGCCCTCCCAAGACCTCCAGTCCAGGAGGGGAGACAGACAGTAAATAACTAATTATACCATTAAATATTTAATGCTGGTTACGATAAGAGCCAGGGAAGAGGAGGACAGAGGACTCTGAGAACACTCTGGGGGAGGGGACGGCAGGCGTCGTGGCTCTGTGTTACACAGAGGTGGGGTCTCTTTGTGTTTGTATGTGTGTGTGTGTGTGGAAGCCAGAGACTGGCGTCCAGCCTCAGCTCAGTCCTTCTCTACCTTATTTTGTAAGACAGGGTCTCTTACTGTGCGTGGAGTTCAGTAATTTGGCTAGACCAGCTGGGGAGCTGAACTCAGGCTCTCATACATGCATAGCCAGTCCTTTACCTACTTAACCACCTCTCCAGCCCTAGAAGTGTGGTCTCCAGCTATCACTGGCTCTATGACTTGGATGTTAAGTCCCAAGGCCACATTAGTTGGTTGTGCTCAGGCACAGTGAGAAAGCCACTTCTTTGTTCTCTGAACCACCTCACTTCTATCTTGGCATCCAGTCCTCCTGGGCTAGCTGTGCATCCCAGGGGTCAGGACACTTTGCTTAAGAGACTGAATTTTCAAAAGGATGTAGAAAAGAGGAAGGGAAGTGAAGGTGGAATGGGGGGTGGGGGGGCTTTTTTCTGACTGCTGAGGAAGACAGTCCCCATGCCACTGATGACAGCTGCTGGTCCTTTTATCACAGGGCTCCTGCCAGCCCACCCAGTGAATTAAGTAAGGCTCAAGATAAGCAGTGAGTCAAGGCCTCCTTCTGCCGTCTTTAAGGCTGTGGGAACTGCTTTCCTCGGTGGTGCTACAGAGCCTGGGGTTGTATTTCTCTGTCCCCCCATCAGCCTTAGAGCTAATGGAAACTCTCTGTGGCCTGTGGTGATCTCTTCTGTTTAGTTTCCAGTTCTTGTGCCAGTCTGCATGGGCTTGGGGGTATCTGTACAGTCTTCTGGTGGAAGATGGGACAGGGTTTATCTGATGCTGTGACTCTGCCACAGTGTGAGTCTAATTTGCCCACTACAGTAGCTTTGCGAGATGCCTCGTTATCTCTTCATGGCAGATGAGAGCGACGGGTCTCAGAGAAGCAGAACAGCTTGTCCCACTCTGCTAGGAAGTGGCATGGCTTTGGTTAGAACCTGGGTCTCTTGCATCTATAAAGAGGCCTACATGCCCAGCAGCCCCTGCCCCTCCATCCACCCTGAGTCTCCAGGTTCTTTGAGAAAACTACAAGCAAAGTGTCTATGACGAGCAAGCCCAAGCTCCCCAAGCCGAGCATTTAAGGGGCAGAGATCATAGATGACAGGTAGAAAAAAGCAAACACATCGCTGGTGAGCCTCCAGGACACTTGAGGGGTGAGAAGGGACAGAATTCCAGACCACGCCAACCTGGGAGCTCATGTTTCCTCGTGAATAATAAATGAACTGACAAGCAGACTGACATCCAGGGCTCTACCATAAAGAGCCATGTTCTCCTCTTTGAGCATCCATCTGAAGTACCAGTGAGTGCTTAGGTGACCCTAGCTTGCAGGCTACTCCTCAAGAAGGCCAGAGGAGCCACATACAAAGTGCTAGGCTTGAGGTCATGGGTATAGGTCTTACAACAGAAACCTGGAAAGGCTGGGCATCAGGATGTGGGTCAGAGAGAGCAGATTCCTCTTGTGTTCTTTTCTGGGTCTTGGTTTCTCCATCTTTGTGTTAAATGGAAGGTGTCACATCATGCTCTGTGACAGTCCTTTTGTTGAGGAAACAGTGTGAGACTACATGCTGTAGGGGCGAGGGCAGAACTGGGACTTGTGGGGCTCAGAACAGAACTCAGCTGGTAGAGTGCTTGTCTAGCTGACACACCTGTAACCTTGGCACTCGGGATGTAGAGACACGAGAATCAGAAGTTCAAGGTCATCCGTAGTTCCATGAGTTTGGAACCAGTCTGGGCTACATCAGACTCTGTCTCAAAATAAGGAGCCGTGAGGGAAGATGACAACAATAACTTGTCTCTAAGTCCTCTATGCAGGGAAGCCAGAGACACAGGGGCCATTCACACCAGGCCCCAGAGGAAGTTAGTTCATTGTATTGTAACCCCCTGAGTCATCAAATCACAAGGATTTGGAAGGGAAGGCGGCAGAGCCAGGGTTTAATGAGGCCCTAATAGAACCCAGAACACAGCTTGTTGCTTACTGATAGACGCAATGGTTGCCGAATGAAGTACATCTTTTCCATGAAGGTCATGTCTAGCATTCCCCTGCTTGTGAAGGCAGGCTCTTTCCCTGCCCAGTTCATGACACCTCAAGGTTGTGACCCTCTTGTAGACTCGTTAAATTGCAAAGACCTCACTCGGCATTGTTCTGTGCTAATGCCCATCCACTACCCAGCAGCAGAGGAGCTGGTTCCAATGGGAGATACCCAGGAATGGGCCTAGTGTGTCCTTCTCTGCCCAGGGAGCTGAACCTCTACCTGGTATCTGCCACCCTAGGGACTCCACAGTTCCTGGAGCAGCTCTCAAGGCCCTCCCAAGTCCCCTGCAGCCAAGCAGTGTTCCTTGGCAATCAATGAAGCACTCAAAAGCTCAAGATGAACTTACCACCCATCTTACAACATGGAGGCCCAGGGACCATGTTATGCAGGAAAGGGCGCATTCATCTTTCCCACTATCTGCCTAGAGCAGACATCAATAGTCCACCTTTTTCCCGAAGGCCTGACAGACCTCAGAAGGTCCTCAACATAGCGCTCCAGCTCCAGCTCAAGAAAGCAGCCTTGGAGCCCAGACTGGCATGCCCTCAATGCTCCACCCTTTCCACATCAATGAGGGAGACTGAGGCCCAGAATGGAGGGAGATACAGCCAAGGCCGCCCTCTAACCCTTCCTCTAAGCCCAGATTCCCACTGGCTGCTAGGGGTTCTCTCCCTCCCTCCCTCTCACCGAGGAGGAAAGGTAGACTCACCAAGCTGCTGAGTCTGGGTGTGGTGCTCCGCATCACAAGGGGCTGTGCTCTCTCCACAGCACACCCCCGCGGGAATCTGCACAAAGCGCTACTTCTGCTGAGATACCAATTTTCAGAAAAGGAGGTAAAGGCAGTCAGGGCAGGCTTCCAGGGGGAAGAAATGCAATGACAGGGTCTGCAAGGAAACAGAATTGAGCACAAAAAGACAGCAGGTTGAGGCCTCTGTCCCTAAGGAACCCTGCAGTGGCTTCAGGGGACACAGATGCTGAAGACAGCTGTGGGGTACCGAGCAAATCCTTCCAGTTTTCAGATCTTATTTCCTCCTCTTGCTTTGCTTTTCGTTGGTTTTGTTTTGTTTTTCAAGGCCCCGAGAAAACTCAGAGCTCCATCTGCCTTAGAGACAGAGTGTCAGGCAGCCCAAGCTGACTTCCAGCTCGTTATAGTTAGGGACAACCTTGAACTCCTGATCCTTCTGCCTCCATATCCTAAGTGTGGGATGACAGGCAGATACCACTACATGGTCTCTAATACATGAAGGACTCATGCAGGCCAGAATGCTCAGGAGCCCTGGGCCCCATCTTCTATCTGCTCTTGGTATATCCCCTAGTACCTGTTTGTCCCCTTAGATGAGTGGTCCTCAACCTTCCTAATGCTGCAGCCCTTTATTTAATACAGAACCTCACGCTGTGATGACCCCAACCATAATATATATCATTGCTTCTTCATAACTATAACGATGTTGCTACTGTTATGAATCATAATGTAAATATCTGTGTTTTTTGATGATCTTAGGCGACCCCATGACAGGGTCCAGACCCTCGGCTTGAGAAGCACTGCCATAGATACAGTACCATAACCAGCAGTCGAGGTGGGAGGCACTCCTAACTCTGAGAAAGTCGCCCAAGTCCCTCTTGTCTTCTAAGAAGAATCTGAATACCGCCTAGACCTACCCAGCTTTCCCAGCTGACTATGGGTCAGATGGGCCAGCAGGAGCTGATAGGAAAAGACAAAACAAACAAACAACAAAACAAAACAAACAAAAAGCCAAAAAGCATGTGCTCAGGAGCTAGGCAGTGATAGCCAAGCCTGGCACCCATAAGCAGAGCAGAGTTTCTCTCTCCAACCCCCAGCACATCCCTCTTCCCTAAGTGGGATGACCACGTGTACTCTGCTCTAGGAGCTTTAGATAAAAGGTTACAAAACAAGATTGGTACATGCGCACTGCCCAGCTGGGCAGTCACCTACTTGCTGGGAACGATGGTGCCTGGAACATGGTGAACACTCTTCCAGGGTTAGTGCCTACCCCCACGTGCAGCCTGTTTAGAGTGAAGCCCAGGGGCTAATAAGATCGCCCACAACCACCACTTTAGGTGTGTGAGGGACATATATACCTCTCAGCTGTGATGGCAGGTAGCTATGTTAGCATTTATCTAGAGCCTGTGCTAGATGCTGGGGCTAGTGCCTAAGAACCCTGCCTCACACCCTGGTAGAGGGCCTAACTCTAGCCCTTCCTTCCTCTATAGGGAGTGGTGGGAGGATGACAGGGGTTGGTGTGTGGTCAGCAAGGCAGACTAGTCCAAGAAGCACAGGCTGTCAGGGTGGGGAGCAAACCTCACCTGATCTCCTAATGTGGAGACCTCTGTCTTTCCAGATAACACCTCCTCAACACACACACACACACACACACACACACACACACACACAGAGAGAGAGAGAGAGAGAGAGAGAGAGAGAGAGAGAGAGAGAGAGAGAGAGAGATGGGGGAGGGAGAAAGGGAGAGAGAAAGAACATAATTTCAAATATGATAGCATCAAATGGACCCACAATGTTGCTACCCACGTTTTAGAGACAAAGACACATGTGTTCACGGATATGCCCATGCCAACCAAGACGCTCACCCACTCAAAGACACACATAAGCGGCCATACAGCTATTCAGAGTCTGTGTACACACCTCACACAGTCACACGCAATGTCTCCTTCCCTTGGCCCTGGCCAGTCAGAGGAGCAACAGCAAAGTCTCCTGCTTCCATTGGCAGGAAAGCAAGATGTGCTTATCTCAGACCTGGCATCCTAGGGTGAGGCTCATACACCAGCTCGGAGCTGGCTCTTGCACGAGCTTGAACACATATACACTCATACACACTCCAACCCCAAGCCTCACTCTCCTGGCCCCATCTCTGCTACACCGGACAAAGAAGCTCATCCGTGAGGTTTGTGGTAAAGAGATGGGAAGGCTGGCAGGGAGCAGCTGCTGTCACCATGGCTACCAGCTGACCCACTTCTCCTCCACCCAAACTGGCCCACCCAGCCCAGGCGAGGCAGTTACAGGCAGCTTTGGGTAAGGTTGGGGCCCTCTCCCATCACACACAGAAAAGGAACAGCTCTCTGAGGGTGTGATAAAAGATGGTCTGAGACCCACAGGTCATCCTACAACGGAAGGCACCAGGCTCCAGACAGACCTTGAAAGCAGAGCACTGAAAATACGTTCCTGAGAGATCTGTGTTCTCCCATCATCATCTCTCGCCTCAGAGCACCACCCAGGCCCTGGACGTATTCTCAGTCACAGCCCTCATAGTAATGCAGGGACAGTGATCACTCTGTCCTGGGGCTCAGTGTCCTCACAGATTCAGCAGACTCGGGGCCGGGAAACAGGCATATGGAAAGCAAGGGCCACCTCCTGCCTCCTTCTAGGCTCAGAGCTAACATGTACCTACCTTCTCCTAGCCAGGGGACCCTGAGGACATGGCTCTGTGAATCCCCTCAGAACCAGCAACTTAAAGCCTTCAGGATGGTCAGTTATAGAAAGAGATGGTCTTTACACAAGATGAACCCCACCCCTCTGCTTGACCCCAGCCATCTTATATCCTTCCCCTAGCCCTGACTTCAGTCCCTGATCCCCCCCACCCCACCTCCCGTAGGTCCCACTACATCCTGGCTTCTTGCCCTATCCTGTAATAGGACCATACTAACTTCTTTTCATTCTTCACAAGTGTCACTGTGTCTCCTGTTTACCTGCGACACTCTTCTACATTTTCCCCCTACCGCCATGTTCCAAGAACTGCATGCTTGTCTGTCCCACTGTCCCCTTGACCCCTGCCCCCCTGTCCCCCTTGCCTACCTGATTCCTGCTCTTCCCTCAGTTCCCCCTTGAAGGTCATCATTCCTAGCAATTTTCCAGGACAAAGCCAGTCCCCTCTTGCTGGTCCAGAACTCTGGTCAGTCCTTGAATGTTACAGTTAAAGTCCTGAGGCCCTGGACCTTGAATGTGGCCTGGACTGAAAATGTGATCTTTGCAGATGTGATTAAAGTCATCTTGAAAGGTGATTGGGGGTGGGGCTGTCCCTACTCCAGCTTGGATCCCCTGCGGGAAGACAGCACTAAACAGAGGCAAAGGAAGAACGGTATGTAAGTCCAGGCTGGAGTCAACAAGCCAAGGATTGCCAGTAGCCACCAGGAATTGACCTGCCAGACACTTTGATTTCCAACTCCCAACCTCCAGAGCTGTGGGAGAACAGATCCAGGCTGCTCTGAGCTGTCTTCTTTGTGCTATTTTGTCTCAGCAGCCCTGGGAAATGAATATACTGCAGTCTCTAACTTGTTCAGTGCCTGTCTTCCATACTCAGCCTCAGGCTGTGAGCTGCTTAAAAACAGGAACTGTGTTTTTCACCCTAAATCCCCAGTACCTGGCATGGGTCTGACAACATAGCAGGGCTCTGTAAATATTTACTGAAAGAATGAATGGCAACTAAAAGTACTAAATGAATGCCGATGGAGAGAGGATCCATGAGTCAGTTTTATTTTCTTCATGTGGCATATTGTGTTTTCTAAAGCTACTACTTTAGAAACTGCATTAATGCTATAATAGAGGGAAAAAAAACAATAAATATTTTCCTTTCCAAAACATATGCTAAAATAACAGACATTTCCACCCATGTGCTAAAATAACCGACATTCCCGCCCATGTGTGTTCTGAGACAGGGACAAGTTCTGCTCCATGCCTGATGACTGCTTTCTATTGATTAATCAATTCCTCCTTGGGTTGCTGGAGTACTTTCTGCGGAGTTACAGAGCTGGAGCTCAGGGGCCTGTGAGGGTAGAGATTCCAGGTGGGAAGGCTCCACAGTCTTCTTGGCCATCTCCACTATCCACTCCTCCACCATAGACTATGGAATCTGGCCAACATGGCAGCCATCACCTGATGGCGCTAAACTTGGCATCTGAGATTATCCTCCCATATCCTGGCAATGGGCCATGCACCAAAACAAACAGTATACTCAGTGAACATACCAACCAGTGCTTCTCAGGCTCAGATGTGGACACAAATCACCTAGGGATCATGCTGAAGTGCAATTCTGGCTCTAGGGCTCACAGGTGGAGCCTGGAATTCTGTATTTTTCACCAGCTTGCTATTGGCCTGTGGACCATGGACTCAGGACTCACGGTCCTGGGATGCCAACAAGAAACCTTGGGTGTTCTGTAAAAAGAAAGAACATCGTAGGACGGGGAGAACCAGAGATGGCATCAGGAAGAATTATGGAGAAGAGCACAGCAGAGCAGAAGACAGGTGGGAATGGAAAGACAGAGGCCGCTGGACAGAAAAACAGTGGGAACCACTGGAAAGGTCCACAGGACAGGCATGTTCAGAGGCCCAAAAGCAGAGCATAGCAGAGGAGAAGGTAAATGAAACGTGGAAGAGGGCACTGGAAAGAGTGCTTACTAGCTAGCAGTCAGTGAGGGGCCTGACTGTGGAGCCAAGAAGCATGTCTTTTACTCCCATAGGAGTGAAACCTAACAAGATTTAAGCACCGTGCTTTCCAGAGATCAATCTGGCACTGCGTGAAGAATCAGAAACAAGCTGATTGAGGGAACAGCTGCTCCATACAGGTTGGAAGGACTGTACTGCTGCCCTGCATGAGGGAAGAGGAAAGGGTAGGCATGAGTGGGGGTGGGGGAGGTTCGGGAATCACTAGACGGGGTAAAGGGACACATTTTGGAGAACGGAGTAAATGGAATAAATCCATGCTGATTTATAGGGAAGATGGAGATGTACGGTGCTATCAGCAGAGCTGAGGTCCCTGAGGACAAACCCGGCCAAAGGGGAAAATGGGTCACAGGAAGCCTAAGCCAACACTGCAGTTTATTGGTATAGGAGATACTGGTCGGGAAGCAGATCCGCTGGGCTCAGGGGACCTACGTGAGTGGGCAGGAATGGGTGTGCTCCCAGAAAGAAAGGGGGATTAGAAAGGAAGTGGGATGCTCAGAAGAGAGAATAGGTGAGGACAGGGTGAGAGTGTAACCCAGTGAAAGGTGTGAGAAGAAGACCTACAGAGGGACCATGGGCATGGTGGTTCAGGCCTGCAATTCCAACATTTGGGAGCCTGAGGCACAAGGAATCCCATGAGTTCAAGGTAGTCTGTGCTGCAGAGTGAGTCCTTGTCTCTCTTTTGTTGTTGTTTGGTTGACTTTTATTTTATTTTGTTTTGAGATAGGGTTTCTCTGTATCACCTTGGCTGTCCTGGAACTTGATCTGCCTACCAGACCGGCCTAGAACTCAGAGATCTGACTGCCTCTGCCTACAGAGTGCTGGGATTAAAGGCATAAAAAAAGGTAAACTCGGAGAAGATGCCTTGAGACTACAGATGGACAATCCTATAACATCTCACTGTAAAGACCACAGAGAGGTCTGCCTCAGAGGCAGGAGAAGCCAAAGGGGACACTAATTGATGAATTGACTGGATGGATAGGATCCTGCTATATAGACAAGGCTAGTTTTGCAACCTTTTTATCCAAACCTCTAGGATTACAGTTGGGTACCACCATATCCAACAGGAAAGGTAGAATTTGGATTGGCAGGGAAAGGTCTGATACTCTGGGGATGGCCTGGACTGCAGTAGGATCCCAGGGGTCATGGGGCTCCCACTCAGTCCATCTCAGCCCAGCACTTGAAAGAACAATTTCTGCACCCCCAAGCACATGTAACGTATGCCTATATGGCCACAGAACTCCCAGGCAGACAAGAGGTACAGGGGAATAGGTGTTTGGCTCTGTCTCACAGCAGGTATGCACATCATTTATCGTCCACCAGGACCACTGTGAGAATAGACAGGTACTAACAGTCTGGTGAGTACTCTAGACATGTGAAAACTAGGACCAACCCGGAGCAAACACCCTGAAAGGTACCTATCTCAGTCAGACACTCACCTGCTTCCCATGCTTCCCCTTCCTAGGTGGGGTGAAAAAACCCACAGGTTGTCCTGGAAGAGACAAGTAAACTCATCAGGGGGCAGAGGGGCTGCTAATGGCATAAGGCTCAAAGCCTTTCTCTCCTTAGCTAGCTCCCGCTTGAGTAAAGCGGCTCAGTGGGCAGCAGCGGCAGCACCAAGGACAGCAGCCAGCGCGCACTCCTGCTTGCCCCTCCCCTGGTCAGGGCTGCCTTCCAAGCTGATCAATATTTCATGGAGGGAAGGGGCTCCAGTTACCAGCCCTGCACCAAGCCGGAAGGCGCCGCCGCTGTGCCCACTGCCCACCCTGGGGACCTTCCTCTCATATCTAGCATAGCTTCAGCTGACCTGGTCACAGACAGAAGCAGCCTCTCTTCCTTCATCCCCAGGTCTCTTCCAGGCCTGTGAAACAAACACCTTCACCCAGAGCTAGACTCACACTGTTCAAAGAAGGCCACATACACAAACACTAAGCACAACCACACCCAGCATGCAAGCCACCAGAACAGGGGGCACTCAGGCATGAAGCACATGCATTCAGGGAGCACAAACACGTGCACACACACACATCACTGTGCATCACTGACACCCATTACACACATCAGAGATGCAATGACCACAGACCCATTAGATATGAGCACACACGTGCACGCACACACACATACACACAAACACACACATACATACACGCGAACTCAAATGACTCACGAAAACTCCCTCAGAGAACCTGAGACATACCACATGAGGGCCAGTGAACTGCATACACACTATATTAACACTTATGTGCAAGAACGCACATATAGACACACACACAATATGTCTTGAGAGTGACCGCCTCTCACCATGGATACACAACACACATTCACACTCTGCCCAGGTTCCCTCTTTCCTGGTGCCCAGGGCAAGGTGCACAAGCTGTGACTAGGTAGGACAGACAGACTCCTCTCTTTTCCTCCTTCCCTTCTGCATTCTCTGCTCTGGACTTGAGCCCTGTGATGAAACCTAGTTTCTGAGGTGTTTTTGGTCGCTGCAGTCCAGCCCTCAGAGACAACAAGCACAAAGAGGTTTATAGAAGACAGAGTTAGAAAATGGACCCTGGAGAATCCAAAGCCCCTTAGCTCTGTTGTCCTAGGGCTCCAAGCTCTGGGACACAAAGCTCTGAGGACTGTTTCCCTCGCCTGCAACTCCCAGAGCCTCACTGCAGCCTGGGGCTCCAGGCTCCCAGGGAACTCCAAAGTCAGTGTTGTGTATGGAGACAGGAGGACTGTGATGTTAGAGCCCATCCTACCACATCCTACCATCCATCCCAAGTCCTGGTCTGGAATGAGAGTCTCTCCTGACCCCATCCAGACATCTCAACAGGCCCTTTCAAACAGGTTTTGGGGATCACACATAAATTCTCTTGTCTGTAGTAGATCATTTCAAGGATCTCGAAGCATAGCCACCCCTCCAAAACAAACACACCAAAACTCAAACCAAAACTAAGGAACATCCCAAGCCAGGGCTGGTGAGGTGGCTCAGTGAGAAAGCATGTGTGAGGACCTGGGTTTGATCCCCAGCACCACCAAAAAGAAAGGAAGGGAGGAGAGGGAAGAGTAAGAGGAGGAAGAAAAGGGGAAAGAGGGGGAAGAGCAAGAGGAGGGGAGGAGAGCCTGAGCACAGAACAAGTAGAGGAGGGCGGGCCAAAACAGCAGGAGAAACCTTCAATATTTTTAGGCAGATGGGAGGGCAACTTCCAAGACTGTAAGCAAAAGGTCCACAGCTCTGACTCCCCACCCCCACCACAATTCCACATTCTCCACACATTAGTGTACCACACTGATGATTTCTGCCAGACCCTAGTCTCCTGTCCATTATTTTCTTTAACTTGACACTTTCAACTTGAATTATTTTAAATAGAAATTCTGTTGCTACTATAAACAGAAAAGTCAATATCACCTTTAATAAATAGGAAAAGACTGTAAACATAAGGTAAGTAAAACAACAACGTTATAGGCTGGGGAGTTGTATTAGTCATTGTATTAGTCCTCCCCAACTTGCTTCTTGGTCATGATGTTGTGCAGGAATAGAAACCCTGACTAAGACAGAAGTTGTCTCAGTTGGGTAAAAGTTCCCTGCCTCCACTCTTGATGGCTGAAGTTCAGTTTTTGAGACCCCCGTGATGGAAGGGGAAGAACTGACTCCCACAGTTGTCCTCTGATCTCCACTTGTACATGGTGGCATGTGCCCACTCACCTACTCACCCACTCAAAAGAAATGAATGTAATTGTACAAACCTGGCAGCTTACACTGTAACCCCAGCACCAGAGAGGTGGAGGAAGTATGACACCAGAAGTTTGAGGCCAGCCTGGGTTTCATAGTAAATGCCATGTCAGTCTAGGAGTGTGAGATCCTGTCTCAAAAAAACTAAACCAAACAAGCAAAGCTCTATTACTACAGTTCAGCTACATGGAGCTGCCAACCATAGCGCTCAACCCTGTCTGAGATCTCTCTGCTGAGAGAAAGTGGGGAGGGACTGAAGAGTTTTGAGAGACATTCTCAACTATACAAACTCATTCTCCCTGGAGTGACCGTGAGCATGCTAGAGTTGAGATAAAACTAATGTTTTTACCAAGTAAGTTGAGGTTATACCACAGCAGATATGGGAGTCCCTGCATACCATCTTGGGTCCCACTGAGGATGCCACTTTACTGGATGGGCACCCTCTTGCCATCACCCATTCTGTAATAACCATTTTATATCAATTGCTCCACTTGGGGCTGATGAGATAGCCCACCAGGTAAAGGTGCCTACCATCAAGCCTGATGACCTGAATTTGATCCTTAAGACCCACATGGTGGAAGGCAGAGAGAAGTTCCACATGTTGTCCTTTGACCTCCACATGTATGTTATGGTGTACACTTGTGTACACATACACTCAAATGAATAAATATAAATTTTTAAAAGAGAAATTGCTCAGGGCTATTTTTTTCCTATTTATAAGTTGTCACTATAGTCCCCCATCTAATATGAAACACACAGCAGGAATTTTAATCTGCATTTTTAAGGTGGGAAGAGGCACAGACAGGTTAAGTGACTTGCCCACAGTTATACAGCTCCACAAGGCAGACCCACTAGTAGGAGATTTGACTGTCACACAGATGACGTCACCCTCACTCTGGGTGATCCTGGGTTGGGCAGTGGGGAAGGCAGAAGGATGGTTACTGGCATATGCTTATAGGACCCTTACGACCCCAAGGGGCAAAAAGGCAGGAAAGGAAAGTAGCCAAGAATAGAGTTTTGCCCTGGAGATATATAGGGGACATCTCTATGCCATCAATACTACCTCTCCAAACTTCAGCTTCCCTGTCTTCAAAATGGGCCAAATAACAGCACAGCTGTATCTTTAAAACATCATGGAACCATGTGGATGGTGCCTGGTGTAGAATAAGTGTCAAATGGTTTATTACTAGGAAAGCAGGAAGAGCGGAATCAACACAGGTCAAGAATGACTGGCTGGTGAGACAGGCGCGAGATGGTTCTTCACTGAGGAAAGGAAATGATTATTATTATCATTATAATCATTATGTTATATATGATATATATAATAGTAATTATATTAGTAGTAGTAATATTACTATTGTTGTTGTTATTGTTATTATTATTATTATTATTATTATTATTTTAGATAGGGTTTCTCTGTGTAGCCATGGCTGTCCTGGAATTCACTCTGTGGACCAGGCTAGCCTCGAACTCAGAGATCTGTTGCCTTCTTCTACCTCTTGAGTGCTGGGATTAAAGGTGTGTTCTACTACAGGTGAGTTCAGTCTTAAAGGTTGAGTATGATTTGAGAGGGAAGATAATTCTGGTTGGTGTGATGGTTCAATACCTGTTGGGAGGCTGAAGCAGGAGGAATGTGAATTTGAAGCCAACCTGGGCTAAATGGTGAGATGGTGTCTCAAAAGTTCAAATACTAAGGATGTAGCTTGGTAGATGGTGACTTGTTCAGTGCCTACAAGGGCCTGGAAATAATCCCTAGCACTGGAGGGAGACGATGATGAAATACAGTTGAGTGCTCAGGTCTCGCTCCATTCCAAAGTGGAGAAATCCATCATCCCATACCTTCTGTCTGTGCTTGAACCACATGTGACAAGTTCTTCAGTGCCTGCCCTGGTCACTATTACCCTGGAATGAGTTCCCTTTAAGTCTCAAGTCCTTTTTCTAGGTGCTGTCTGCAAAGAAGGCTGTCTGCCTACCTGCATGCTCCACCTTAAATACATAGCAGATATCGTCTAAAGCACTTGCCTGGCTAACAGTGAACCCAACCCCCCCCAACACACACACACCGAAAGGAGGTTCCAGGAGCCTCCCTTATGTCTGACTTTGTGATCCATCCCAGCAGATTAAAGGTGAGTGATTCAGATTAGCACCTAACTCCCTCAGAGCCAATCAGATCTTCTCCTGGGAATTTGGACTCAGATCTGCCAAGCCCTAGGTGCTAATTCTGAGTATGGCCAGAATCCAGGGTCAGGATACCAGAATCCAGTCAGGGGACAGATGGACAAAGGCAGCCAGCAGGATGCAGAGAATGAAGATTCACATTCTCCTGGGCTTCCAGGTCCCGCCTGCCTAGACTAGTGATGCCTGTTCATCCATCCGTCCACCTCCCCCCATACCCCATTCCCTGTAACAAACCCTTATTACTGAGGCTGGTTTGCCTGGCATTTCCTAATTAAGGCAGAATAGAAGCTACTGAAAATATAAGGATGACCACCCTGAACACACACTGGACCCAAGCTTCAGGCTTATTGGCAGGAGACACTTATGTAGTACTGACACTGATATGGTGGGGGCAAGGTGGGCTTACCACCCTGGATGGGCAAACAGTCCTACACAAGGGGAAGGGCATGTGAGCCATCATAAGCAGAGAGAACAGCAAGTGTGGGTACACAGAGGCACAAAACAGCCTGGCCTGCTGGAAAAAACAGCCAGGTGTTCAAAGCATGCTGCGGAAGCAGGAGGGGTGAGGATGGACAGGGAGTCGGGTACAGATCATAAAGAGCTTTGAATACCATGCTAAGAAGCTGAGGCTTTTTCCTGTTGGCTATGGGGAGCTATTGAAGTATTTTAAGTAGCAGGGGATGACAAGGTCAGCTCTCTGTTTTGCAACGATCACTCTGGGGATGTGTGGAGAAAAGATTGAAAAAGGAAGGCCTGTCGGTAGAGAGGCCATTGAGGATGCTGCGGGATGAGGTACTTGCTCTTTCATGCACCAGCCAACTCACTGCGTACCTACTACGTGCCGGGGCTAGGTAACACAGGTTCCAGACCCACTGAATGCTCAGGTGAGCAAAGAGGATGGGAAGCAAGTAAAGGGTGCCGAGCGTCATGAAGAAGTACAAGATCCTGGGCCTGAGGCTTAGCCTCTAAGTGCTCATTGTGCAAGCATGAAGACCTCAATTTGAATCCTAGCACCTACGTAAAAAGCCAGGTAAGGCTGTGTGTGTGTGTGTGTGTGTGTTTAGGATTAGAGGACAGAAATGGAAGAATCTTGCTGGCCAGCCAAGACCGTGAGTTTCTAATTCACTGAGAGACCATATCATGGATATGTGTACTTGCATATGTGTATGTACATGAACCATACCACACACAGAGAGACATACACACACAGGAGGAGAAAGGAAAAGGAGGAGGAGGTAGTGGCCCTATGGACCTGGAGCGTTTAGCTTTTAGACTTCTCTGCTGTGGTAACACTTGGGGGAAGAGTCAGCAGGGCCCCAGGATGGGGTGTGCTTCCGGGACAGCATGTGTGAACCTCCTTCAGTGGAGGTTAAGAAAGAATGGGAGAAGATGATGTAAAAAGGGAGGTAAGAACCAGATTACACGGGGCCTTGGAGACTGCGTCAGTAAATCTGGATTTTATTCTAAGAAGTCCTGGAAGTTTTAAGCAGGGAAATGACACAATCAAACATTTATCTTTAGAAGATCGTGCTGGCTACATCTACCAAACAGCAGCAAGTGGGGCAGTCATGACAGTGTAAGGAATCCAGGTAGGACGCTGTCATCGGTGTCTAGGTGACAGATAGTAGTGGTCTGGAAGGGGGTGTGAGCAGAAAGAGGGGCTGCAAACCTGACCTGAGAGAGGAACGCTGGAGAACAAGCCTTGTTAGGCTTGGCTGTGGGCTGTGGGGGCGAAGGCAGGGAGGTGTCCAGGAGAATTTCCAGCTTCCAGCTTGAGCAAGTGGGTGGGTGACGGTGACGGTGATAGAGACAAGCCAGGGACCCTGGAAGCAGAGCAGGTGCAGGTGGGTGGAGCTGGGGACCTGGGTTCCATCCTAAGGTAGTGTCTAGGGAGCAGTAAGACCAGGTACTGAACTCGGAAGAGATAACTAAATTCAGAAGAGTAAGTGAGCTGACCTGGGGAAGACAGGCAAGGGGGGCAATGTAGTGAAAAGAAGGACCTGTGTAACTCAGGTGCCACGGCAACAGCAGGAACTGGGGGCAGAGAGGCCAGCGATTCTAGGCTTGGACTGTCAGAATCCTGAAGCCCAAAGCTTTCAGACCCCAAAGGCATCTGCCCTTGAAGCTCCCTCTCCCAGCCAAGGAGCATACCCTGGGCTTAGATAAGCCCAGATGAAAGCTTTCCCTTCCTCCGTATCCCTTCATCCCTCTGGGCAAAGCCAAGTTCTCCCTTCCAAGCATGACAGTGCATGTCTATAATTCTAGTACCTGAGGAACTGAGACAGGAGAATTGCCACAAGTTGAAAATAGCAGTCAAGCAGGCCAGGACTACACAGTAAGATCCTATGAATTGAATGAATGAATGAATGAATGAATGAATGAATGCCAAGTTCTACCAAGCTCAGCTCAGACAGCCCCTTACCTAGGTGGAAACTTCCCAGCCCAGGCCTGCTGTCTTGCTACCAGATAGATACCCTGTTTTTGAATCTCAGGTCTTCCTCTTGATAAACTGTGGGGCTGTAGTCAAAGAACCTCAGTTCCCTCATCTATACCATAGAGAGGACTATTTTTTCCTCATTGGTGAAAATGGGATATGAAGTACTTAGCAGAGGAACCATAGGGTAAACACCATGTAAGCTTCCTGGCACTAATATCCTTCTGTCTCAGACACACAGTCAACCCCTCCCCGCTCCCCATCTTCGATGTCCTCCACTCAGAAGCTATGCTCAAGTCTGTGTCCTCTCTGGAGTGTGAGCTGCGCAATAGGAAAAGCCTGGAGCTAGATGAAAGCTCAGGTCCCTTGTTCAAAACCACTCTTTCCAGACAGTGGCAGCAGAAAATTAAAAGTATGAGGTCCTACTAAGCACAGGATTCCTCTCACACTAGCCCTCATGTGAGGCCTGACCACACAGGCTTTACAATTTCCAGCGAGATTTTTCACTTTCCTCTTTCCATTTTATAGCTGTTGGCATTAAAGTTTAGATACAGCCTTGCTCTGCTCATGAACTGCTGAGTTAAAATTCAAACACAGAGCAGACAGTTTTCAAAGCTCTACACCTTGCCTTCTGACTCCCTGGAGGCTGGGAAAACCTGGCCTCAGGGGCTGAGCTTCGGTCAACAAGGCTGAGATGTGGCTCAGCCCACAGAGAGGGTTCTAGAGAGACTAGAACTGTCTCCCTCCTGGGAAGAGCCACATAAACAAGGGCTCCCTGGGTACCATCTCTGCTGCTACTCAAGGGAAGGGCTAAGAGAAGGCAAAAGGTCACTCACGAAGAGGCTCACTTGCGCCCATAGGTTCCAAAACACGCACTCTCTGGAAGTGTGACCCTGTCTCCAATCCTTAAAACCCTCTAGGGGCTGCCACTGGCTTCAGGATAATCCTCACATCTCTCGTATCCGCTGATCCAGGGTTGTGGAGCTTGGCTATCTCTGAGCCTGCCACACACCTCTCCTCTATACCACCAGGCTCTGCCCACACCACCAGGAGCTGTAAACACTGTTGCCTCTCTCACCCTTGCTTCTTTCCCTCCCTTACTACATCCTCCATGCTCAGCTAAGAGGTCAGCCTCTCTGGAAGCCCTTCTAGAACCTCAAGGTAAGGGAGCAACCTTCAGTGATAGGTCTATAAACCCTGCTTTCAACACGTCACCTATGTAATCACTGGGTCTAGACCATGCTCCTGCTAGTGAGTGGGTTCCATAGAGCAAGGTGCTGCCTGGTCCCTAGAGCTTGCTGTACCGACGGCACCGGGTGGACTGATGTGCCGTCCAACAACAGAGGCAAGAGTGCTCACTCCTCCTCTGCCTCCCTTTCTTGTTTCTTGTGCAGTGAATTTGAAAGGTATCCTTGCTTGTTTTGTTTTGTGTTTGGGACAAGGTCTCATGTAGCCCAGGCTGGCCTCCAACTTGTTATATAGCTCAGTTTAGCCAATGCCATCAGCTGGGATTACAGAGTGTACCATCAGACTCAGCTCTTTTTATTCAGCTATCTTGAACTCTTAAGTGCGAAGAGTCCAAACTTGCAAGGGATGAGAATCATCAGAGAGGGTTCTGCCTACCCTAGGCTGGCTCCATATGCTGACATCACACTTAATCCAGCAGCACCTTCTAGGTTAGCTGGGTCAGTCAGGATGCAAAGCATACCTGGTTTGAGCTTCAGTTTTTGAAACAAGTTCTCATTCTGTAGCCCTGTCTGGCCTGGACTTTGCTATGTAGACTAATCCCGCAATGATAACCCTACTGCCTCTGTCTTCCCAAGCACAAGGATACAGACACGCACTGCCAAGCACAACAATAATTCTTACTTTCCAAAACCAATGGAGGCAAGGGAATTGAGCTAGAAACCTGTAGTTGTCACAAGTGAAGGACATGACCCTAACCCTGTCCGATGCCCAAGTCCCTTGTCTTCTCTCTGCCACTGACCCCACACCCTTGTGACTCACTACTCAAAACCAATCCATCTCACCCACAGAGCTCCTATCTGGTACCAGACATCCCTGTGCACACATGAAAAGAGGCCGGTGGCCAAGTCATCTGTACCCACTGTGAAAGAAACACCCCCAGGTGCTGGGCAGTGGTGGCACACGCCTTTAATCCCAGCACTTGGGAGGCAGAGGTTGGCGGATTTCTAAGTTCAAGGCCAGTCTGGTCTACAGAGTGAGTTCTAAGACAGCCAGGG
>NW_022196900.1:78350130-78353013 GCF_008632895.1 Mastomys coucha | reverse complement strand
AACACAAATGGTGCAGGCACCCCCACTATCAGCAAAACATTGCTGTAGGAGAAGTACTCTGCACCTCAAGTCAGCAGTGCTAGCGGAGGCAAGAGCCATTGCCAAAGTCAGCAAAAGACTGTGTGAGAGGCACTTCCCTACACCCCCTGCGCCTGAGCTCCTGACAAGAGTGGGGAACACAGAAAAGCCTCCCAAAGTGGGGCTCCTAAGGTCAGAGAGTCCTGGGGTGGCTAGTGCCTGGGGGTAAAAGGCTTCAGCTGGGGAGTGGGGCAGACTCAGGTGAGAGTTCTCACATGGCACTAATGAAATCAACCACTAGCCTCCCTCCCCCTCCCCTGAGACCCTCCAGGCTCCAGCTGATGCAATGCCCAGGCCTGATAATTGTTTTCTTCACTCCTTAAAGGGCCCGCTACTACTCTAGCTTTGGACAGACATCACCCAGACCCCTGACAGCCCCGCCCCCAACCCCAGAGCTCAGAAACTGCTCAGGGTGAGCAGCAGAGAGCCCTGCAGCTCAGGGTGCTCAGAGAGCCAGCAGCTTAAAGCCCGGGCTCCAAAGAGTAAAATCCAATCAAAGTCCAGAGACTAGGAGTGGCGAGGAAGGAGAGAGAACAGTTAAGACAGCAACACCTACACCGACCACATCCCCTGGAGGAAGGGACTAAGGTCCCTGCTGAGTGCTCGGCTCCTGGCTCCAGCATGCCTGCCCCAGCAAATGCTTGGCACAGCGTTGCTTACAGTTCAGCAGTTACACTGACCTCATGAGAGATAAGGGATAAGCTGCTCAAACCTACCTTTGTAGGACTGTTTTGCCGAAAGAGGCTCAGAGAAAGCAAGTGATTCTTTTCATATCACAGATCCAGAAAGTAGCAGAGCCAGGGTCTGAAGACAAGTTTAATCAGCTCTGGGGCTTTACCCCTTGTAAATGGCCAGACGTCTGCAGAACCCAAGGAAGTCCCTGAATACCTGGTTGAAGCACAAACTGCATGGCCCCCTCCCCAGCAGGCCCCTGCCCAGAAAGTGTCCCATTGGGCCACCCTCTTCACTTGCCTAGAGGGAGAGCTGGCAGCTGCGTGATTGTGATTATGGACTAACTGGTGGCTGGCAGCAACTGTAGAGATGGCTTGTCAATCCCTTGGTGAAAGACCCTCTTTTCACCATTCAGGCCACAAAGCCCAGTGAGAAGTCATCATCAGCAGAGAACAAGGCAATAGGAAAAGCAGCTGACTCCCTTCTCTCTCGTAGATATCACCCTTAGAGACAGGGTTGGACACAGCAATTCCCCAGGCCCAAACCCTGAAGGCCCCTGATAGCACTGCCAGCTAGGGCTCCTTGTTACTCTGGCTTACCTACAACATTTCCCACCTTAGCCAGAGACTGCAAGAGCTATGAACTGACCATTCATTAGCTTCTGAGACACTAGGAGGGGAAACCCACTCCTTGAGTTTGGGTTGTACAGAAGTAATGGGGGCCTGGGATCCAGGCAGCCAGGAAGCCAGCCAAGGGGACCTATTCTCTCAAACGAACAAGATGCCAGAATAGCCCATGAAGGGTCTTGCCAAGCTTCCCTGGGCCCTGGGTGACCCATTGAGCCCCTGCCCACTTTTTCCCAGCTTCCCAGAAGCCCCCTCTTTCCCACCCTGAGGCTGCGTGAGCACCACCTTTCTCCGTTTTACTAAGAAGGGGAGTGTTTCTCTGGGTACAATGGTGTCACGTTGGAAGGAAAAAGTGGCCGCTTCCCTACCAGGGTACAGGCAGGAGGGGGAAAGGCAGGCTACCTTTCCAGGAGAGATTTTAAGCACTTTGCAAAAATGCCATGCGAAGCAAGGCTGTTGAAGATCAGGGCCCCAGGTGAGCCCTGAGCGTCAGCAAAGTACTCCAGATTCTGGGGTTCCTACCCCATTTTCCAGGTTTCCCCAGGCTCAGCCCCCGCCCCACAGTCATCCCAGGCTGTGCGCATCGCGGAGCTCTCCCGCCCCCCAGATCTGGCATACATCCCTACGCAGCGCTAGGCGGCCGGCCGGAACCCCCCTTCCCGGCGTGGTCCCCTGACCGCAGCCCCCTCCCCACGCCCACTCGCAGGCGCGCAAGGCCTGCTGACTTACCCCGAGGTGGGGCCGGGGTCCACGCCTGGAGCGGGGTTCCGCTGGCGGAGTGGCGCCGCAAGGCGAGGCAGGTGCTGCCCCGGGACCCCGCCCCGCGGACCCGGCGGTAGGCGCGGCCCGGCCCCGAGCGGGCGCGGACTCCGAAGGGGTAGGGACGCGGGGCGGGGAGGGGCAGCGACAGAGACTCACGGGGGCATCGCCCGCCACCGGGCCGGACAGCTCCGCTCCGCCCGCCTGCGCTGCTGGCTCCGCAGTCGCCACACAGTTCTCAGTCACCGCCGGGTGCAAAGCCCGAGCCACGGCTGGCGGGAGGAAGCGGGCCCTGACAGGGGCGGGGCCTATGGCTGGTGGGCGGGATTAGTGGTGGGCGGGGCCAGATGGGCGGGCCCCTAGAGTGGGCGGAGCCTCTGGAATCTGGATCTTCTAGGTGTATCCTTGAGGAGTAGGCCTAGAGGAAGTGAACCTCAAAGGAACAGGGGTTGGGGGCCGCTCAAGTCCCTAAGATGCTCCTCCTGTCCACTGCTGTCCACTCTTCTACACGATCTGTTCCTTCTCATCCTTTCTTGTCTTTGGGGGCACCTCCCAGGTGCCGCCATCTATTCTGAACAAGATCCAGGAAAGTCAGATGGTGAGAAGTAAGGCTAACCAACTTACAAACATAGAGTCCAATTTAAAGACGGAAAAAAGAGGGAACTTTCAGAGGAGAAATGACTTGCTCAAGTGCCTGCTGTAAAGCATTTTCTGGAGACAGAGAGAGAGAGAGAGAGAGAGAGAGAGA
>NW_022196900.1:78339839-78350120 GCF_008632895.1 Mastomys coucha | reverse complement strand
GAGAGAGAGAGAGAGAGAGAGAGAGAGATATCGATCAGCAGTAACAAAAGAGTGCTGCTTTTCAAGATTAGAGTTCAGTTCTCAACACCCAAGCCAGACAACTGTGACTTCAGCTCCAAGGAATCTGATGCCCTCTTCTGGCATCTGCAGGCTCTAGCACATGTGTGCACATACACAGCAGACACACACACAAAGTGAAAGTTAAGTCTCTCTCTCTCTTTTTTTTTAAAGAGGTCATGTTTGCCATCTTCTTCTTTTTTTTTTTTTTAAGATTTATTTATTTTATCTGTACAGCTCCTGCCCCGCTACCTCCAGCCTGCTCGCTCTGGCGTAAGTCACTGTAGCTGTCTTCAGACACACCAGAAGAGGGCGTCAGGGCGTCAGATCTCATTACCGGTGGTTGTGAGCCACCATATGGGTGCTGGGATCTGAACTTGGGACCTTCAGAAGAGCAGTCAGTGCTCCTACCCGCTGAGCCATCTCGCCAGCCCAGTAAGTCCTTTTTTTAAAAAAGGAATTTCCAATGTACCTTTCAGACTTCAGGTAGGAACTGGAGTATCAGGCCTGTGACCTGTGTTAGCTCCTTCCCCACCTGTGGCAGTGCCTTTCAATTTGGGACAGTTTTGTCCTGAAGGGATTTTTTTCACAATGTCTTGAGCTACTTATAGTTTCCACAATTATGAGGTGTTTCTAGTAAGAAAAAACCTGGAACTGTACTGGCCAGTCCTGATACCAAAGAGTCCTCAGGCCCAGTGTCAACAGGCCTGCAAGTGAGAACCCTGTATTAGTCATGGCTCTCTATAGGGACAGAATTTAGAAAAGGAACACACACGCATACACACATACACGCATGTACACACATATGTGCACACATGTGGGAGGGGATTTATTAAAATGGCTTACAGGCTGTGGTCTGGCTTGTCTAACAATGGAAAGTCCAAAAATCCAGTAGTTACTCACTCCACAAGGCCAGATGGTCTTCAATATCTGCTGGAATGCCAAAGAAGTGAGTTAAAATGTCAGTAAAGGGATGGGGTTGTTAGTGAGGGTGAGGGCAAGTACACAAAGAGAGCAAGCTTCCTTTGCTGCCATTAACAGTGGGTCTTCCAACCTCAAGCGATCCAGGTTAAAAGTGGGTCTTCCCACTTCAAATGACTTAATTAATGGAAAACATCCTTCATTGACATACCACTTGGGTTTCAGGTAATTCCTGATGTAGTCAAGTTGACAACCTAGAAGAATCATTACACAGGGCTTGGCATCTGCCTGAATGAACTTCAAATGGATGTACTGGATTTAAGATCCAGCAGTTTAGGGTGGTAGAGAGATGGCTTGGCAGTTAAGAACACTGGCTGCTCTTCTAGAGGTCCTGAGTTCAATTCCCAGTAATCACATGGTGGTTCACAACCATCTGTAATGAGATCTGGTGCCCTCTTCTGACAGGCAAGTGTACGTGCAGTTAGAGCACTCATACATTAAATGAACAAACAAACAAACCTTAAAAAAAAAATCAAAGAAAAATTTAAAAGACTCAGCAGCTTAGGACTTGAGGATTCCTCTCCTACGGTCCTGCCTGCTCCCAACTTTGTTATATTTAATCGAGTTTAGGGCTGGTCAGCTAGAGCTGGTCAGCTCTGCTTTCAGGCCAGAAGGACTGTTTGTTTGTTTGTTTGTTTGTTTCTCTGGGTAGCCCTGGCTATCCTGGAAGGAACTCTGTAGACCAGGCTAGCCTCAGACTCAAGAGATCTGCTTGCCTTTTTCTCCCAAGTATTGGGATTAAAGGTGTGCACCACCCGGGCTGGCTACTGGTGGGAAGTCCTTAATTTTGCAAAATTTAAATGAGGAGTAAGAAGGTGGAAAGAACCAGAGAAATGACTCAGATTAAAGGGCTTCCCTCATCCCGTTCTATACCTTCTCCATATGGTAAACCGGGGCCCAGCGATGTGGAAAGCTGGGTCCCATGGGTTGTCAGCTGAGACTCATGATTTTATTTGTTTATTAATGATAATGTTCTTACCATCTAATCTAGACCTAGAACTACAGTCTGTGTGCTAGGCTGCTTGTTCCGGAGCAGGAGGGAGAAATTAGATTAAAGTGGGCACTGTGAGGGCCGGGGAAGTTACCTGGAACTGTGATGGAAGTGAACGATGGAGAACACAGAGCTGTGAGGGTTAGAATGCCTGAGGGGAGTCTCTCTCCCCTGCAGTCTCTCTCCTCTGTCACAGAGACCTGTAAGTCAGGCGCTGGCACTACCTTTGGCATCATGGTGATTTTGCTTGTAGTTGAAAACCTTGGACTTCCTTTCTGAAGAAATATACAAATGTACATTTTGTGTATACGTTCAGGTGCCTCAAAACTTCATGTATGCTTCCAGAAGATTGAGGTGAGTTGGCTCTTAAGTGCAAACAGAAGAATTAAGTGTGCAGAATTTTAAAGTTAAAATTAAATTATATTAAAAAAACATAAAGTCCGTGTTGATAACACAGTATGATAGCCAAGCAGGGCCAGACAGATCCATGAAACAAAATGGAATGCAGAAATAGACCTACTGATGACTGTAGTCACACAGAAATTAAGTATTTCATGAACCTCTAGATGAGGGAAACTTGAGGTCTCCAAACACAATGTAATGCTAAGGGGCTGGAAGTGCTAATCGCCCTGGCTTAGTACACATTGTACATAAGAGCTGAACTAGCACACTGTCCTACATAAATAAATACAATTAGTGTGTGTCAACAAAATGTTTTTAATGTTTAATGGAGAGGGAAATGTTAACTACCCTAATCTGATCATTGCACACTGTTTACATGTATTGAGTTAGGACTCTCTACCCCATGCATTTGTACAATAACTAAATGAAAGAAACAGGCCCAGCCACACTGGGGAATTCGGGGAAGATGAAGATGGTGCTTCAGATAAATCAGGGGATGGAAGGGACTGGGCATGATGGGTCATGCCTGTAATCTCAGCACTTGGAAGGCTGAGAGGGAAGGGTCAGGGTTAGAGGGTAGCCTGAGCTACACAGCAGGACCTGTCTCAAGAAAGCAAAGATGGAGACATAGAAAAAAATAGGCCATTCATGGAGAAAGAAAAGAAAGCCATGCCTTACACAAGTAGGGAAATGAACTCCAGGTAGAACACATTTAAACAATTGTAGCATATGACACACCAGAAGGAAAACATGGGCAAATATTGTGATCATCAGGAGACCAAAACCTTTTTGTACGTTGAGAAGCCATAACAGAAAACACTGAGACATTCGGTTTTCTTGTCTACCAAAGAAATGACCATAATATCACATTTGAAAGACAAGTCATAGCCGGGCAGTGGTGGTCCATGCCTTTAATCCCAGCACTTGGGAGGCAGAGGCAGGCGGATTTCTGAGTTCGAGGCCAGTGTGGTCTACAGAGTGAGTTCCAGGACAGCCAGGGCTACACAGAGAAACCCTGTCTCAAAAAAACAAACAAACAAAAAACCCAAAAAACAAAAAAAGAAAGACAAGTCATAAATTGGAGGGAGTAAAAATGCTCTCCACTCTGCCCCTCTGGCCCGTCGTCTCCTCTCCCAAGCCTAGGGGGAGTACACAAGAAGGGTCTGTGAGAGTCCAGACCAAGCACATTGCGGAGACTCTCCCTAAGGCATCCCGGCCAGCGCCCACCTGTTCTAGGACCGGGAAGCCCCGGAAACCCCAGCTCTGCCATCTGGGTCCTCAGCAGGTGACAAGGCTGAGCCAGAGTCTGCCCACAGACTGCTCACTACTTCCCTCACGTGGCCATTCTGGAAACTGCAAGTTCCAGTTCAAGCTACTTCACTTAGTTTGCCTATGTCTGTCTTTTCTTTCTTCAGAAAAGGTTTCATTATCTAGTCCTGGATGTCATGAAACTCGTTTCGTAGACCAAGCTGGAGTCAAACTCACAGAGATCCGCCTGATTCTCTCTCCTGAGTGCTGGGATTAAACGTGTGAGCCACCAAGCTCAACCTGAGAAGCTTTTTTCTTTTTAATTTTATGTATATATGAATACACTGTCACTGTCTTCAGACATACCAGAAGAGGGCATTAGATCCAATTACATGGTGGTTGTGAGGCACCATGTCGTTGCTGGGAATTGAACTATGACCCTCGGAAGAGCAACCAGTGCTCTTAACAGCTGAGCCATCTCTCCAGCCCCAAAGCTTTTTCTTAAAATAAGTGTTTCCTCCTTAAGAGAGTGAACTTCCACATGGTTGCTAAGTAACTTCATTTGTGTGAGCGTGTGTGTGTGTGTGTGTGTGTGTACATGCCAAAAGTATTTTGAAAGTCAAAGGATAACTCTCAGGAATCAATTCTCTCTCCAGTGTGGGTTCATAGAATCCTATTGGAGACCTTTCTCAAAAAAACAAAACAAAACATAACAAAAGCAAAGGGGAGAGGTACTGGAGAGAGAGAGAGAGAGAGAGAGGGAGAGAGAAAGAGAGAGAGAGAGAGAAAGAAAGAGAGAGAGAGAGAGAGAGACAGAGACAGAGACAGAGACAGAGGGAGAGAGAAAGAGAGAGAGGGAGAGAGAGAGAGAGAGAAAGAAAGAGAGAGAGAGAGAGAAACAGAGAGAGACAGAGACAGAGACAGAGGGAGAGAGAAAGAGAGAGAGAGGGAGAGAGAGAGAGAGAGAAAGAAAGAGAGAGAGAGAGAGAGATCAGCAGTTAAGAGCATATTTGTTTCTCTCATTTGTTTCTGTTATTCCAGCTCCAAGAGATCTGACAGCCTCTTCTGGGGTCACCTTTGCAGGCACCAGGCAGGCATGTGGTACAAATATATAATGCAGGCAAAACATTCATACACACAAAAAAAATTTTAAATTAAAAAGAAACAAAACTATGATCTATGAGACAGGTGGGCTGTGTGGCCAAAGGCCTTGTCAGAAACTCCCTGGAGGCCACTTGCTATTCTTTTATGGAGCAGCTATTAAGAGCCAGGCACTACTGGGCATGGAAGAGTGAATAAGACCAGCTTGGCCCTCCTGAAATTCACAGCCTGGGATAGATGTGGGGAGGAGGTAGGAAAGACAAAGGAAGATTCCAAACTCATAACGTAGGCACCCTAAGGCAAGCCTGGAAGTCAGGCAGAGGAACTCTTCCTCTGTGCATCCTCTGACCTCCTCCTCACATTCTTTTCTAGAGCTAGAAAGCAGGCGAACATGATCTATACCCCCAAAGCCTTGCTGTGGGTTTTGGAGCATGCTTCTCTTGCCCATCTCCGGGCTCCAGCTTTCTTGGGAGCTTGGCTCACCAGGTGGCTCTGCTGAGTATAGTGTTCCCCTGTCCCACCTCGTGGCCTAAGGAGCATGTGCTCTGTCTGTCTTAGTCCAGATGTCACCTTCCCCGGAAGGCCCCTGCTCTCTTGTCATCCCTGGCCAAGATGGCTCTCAGTGTGTGTTTCAGGGTGCAGACTGCAAAGCGCAGTATGAACAGAGCAGGCTTTGGCATCAGAGCCCCGCTGTGCTGTTTATTTTCTGGGAACGGCTCTGAGTCTGTTTCCTTCAGCATGTGTGAAATGTGCGGCGGGCTTCATAGGGGAGTTGTAAAGATGAGTGAGCAAATGTATATAAGCAACAGTGATCAAGACCCGGTGCTGGGTAAGTGCTGTTTATACTCCGAGTTCTTTTCTGCTTTCATCTTCTCTATACCCTAAGTTCCCAAGGACCCAAAAGAGGACAGGGAAGAGGAGGAAGCGATCCATGATGGCACTGAGCATGCATTAAGACCTGGCTGCTGTGTTAATCAGGGAAAGAAATGGTGACTCCCTGGGGAAAGTTCCAGGCAGGAGCTCTGGACCCTTGAGCTTCCAATCACGATCCCAGCAATGGTGTAGTTTCTGTGTGACTCACGTCCACTCTTAGGAAAGCCACCAACTTCAGCAACATCTCTTGCATCCCGAGAGTCCATTCCAGGACCAAAAGCAGAACTCCTGGAGAGGCTGGGGTGGGGGTACCAGCAGGAGTATGCTGCCAACTGCCCCCAAGTGCCACTTCGTCTCACTCTATTTCCATCTCTGGAAAGGAACATGAAAGTGAGAACAGAGGACTAGAAGGAGCGTGCAGTAGTCTGCCACCATCCTCTAGACCAGAGCAGGTGGGGCCAGCACCTGAGGCAAGGGGCGCCATTTCCAATATGAACTGCTGACATCTAATGGCCCTGCACAGGCCAACTAGAGTGTCTCTGGCGTCAAGGAACAGGAGGAAGTTTCCAGGTGGCAGAGGAGATTAAAGTAGAGAGGACAGAGACAAGTGGGTCTTGGGCAATTGAGCTTCCTGCAAGCTAAGGTAAAAGGCATAAGTATAGTTGGGAAGTAGGAAGACCTTAGATCCTAGCTCAGGTCTGGGCAACATGGCATCCTACCTGGAGTCACAACAAATATTCCATTGAACTGGAAGCCCAGATTTTGCCCTGGTCATTTTAGGCTTCTAATGCCCTTAAACCAACAGGCTAAGAAAGGAGTAACAGTGTTAGGAGGGGTGATAGATCCAGATTACCATGGGGAAATTGGATCGCCTCTCCACAATGAAGGTAAGAAGGATTATGTCTGGAGCACAGGAGATCTCTTAGGGCATCTCTTAGTACTACCATGTCCTGTGATTAAAGTCAATGGGAAACTACAATAGCCTAATCCAAGCAGGATGACAAAGGCTGCAGACCCATCAGGAATGAAGGTAGGGTCACTCCTCCAGGAAAAGAGCCAAGACCTGCTGAGGTGCTTGCAGAGGGTGGAGAAAATGGGTAATAGAGGAAGGTAGTCAAAAATATCAGCTAAGGCCACATAATCAGTTGCAGAAACAAGGATTATAAAGTAATATGAATGTTTCTCTTTATTTTGTTAAGAACACATTTGTTTTCTAATTTCTTTAACATCAATTGGTATTTAAGTTGAGATACTAAAAGAATGTTCCCAAGGGACATTGCTCAACTGTAAATTTACAAATGTGTTTGCGATTGTATGAGGAATAGTTATATCATGTTAGGTGTACTCATGACCTTGTTATTGTTCCATGTGGACATGAGATATTATTTGTGTCAGGTTGACAAGGGGTGGATTGTAGTGGCTATTCCTAGTTGTCAACTTGACTATATCTGGTATGAGCTACAATCCAGAATTGGAAGGCTCACCTGTGATCCTCATCTTGAGGCTAGGGGATACAAGTTTCTGACCTGGATCTTGGCATGGAGATCTTGAGGCATAGTGGCTATGAATCCCAGAAGATCAAAGCAAGGAGATCTCTGAGTTCAAAGGTCATCTGGGACAAAGCATGTCCCAGAGTCAAGAATGGTGGCACACACCTTTAATCTGGGCCACACTTTCTACTAGAGACCTACACAAGGACATTGGAAGAAGAGAGAGTCTCTCTTCTTTGCCTGCTTGCCTTGTGGGACTGAGCAACTGCTAGATCCTTGGACTTCCATTCACAGCTGCTGCTGACCATTGTTGGGAGTTGGACTACAGACTGTAAGTCATCAACAAATTCCCTTACTATATAGAGACTACCATAAGTTCTGTGACTCTAGAGAACACTGACTAATACAATCTTAAACTTTTAAAAAGAGGAGAAACAGGATTAAAATAAAAATGAAAGCAAAAGCCTGACTGACTTTAGACAGGGGATGAAGGGGCAATGTTGTCCAGAAGTGGAGCTGGAGAAGTGAATGGAACAAGAAGAGAACAGGATTAGAACAGTGTTAGACCTGCTGTCTTAGTTAGGCTTTTACTGCTGTGAACAGACACCATGACCAAGGCAACTCTTATAAGAACAACATTTAATTGGGGCTGGCTTACAGGTCCAGAGGTTCAGTCCATTATCACTAAGGCAGGAACATGGCAGCATCCAGGCAGGCATGGTGCAGGAGGAGCTAAGAGTTCTACATCTGAAGACTTCTAGCAGAATACTGACTTCCAGTTAGCTAGGATGAGGGTCTTATAGTCCACACCCACAGTGACACACCTACTCCCTCAGAGCCACACCTTCTAATAGTGCCACTCCCTGGGCTGAGCATATACAAACCATCAAACCTGCCTCCTGCCAATCATCTCCAGGTCTTATGAGACTCCTTGTACGTGAGCCACGTTGATTAGGTTCCTGTATCTTGTAGCTCAATAAGTCTGATTCCACTGTCTGTCCCTCTTTGGAACTTAGTTTCCTGAACTATCTAAGCAGTCCTTTCCAGATCATGGTGTAGAGGCAACAGGGTCTGTTGCTGGCAAATGAGATGGGGATTGGAGCCCTGACATCCCAGCTCCCAGAATAGCTAGGTGGCTGGTTAGCGGATCCAGCACACACCTGGCTTTGAACCTGAGCCCCATTGCTACAACCTGCCTCCCCCTTCCATCACAGCCTTTGTTGGATTACAAAGGAGAGGAAGAGCTTAGAGGCGTTCTTGGCAGCATCTTCTGGCTGCTAAATGCCCTACCTGCCCCCTTAACACCTTCCTGGACCCACTTTAGCCTCTCTGACAACTTCAGTGCCAGGTTTGTTCCAAAGAAAGCGCCACCTCAGGAAGAATTTAAGACAAAGAAAGCTTTCTTCTTTGGTATTGATGTTTCCTGCCTCCCCGCTGCTTGACTCTTGCAGTGCCCTGCCTTCCTCCTTGGCTAGGAACCATGGTGTTGGTGACTCTTGCAGTGCCCTGCCTTCCTCCTTGGCTAGGAACCATGGTGTTGGTGAGGGTCCTTGCTTCTCTATGGTGCTTTGTACTTTTCAGAGCGTTTTTACAAGCTCCATTTTGTTTGCCACTCACAGAATCACAGGGAGGGGTAAGAAAGAGTAGAGGACGCCACTTACCATCTCCGACCTCACCTCTCCGCTTAGAACTGTATTACCGGCTTTGGAGACTGTCTTATGTAGACCAGAGTGCCCTTGAATTTTATGTGTAGCTAAGGATATCACTTGTGAGTTCATGATTCTCCTGCTTCCATCTCCCAAGGGCTGTGGTTATAGGTGCATGACACTATGCCAGCAAAACAATTTACTTAAAAAGTTTTTTGATAGTTTTTGCCATGTGTCCTAGGCCAGCCTCCAACTTACTATTCTCCTGCCTCATCCTCCTGAGTAGTGGAATTACAGGCATGCAATGCCATGCTTGGCTGTTTAATATATATATACACACACATATGATTTTCAAAACAGGATTTCTCTGTGTACTCTGGCTCTCCTGGAACTCACTCACTAGGCTGGTCTCTAGCTGCCTCTGCTTCCAGAGTGCTGGGATTAAAAGCTTGTGCCACCACTGCCTGGGTTAAAAATAAATTTTAATTATCCCTATGCTACTTTTAGAACAGTCATGGTGGCACACTTCTTTAATCCTGACACTTGGGAAGCAGAGATAAGCAGATCTCTGTGAGTCCTAGACCAACCCAGTCTACACAGCGAGTTCTAATACAGCTAGAACTATATAGTAAAACCCTGCCCCAAACAAACAAACAAACCAATAGAAATATTGAAGCTGAGTTCCTTAATGACTTGCCTGTGATCACACAGCAAGTTAATGGCTCAGGAGAATCTAGATAGTTTCCAGGCAAGGATAACACTTAAATGTAGTTATCTTCTCAGGATTTGCTTGACCCCAGCTTGCAAAATGGTACTGACATAGCAAGGTACTGCTATGAGAAGTAATACTTCTGCTGATGATCAGGGTTTGCAGGAGCCATTTACAATAACCTGCTCCAGAAACTTGACCACCCCACAATGGCCTGGGTAGCACCAAGAGACCATAGAAGAAAGCTGGAATAGATGCAAGGGTTTTGTGACAGTTCCTCTGGTGTTGGCAAGGATAAATGCTTCAGAAACACTTCCTGTTTCGATTACTGAAAATAGGGTAGAAGGTAAAACAGAATTTGGAGAGCCCCCAACTTGTCCCTCTGTCAGTACCTCTAAAAAATAAAAATAAATAAGAAGCAGACACAACAGACTTTGACTCCCTCTCTCCCTAAACTCTAGTTTATGACAAAAACACACTTTCCTGTTGCCTCTGTTTTGGGCTATCTTATCAATTATGTCCAGGGGTCCATCTGGTTCTTTTGGAGCCCACTGAAGCTGCCACAGCAGAGTCAAATTATCTCACAAGGTAAGATGCGAGCTCTCTGTGAGACAGTCATAGGGTGGAGGTGCAGCTCAGTTGATAGAGTACTTATCTGGTGTGTACAAGGCCCTGGTTTGATCCCCACACAGAAGAAATCTAGCATGGAGACACATACCATATAAGCCCAGCACTTAGGAGTGGAGGCAGGAGGATCGAGGTGGTTCTTGAGGATGTATCTTT
>NW_022196900.1:78308007-78339797 GCF_008632895.1 Mastomys coucha | reverse complement strand
CACTCTGTAGACCAGGCTGGCCTCAAACTCAGAAATCCACCTGCCTCTGCCTCCCAAGTGCTGGGACCTGCCTAGACTACAAGAGACCCTGTCTCAAACAAAACGAAAGGCAATGACAGTTCTATTGGTGGAGAGGTGAGAACTGGGAGGGAGTGGCAGTCCCCCAGTGCTTGTTGGGGGGTCTGCCCTCTCTTTTTTCCAGTGCCCTGGCTGAGTGGTCACTGCACCCCTCTGACAGTTTCACCCAGTTCCACAAGAGGAAGGTCTCACTGCCAAGGAGCTTGGCTATTTCTGTCAGCCTTTCTCGACAACCAAGACAAAACTGTGTCCGTTGCAGTAAAGGCCAGGCACCAGAGCAGCAGTTAAATGCTCAAACAAGGAATTTAGCGCTGTGAAGTATTCAGAAAGATTCTAGAAGTCCCGGAGGAGGGAAAAGAGCAAGGTGGAATAGACTCAGTAGCAGCAGGAAACTCCCACCATCCTAAGTGCTAGAGCAGGGTGATCGTGGCACACACCTTTAATCCCAGCATTTGGGAGACAGAGGCAGGCGGATTTCTGAGTTCGAGGCCAGCCTGGTCTACAGAGTGAGTTCCAGGACAACCAGAGCTATACAGAGAAACTCTGTCTCGAAAAACTAAAAAAAAAAAAAAAAAAAAAAAAAAAAAAAAAAACCTAAGGGCTAGAGCAGTGGTTTTCAACCTGTGGGATTTGACCCCTTTGGGGTTTACTTATCAGATATTTACATTGTGATTCACAACAGTAGCAAAACTGAAGTTATGCCATAGCAATGAGGAACTGTATTAAAGGGTCGCAGCATTAGGAAGGTTGAGAACCACTGCTCTAGGGGATCAGATGAAAGGGTATGATCTGTGCTCCTAGAAGGGGTTTTTGTTGTTGTTGTTGTTGTTTGCAATGATGCTGCAAGCAGGACTTCTAGCAATCTCTGGGGCTTCCAGGAACCCACTGCCACCCTTCCATACCACTGACTGTGACAGTGGTCTGCCTCCAACCCTTCCAGAGACTCCAAGGTCTCCACCCTTAAGCGCTAGCTGCTGCCAGAAGCTCCAGCAGGTTCAGAGAGAACAACAGCTTTGCCGACTGCCAGCCCGCCAGCCCCTCTCCAGGCACAGAGGTTCCCACCAGAACTCCCTATTGGTCAAGAATCCAGGTGGCAGGAAGAAATCTGGGAGCTGTATTTTGTTGGGGTGTGAGGGGCGTATGCATGTTCAGCAGCCTTCAGTACAAAGCGGCATGGGAAGGCTTGTGTGCACCTGAGAGCAAACAGATGAATGACTACAAGCACAAATACTATTGAAACTTTCAACTCACTTTGGTACCATTCACAGACCATTATAGAGTCTATAATGTATTGGAAGTGGAGGTGGTGGTGAGGATCAAATCTAGGACTTTGGGGCTGGAGAGATGGCTCAGTGGTTAAGAGCACTGACTGCTCTTCCAGAGGTTCCACTCCCAGCAACCACATGGTGGCTAATAGCCATCTATAATAAGGTCTGGTGTACTCTTCTAGTGTGCAGGTGTACATGTAGGCAGAATATTGTATACACAAATAAATAAACCTTAAAAAAATAACCACAAGCAAGCAAGAGCCACTAATAAGCCTTTTGGAGACTGTGAAAACAAAAGAAAGTTCTAGAAGCCTGCATTTTCCCCACAGTAACATCCTAGATGAGGACTTTGAAATATTTACTGTATCCTCAACAAGAAATAAGTTGGGTGGGACTCAGGTCAGTGCGACCAGAATGAGCAACCTTCATTCCCAACAACCACATGATGGCTCACAACCGTCAGTACAGCCACAGTGTACTCATATACATAAAATAAATCTAAAAAAATCTTAAAAACCAAAATTTGATTTCAACTGCTTGCTTGAGTCTGAGATGTGGTTGAATGAGACAGGATACGGGGATGCAGTAGATCGGAAGAAGAGACACACTCAGGACCAGCGTCGAGGAGCCTGGCAAGAAGGGGAGCAGTGGGCATAGAAAGGAGAAAGTGGAAATCCAGAATCGTGTGAATGAGTGGGAAGCAGGAGTAGCTTTTGATCCCAGAGTAGCCTTCCTTAAGCTTTCCTTTTAAGACTTCCTGCTCTCTAGCTCCCACATCTTAATTCCCCAAGACTGATGTCTGAGTCAGGTAAGCTTCGGTTCTGTCATATCTGAGCCAACGGACTTGGGATAAATTTCATCTCTTCTTTATATCCACCCACTTAGCCAAATAAAACCCATCCTGCTTGGAATGGTGGTACAGGCCTGTAATCACAGCATTTAGGAGGTAGATACAAGAGGATCAGGAATCCAAGGCCAGCCTCAGCTACCTGGTGAGTTCAAGGCTAGCCTACACTGCATGAGGTTCTGTCTCAACCAGAAAACCAAGTGACAAAAATCATCTCATCATGTTGGCTTAAGGACTAAATGACACCAGCGCATGCTGACTCTCTTTATTAGTCCCATACTACTATTAATTACTGTCATTATTAGTCCCACACCATACTGTTAATACTGTCCCATACTGTCAATATTAGTTACCACAGTGATTACTTGTTGATCAAATTCTCTGGGCCAGGTATCACTCTCAGGACCTCTTACAGAAAGGGTTTTCAAGCCATGTATTTCCATGCACTCCCTCTAATAATTTAACTAACATTAAGTATTTGAGTATGTACCATGTAACAGGCATAGGTTGTTTTGTTTTTGTTTTTGTTTTTGTTTTTACCTTGAGCAGATGCTAGTCACCCACCATGATGTCAGATATCTACAATTTCTAGAGTTCCCAAGGGGCTCTTAGCTTACCCTCGAAGGACTCATGATCTCTCTGACACCGTGAGAGCTATGTAACAAGTGTGGGCTATGAGATCTCTTCCTGTACCCCCACTTTGGTTCTAAACCTTTCAGCTGACATTCTGCCTCCCTTTTTCAGTCTTCGCCTTTGACTCCTACCTTTATTACATGTCTTTGAACTCTCTCACCCCAACCTGACCCCATGGGAATAACAAGATTAGGAGAGAATTTTCACATTCCTGATCTCTCCCTGCATTGGCTTCCAAACTGATGTTAGCACATATCCAGAAGATATTTTGATACCTAGTGTAGATTTTACACCATCATTTGGGTAGAGGGGTTGGTTTTGGGGTTTCTGAAACTGGGTTTTAGAATATAACCCAGGTTAGCCCCTAGTTTGTGATTGTCTTGCCTCAGCCTCCCTCCCTCTCTCCCTCTCTCTCTCTCTCTCTCTCTCTCTCTCTCTCTCTCTCTCTCTCTCTCACACACACACACACACACACACACACACACAAAGATTTATTTGTTTCACACATGTTTGGGTACACTCTCACTGTCTTTAGACACACCAGAAGGTGGCATCAGGTGCCCATTACAGATGGTTTGTGAACCACCACGTGGTTGCTGGGAATTGAACTCGGGACCTCTGGAAGAGCAGTCACTGGTTTTAACCACTGAGCCATCTCTCCAGCCCTTGGCTCAGCCTCAAGTGCTGAGGTTGCAGGGGTGAATCACTACACCCAGCTCCTAACACATCTTACACTTCTTCTCATGTTTTGTTTTGCTTTGCTTTGCTTTGCTTTGCTTTGTTTTGTGGCTGGCCTTCCTTCAGAGATCTGCCTCCCCAGTGCTGGGACAAAGGCCTGCACCATCACACCCTCAACACTTCTTGTCTTCATTCACTCCCCATTACTATTCTATTGCTGTGAAAAGGCACTGTGACCAAAGCAGCTCGTAAAAGCAAGCATTTAACTGCCTTCTTCCTTACAGTTCCAGAGGACTAGTTATCACGACAAGAAGTGTGGCAGCAGACAAGCAGGCACACAGGCATGGTGCTCGAGCAGCAGCTGAGAACTCACAGATCTGCAAGGTACAGTCAGAGACAAAGAAAGCCTGGTGCAGGCTTTTGAAACCTCAAAGCCCACCCCTAGTGACACACCACGTCATCCAACATGGCCACACCTTACTTATTTATTTCCAAATAGGATTTCTCTGTGTATCCCTGGCTGTCCTGGAACTCACTCTGTAGACCAGGCTGGCTCCAAACTCACACAGATCCACCTGCCTCTGCCTCCCAAGTGCGGGCACTAAAGGTGTGAGTCACCACACCTGGTTAAGGCTCACACCTCTCTCTCTTTTTTTTTTTTTTGGTTTTTCGAGACAGAGTTTCTCTGTGTAACCGTGGCTGTACTGGAACTCACTCTGTAGACCAGGCTGGCCTCGAACTCAGAAATGCGCCTGCCTCTGCCTCTCAAGTGCTGGGTTTAAAGGTGTGCGCCACCACCGCCCGGCCAAGGCTACACCTCTTAATTCCTGCCAAACAGTTCTACTAACTGGGGACCAAGCATTTAAGCATCAGAGCCTATGGGGTCCATCCTATTTGAAACAATCACACTGCCAAACCCAATGGACTAGAGAATCCTCCATGGCTCTTCCATCCTATCTCTTCTAGTGGTACAGCATGTCATTAGTCAACTGCCCTTTGGATCTTTCAGTTCTCTGGCACAGGGAAAGTGGAGCTGGGATTCAAACCCAGATCAGGCTGATTCCAAATCACATTCTATAACCAATACTCCACTATTCTTCCCAATGAAGGTCAGAAGGCTACCTGAGTACTCTCGACTGTGTATTCATCTACCATTATGTAGCTAAGGTTTTTTTTTAAGGGTCTTGCACATGCTAGGTAAATTCTCTATCATGTAGCTCAGGTTGCCCTTAAAATTTTTTAATCCTCCTGCATTCACCTCTGGCATGCTAGGATTACAGGTTCAGAGGTTCAGTCCATTATCATCAAGGCAGGAACATGGCAGCATCCAAGCAGGCATAGTGCAGGAGGAGCTGAGAGTTCTACATCTTCATCTGAAGGCTGCTAGCAGAATACTCACTTCTAGGCAGCTAGGACTAGGGTATTAAAGCCCACAGTGACGCACCTACTCTAACAAGGCCATACCTCCTAATAGTGCCACTCCCTGGCCTAAGCATATACAAACCATTTCTCTCTCTCTCTCCTCTCTCTCTCTCTCTCTGTATATACATATATATTATACATTATATTATATATTATATATTATACATTATATTATATATTATATATATTATGTGTGTGTAGCAGGATTTTCCATGTCCAATTAATTTAATTCTTAATACAACAAGAATACAACAAGAAGCCTGTGATTAGACAGGGAAAAGGGAGGTGGCGCTAAGAGTTGTAGAGATAGGGAGCGACACAAGAAACGGAGAGAGGAAGAAAGGAAGATGGAAGGAGAAGAAGATGATCCAGATTCCATGTGGTTTAAATAGCCACGGGTAGCTATAATATCATATAGGGATAGAATAATTGGGATAACTTGTCTAATCTAGGTGGGCAGCTTGTATCATTATCAGTTGGCTCTGAAATTATTGTGTGGGAATCTTGTGAATTGAGTATTTATTGATATATAAATCTGACTGATTAATTATAAGCTTCTAGAGTTTTGATTTTACTGGGTTACTAGGAATTGTGACAGCTAACCTCAAGGTCATTGCTTGGGACTGATGTGGCAATGACCTGCCAAGGGAACTCGAGAGCTCCAGGCCAGAGAGTCTGCCTAGATGAGAATACCCTGCTGGAGCCATGTGGCCTGCCAGTGCTGAGCAACTACTAGACTTTTGGACTTCCCCCCACAACTGCCCATTGTTGGGTTAATTGGACTACAAACTGTTAAGTCATTACAATGAATTCCCTTAATGTATAGAAACATTCCCTAAGTTCTATGACTCTAGAGAACTCTGACTAATACAGGGGGCTCCTGGTCTTGTTGTCTCCATTGATTTGGGAAGACCCACTAGGAGTGTGGGAGGCCCCTTCAGGGAGCAGCCCAGATTTAAAAGGCGCAGGGAGGAAAAAGAAAAGTTAGCTGTCATTTGCTTTCAGGGCCTTCCTTCTTGCCTGTTCAGCTTGTCTTTTAGCTGCTGCATTGATTTATCCTGTTGTTGCTGCTGCTTCCTTCACTGATATCAGAACCAACATTTCCAGGCCTCTATCCTTGACTAACAGCCAGTAGCTCTCCAGGAACCTTCCAGGTTTTTGGCACCAGATTGGGACTGCTTAGGCGCTCACTGAACAACTACTGGGTTGTCAGCCTGTGCAGTAAGACAGCTACTGGGGGACTACTCCAAGTAAACGAGGCACCCAGCATTAGAGATCGAACAGCTGCAGGGCTCTCAGCCTCTCAGGAGTGAGACAACTGTTACTACTTAAGCAGAAGGGAATGTAATAAGTTATGTTCATCCTCTTGGTTTTGTTCTTCTGAAGAATCCCAGCTAATACACTGTGCAAGCATAAGGACCAGAGTTCAGATCCCCAGCACTCAGATAAATACTGGATGGGTATGGCAGTCTACCTCCAATTCTAACATGGAAGGCAGAGAGGGGAACCCTGGAACAAGCCAACTAGCCTTACTAGCCACATCAGTGAGCTCTGGGCCTACTTGAGGGACCATACCTCCATGACTAAAAGAAAGAGTAAACAAAGAACTTGCTTAATGTAAGCCTTGGGCCTCCACGTGTATTTGTACATACATGCATACATAATGTGTATATGTACACACGTGTATACACAACCATACATACACATGTACCCACACACGAGACATGTGTGTCTCTCTGTCTCTGTGTCTGTCTCTCTCTAAAACTCCAACAGCATGTCACTTTTATCCCTCTGTCTTCCCCTCAGATCAAAAGCAGTGTGCCATACAAGGAAGTGGTTTCAGAAATCCATCTGGCCTCTCCGGAGTGCTTAGAACCTTAAGGTTCTTTATAACAGTCCCAGAGCTGATCTTTAACTTTTCAGACTTAGAAGCCTAATTTTTACAGTGAGCAGAGAGTGGAACAAAGTATTGGGGATCTTTGATGGTCACACACTCGCAGAAACCTTTATTTATAGAAATCAGAGTTGGATTAATTTATAGAGAAAAAAATACATGGTGTTTTGTTTGAGTGACACACACCTAGCAGTCCTAGCTGCTTAAGGTGGAGGGCAGCTTGAGCCCAGGCATTTAAACCAGCCTGGAGACATTGCTGGGTCAACATGCAATCACTTCAGGCAAGAGTGTGTCAACTTGACTGCATCTGGAATTAACTAAAACTCAAGTGAGTCAATATACCTGTGAGTGATTTGGGTTTTTTTTGTTTTTGTTTGTTTTTGTTTTGGATTGAATCATTTGCTGGGAAAATCCACCCTCCATCCAGATCTTTTGAGGTGGAAAGATCTAGGCCACACCTTCTGGTGGCAGCTTATATAAAGGAAGCTTTTACTCTTAGCCCAGTTGTTTTCACTCTTGCCCTTCACTGGTATCAGAGCCTACTTCTTTGGGATCTGGACATATACTGAAGAACAGCTGAGGCACCCAGCCCCGTGGAGTATTGGAGATAGCCATAACTGGACCACAGCCTGTAAGCCAATATATATATTTAAACACATGCATATACCTCTAGAAAACCCTGACTAATACAACAAATACAGCATGCCAACCATTTCCACATTCCCTTTCTTTCCCTATTAATCAGGGATAAGTCTCTATTCTTTGAAACAATTGAGTTAACATGGTATAAGCACAAAGAGAAATGTTTGTGACTTACATAGTTGGAAAGTTGAGAGGTAGATACTGCTCAATGGCTGGGACTGAGGACAGCCTACTCATCTGTCTCCCTTTTACCACTTTGTTCCATATGACTCTTTCTCAAGTTTGGTTTCTGCTTTCAATTCATTATGTGGGGGAAAGACGTGGCAGCAGGACAGGGGAGCCCAGGGGCCAGAAGAAAGAAGCTGGCTGGTCACATTGCTGCATCCTGATCTTTCAATGTTTTAAAAAGATTTATTTATTTGAGATATATGATGAGTACACTGTAGCTGTCTTCAGACACACCAGAAGAGGGCATCAGATCTCAATACAGTAGATTGTGAGCCACCATGTGTTTGCTGGGAATTGAACTCAGGACCTCTGGAAGTCGGTGCTCTTAACCTCTGAGCCATCTCTCTAGCCCTAAATTTTTAAAAAATTTATTCATGCATATGTATGCTGCCTGTGTAAATGTATGCAACATGTATGCAGGTCCCCAAAGAACTCAGAAGAAGGTATCAGATCTTCTGGAGCTGGGGTTGGAGTTGCATATGAGCCAACTGACCTAGGTGCTGGGAACTGAACTCAGGTCCTCTGGAAGAACAGAGGCTGTTATTAACCACTGAGCCATCTCTCTAGCCCCAGCATACTGAGCTTAAGAAACTTTTTTTTTTTTTAAAGCAGAGGCTGCTTAAGATCATCTCATCTATTACATCAGGTGCAAAATTCCTAGTGTTCAATATTCAAAGTCCAATGCTAATATTTTCCTTTGGGACCTACCTTGTTTGGGGATGCCATTGTTGACCAAGCCCTTTGGTTCCAAGAATCTCTCCAAACAGGATATAAATCACGCGACAAAACCAGTTCAGCTTGCTTCTTAAATTGTATTCGCACTCGCCTTCTTTGAGATTCTTTCCATCTGACTTGACCAGAGTTTGCTTTGTTTTGTGGTCATACTTGTAGATAAGATCTTGGCTTATCCCCAGAGAGAGCTGAGGCCACAACCAAAGGAAATCCCAGTAGTTTTTAAGAATGTAGATTTAATTCTTGCTCAAATGATGTTATATATCCCATGCATTAGCTGTGATTCTGCATGCTGATCTCATGGCAGAGGCAAAATAAGGCAGGAGCATATGGACAGTTCATAAGTTTCTGCTCGTAAGTGTATCTGCCAACATGGGAGGAGGAAGTAGGATGGTCAGAAGTTCAAGCTTATCTCTGACAAGAGAGCAAGTTCAAGGCTAGTCTGGGCTATGTGAAGCCCTGGCTTTAAAAACAAAAACTAAAACATATAGTTTGTGTGCCCCCAACCTCAACTTCTAGTGCTGGCCCAAAGGCCCTGTGTATGCTAGGTAACAACTGGGCCAACATTCCATTGCTTAGTTGTTTCCCTAGCCTTCTATTCATATTTCTTGGATCAAAACAAGGCTTAGCTAAGCTTGATGTCACATGCCTAACACTAGAAGTATAGAGAGTTCTGACTTCATTTTGAACAAAACCAAAAGAAGCTCATAGTGTCTCAAGCATGTAATCTAAACACATGAGAAATAGAGACAGGATAATCAGGAGTTTGAGGTCATCCTCAAGTACTTAGCAAGTTAGATTCCAGACAGCTTGGGCTTCTTGAGGCCCTGTTTAAAACCAAGACAAAAATCCAGGCAGGGGAGATGGTTCAGTGGGTAAAACACTTGTCTTGCAATCATGAAGACCTGAATTTGAGTTCTCAGCATCTGTGTGAAAGACGGATGTCAGGATGTGCATCTGTAGTCCAGCAAACCGGCAAATCCAACCAGCTAACAAACCAAACTTCAAAACAAGACCATTCTTACTGAGATTAGGGTTGGAAGTTCAACTCCTTAGGGACTTGTCACAAAGGAAAGGTTTTAGACAGAGGCACAAAGCCCATGGACACTTCACAGCAAGGACTCACGTTCATCTAGTGTCCTTAGTATATTGTTATCAGTGATAATACTGACCATTAAAACATCAAAAATACTTTAGTACTGACAAATAGCTACTGTCCCCGGCTTCTGCTAACTGCCCTGTGATCTCCTGGGACATAGTCGTCAGAAGCCAGCAAGTAAAGGGTTAGAAAGTAACACAGGCTATTTTTAGAACCCTAAATGGACTCTTTTTTCTCCCTCCCACTGTTTTTGGTCTGGGGATTGACCGTAGGGTGCTGTGCACAGTGAATACATGTTCTGTCATGGAACTACATGCCCAGTCCTCTAACTGAACTTTTTTTTTTTTGGTTTTTCGAGACAGGGTTTCTCTGTGTAGCCCTGGCTGTCCTGGAACTCACTCTGTAGACCAGGCTGGCCTCGAACTCAGAAATCTGCTTGCCTCTGCCTCCCAAGTGCTGGGATTAAAGGTGTGTGCCACCACCGCCTGGCCGGCCCTAACTGAACTTTTTAAAAATTGTTTTTAATTATATATGTTTATGTGCAGGTATGTGCAGGTAAGCTGTGGAGTCCATAAGAGAGGTTGGATCCCACAGAGCTGGAGTTAAAGGTGGCTGTGAACTCCTCTGTTGGGTGCTGGGAACTGAACTCAGGTCCTTTGCAAGAGCAGTACACAGTTTGAACAATGGCCGAGTCATCTCGACAGGCCCTGTAAGAGGACTTCTCCTCTGCTTGGCCAGCGCTCAAACATTATTTCTCTCTCTCTCTCTTTTTTTTTTTTTTTGGCGACTCATGTTGATTTACTGGGCAGCTTGGTAGAGGTGTTGCAGGGAAGAATTATGTATGTGGTGAGGCAAAGTCCCGGGTTTCTGCTTGGAGCTCAGCTGTTATCACTGTTTTTGCGCTGCCAGTCATGGGTCGCACCTCCACTGCAGGTCCTCAATAAGGCTTCTGGGCTCCATCTAACATTATTTCTTAAACAAGTAGTCGTTAGGTAATTTTCCTCTACTATGTAGACTTGCATTTACTTCAATTCTAAGAGCAACATAATCTCTAGGCTCTGAAGGGAAACGGTGTACAGCCCCTGCATACTGTCCACACTTAATTACAGTATAATCTCTAGTAATTTGAGCTGATTCATACAATTTTTATATTTTTCTTTTTCTTTTCTTTTTTTAAAGTTTCTGGGTAGCAGAACACAGCTTTTTTTTAAAAAAAAAATTTATTTATTTATTTTATGTATATGAGTACCCTGTAGCTGTACAGATGGTTGTGAGCCATCATGTGGTTGCTGGGAATTGAACTCATGACCTCTGCTTGTTCTGGCCCCACTCGTTCTGGTCCAAAGATTTATTTATTATTATAAATAAGTACACTGTAGCTGTCTTCCAACACACCAGAAGAGGGCGTCAGATCTCATTACAGATGGTTGTGAGCCACCATGTGGTGGCTGGGACTTGAACTCAGGACCTTCAGAAGAGCAGTCGGTGCTCTTATCTGCTGAGCCATCTCTCCAGTCCCCAATTTTTACATTTTTCACAAACATAATTTTCTAATAAATACTTGTAGACTTATCAAGTTTTTCTTTGTTTACCTAATTTCTTAATCTATATCAACTTCCCACCCCTTAAATGTTACAAAGGATTACCTTGACCAACATTTTGTTCTCATTTGTGTGTGAGCGAGTGCGTGCATGCACGTATGTGTGTGTGTATGTGTGTGCATGTGTGTATGTGTGTGTATATGTGTGTGTGTGTGTATTTTTGTGGAGTATGGATGAGACACAGTACACATGTGGAATGTAGAATTCAGAAAACAGCTGCTGGAGTCTGGTCTCTCCTACTACATGAGTCTCAAGTCACTGATTTCAAGTTATCTGGCTCAGAGGCAAGTGTCTTTACTGGCTGAACCATTTAGTTAACTTGATTTTGAACTTTTTCCCACCCTGAGACAAGAGTTTCTCTCTGCCCTGTCCTGAAATTCACTATGCAAAGATTTTGACTGTTCTGGAACTTTCTATGTAGATTATGCTGGCCTTGAACTCAGAAATCCACCTGCCTCCATCTGTCCCCAAGTGCTGAGAATAAAGATGTGTTTTACCACTGTCACCCAGCTATTTTGAAATTCTAATTTTTCTACTGTCACCTCTTGAGTCTTGGGATTAGTGGCATGCACCACCATGCCAGGTTTTATGCCATGGTGGAGATTGAACCCAGGGCTTCCATACTAGACAAACATGCTACCAACTGAACTGCATCCTCAGGCCTACCTCCTTTTCTTTCTGGGTGCAGGAGCTCAATCCCAGGGCCTTAAGCATTTTAATTATTCACTTTACCCTTCATCTACATCCATATCTCGGCCAAAATACAATTTCTTATTTGGGGTCTCCAGTTTAAAAAAAGAAATGTTTTTTTTTTTTTTTTTGTGCTGGGCATGGTAGTTTATGTCTGTAATCCCAGGACCCCGGAGGCTAATCAAGGAAGATTCAGTTGAGTTTAAGGTCAGTGTGGACAAGAAAATGAGCACTGAACAACCAGTTATAGCCAGACCCCGTGAAATAGTACACTTTCCCACCCTGCAAAATGGTTAGCTTCCACTTTCAGCCTCCAGAGTGCTGGTATTAGAGGCATGTTTCACCACACCTAGCCATATGTGTTAACGTATTTGCATAGCATACATTCGCCATAGAAGGCAACATCTGGATGTCTTCAATGGAAACTTCACCCTATTTTTTGACACAAGGTTTCCCTCTGTAGCTTTGGTAGTCCTGGAACTTGATTCCTAGACAAGGCTGGCCTTGAACTCAGGGTTCCTCTTGCTTCTGTCTCCTAGGTGCTGGAATTAAAGGTCTGTTCTACCATGCCCGGCCCTAAACTATTTTTATAGACAGGGCCTCTCACTGAACCAGGAGCTTGCTGATTTAGCTGGACTGGCAGGTTTCGTTTTAAGCCTTTCAATTATGGGAGACTACTCTGCTAGTGGCTTATGGAGTGTTGCGGGACCAACGCAGGTCTTAATGCTTGTAGGAAGCACTTTACTGAGCCACCTCCCAATTCAATCTTTTATGCCAATTTTGACGTTTGAAAAACGTCACCTTTTTGGTTGTTTTTAAATTATATTTATTCGTTTATTTGTGTGTGAGCGCAGTGAACATTAATGATTTCAGGAGTTAGTTCTTCCGGTCCATCCTGGATTCCAAGAATTAAATTCGGACAGTCAGGTTTGCTGAGCCATCTCGCCGGCCCCCGGCGGCTTTTCTTTTTTTCTTTGTTTTTTTTTTTTCGAGACAGGGTTTCTCTGTGTAGCCCTGGCTGTCCTGGAACTCACTCTGTAGACCAGGCTGGCCTCGAACTCAGAAATCCACCTGCCTCTGCCTCCAAATGTTAGGATTAAAGGCGTGTGCCACTACCGCCCGGCCCGTGGCGGCTTTTTAAATTCGGCGTGCCGGGGAAGTCTTTCTTTCTCTACCATTCATTTAGTTTAAAAACAAAACACGGAACACTATTTCCTAAAATTCAGAAGCAAGCGCATCAGAGCTGAGCGCTTCAAGGATAGAACGTCCTGGGAGGTCACCAGGAAACGCCTCCCGGGCCCCTGGGAAGGGGCGGGGCCAGGAAAGTCTCAGCTCTCGCTACTCCGCTTTGCCCGGCAGGCTGCCCTACTCAATTCTCGCGAGACTTCGGGCACCTCAGCTGCTGCGCACTGCGCATCGCTGGGAGTCCAGGCGCGGAGGTGGGGGGAGGGGTAGGGGAGACGGTACAAACGGCGCGGCCGCCATCTTGTTTGCGCCCCCGCTCCGCACGCGCTCCGTTTTTCGTGACGCACGCTTCCCCCTCCCCTGTGCCTCGCCCGGGCCTCTGCATTGCCCGACGGCGCAGCAGCGCGGGGGCGGCTGCTTTCTTCGCTGGACGCCGGAGTAGAGGCCTGTGAGTGTACGGAAGCTTGGGCGAGGAGGGTGGAGAGAGCCGGGGCGGCCGGCAGTGAGGGCGGTGCTTCCCGCCTCTGGCGGCGGAGATCTCACTTCCCTCTGCGGCCGCCGCTGCACTTCGGTCGGCCCTGCCGCCGCCATGTTATGTGTTCGCCGGGCCCGCCGCTGTTGTCGCGGCTGCGCTCGCGGGGTCCGTGCGCCTGGGCCCGCGGGCTTTCTCCCATTGGCGGAAGGCGACTGCGGGGGGGCTCGCTCGTGATTGGTCGGCGGCGGGGAGGCCGCGGACCTGGCACCTTATTGGTCACGCCGGCTCCGGCCTGGGGGGGTGATGAAGGAATTGGCGGCTGTTGGGATGCTCGCTGCTCGGGTTCAGGCGGCAGGGCGACGATCCCTCTAATGCCAGCGTGGCGGGGGGACTCCGGGATGAAGCCGGAGGCCCTAAGGAGAAATAGAGTGGTAGCCTGGCGTGTGGCCTGCAAAGGGGAGGGGGCACTACTAATTCCAGAGGCACACGGACAACTACAAGATGGGGCGTGAGAGCCCCTGGTTTGTAAACACGGAACAGGAGTTTCGGAAGAAGTGTCTTCGAGATCTAGGGGTGCTAGACTTGGAAATTGATCCAGCTTGAGAATGACCCTGAGTAGAAGTCTGAGTGCATGGTACGGAAGTAGTGGGAGTGAGGGCCAGAAGGACAGAATCGGATTAGGGAGTCTGCTGTAGAATTCTGAGTTTTGAAACCCAGAGGGTTAGTGTGGAACTCCACACTCCATTCTGGGTTCTGAGATGGAGTGTGAGAAACAGGTAAACAGAGGGATCCCATTGAACGGGTATATCAACTTTTAGAAGTTCAAAGCCAAATTTAACATTGCATTAAGTAGAACCAGAAAATCAGCTGTAGAATATATTTGCATAATTGGGAAGTTGGGGGTTACAGGATTTGGGATCATGCTAGTTTTGAGATGTTACATATGAAATTTCCCTGGTCTGAGAAGACTATAAGATCAGAGCTTTGCGCTTGCTCGACAAACATTATACCAGCTGAGCTACACCCCCATCCCTAAAATTAATCTTTCTTTAACTTTCAGTTAAGAGGGCTGGTGAGTCAAACTCAGGAATAATAGACCTTGTTTTGCGTACTTACCTGGGTGTATAAGTACATTTTACATGTCACACAGATATTGGCAGTGCCATTCTCATTCTCTGAAGGAACAAGAGTTTAGAATTTGCTGGAGTCAGGTGTACTGTCCCTGGTGTGGGACCAGCCATGCAGGCTCAGGTGGGAGGGTTGCTTGAGCCCAGGAATTTGAGGTCAGCCTGTAAGATGTGGTGAGACTCTAAAAGCAAACCAAAACCACGAGGAATTTAGTTAAGTTCACAGCTAGTAAGTGACAGCCCACATCCAGACACAGGTCTGGAATTCTCTTTTTTTTTTTCTTTTGGTTTTTTGAGACAGGGTTTCCCTGGCTGTTCTGGAACTCACTCTGTAGACCAGGTTGGCCTCGAACTCAGAAATCCGCCTGCCTCTGCCTCCCAAGCGCTGGGATTAAAGGCATGCGCCACCACGGCCCAGCTAGGTCTGGAATTCTCAATACCTAAACTGCTAATAGAGTTCCTCACTTTATATCCTTCCTTCTCTTCCTCTTCTGTCTTCTTCCCTCTTAGCTCTCTCTTCCTCTTCCTTTACCTTTTTTCTTTTGAGGCACATTCTCATGTATTCCAGGCTACCCTTGCTTACTCTTTGGCTGGTAATGACCTTTCACTCCTGATTCTTCTGGATCCACATCCTAACTGAAGAGATTTCCCAGAGTCCCACTACACTGGGATCTTGGGGCTCTTAATTCTTTTTTATTTTGAAATTTTTACTACATTTTAACTTATTGTGTTCATGTGAGTGTGAGCCATAGCATTCTGGAGGTCAGAGGAGGACAGCTTGTAGGTGAATGTTCATTCCCTCCTTCTATCATGCGAAATCTATGGGATGAATTCCAGTCCTCAGGCTTTGTGGCATTGTGGCAAGAGCTCTTATCAGGTGAGCTACCTTTCCAACCTGGAGCTTATTTTAATTTTATTTTCCTTTTTGAGATGGTGGTCTCACTATGTAGATCAGGCTGGCCTGGAATTCATAGAGCTCCACCTCCTTCCTCAGGAATGGTGAGATTAAAGATGTCACCACGACCAGCTGGAGCCCTTTATTTATTTATTTATATTTATTTATTTATTTACTTATTTAGGTTTTGTGTGTGAGAGAGGGGGTGGGTAGAGATTTCTCTGTGCAGCTCTGGTTGTCCTGGAACTCCCTCTGTAGACCAGAACTCCCTCTGTAGACCAGACTTGCCTCGAACTCAGAGATCGACCTGCCTCTGCCTCCTGAGTGCTGGGATTAAAGGCCTGAACCATCATTGTTCTGCTGGAACCCTTGTATTTAAACTCTGTATTACCTCAATGCCACAGACTATTGGGCAACTTCGATGCAACTGGGAGTTAGCAGAGGATATCATGAGATAACTGTTCTCTGAAACAAATTCCCAACCACTTTGAGCATTTAGAAGTTTAAGACTGACCTCACACTGGTCTGTGGAAAATCAGCCTCTAAGCCACAAATGATTTAGATTTCTCTTTCCTATCAAGTGGTTGCTCCCTGATGTGGAATCCTGCTGTATACAGGAGAGAAAACCCTTGCATCTTCAGCTATTTTTAGGCATATTTTCTGTGCTGAGGTTCTAAAGAGAGAACCTTGTTGAAGTCACTTAGCTTTGCAAAGCCAAGCCATGTCTATCCTTGGTCACTGACTTAGTGGTAGAGATGACCCTTTAAAGGCAGGCTCTTGGGCTGGGGCTGTAGCTTTGTTGGTAGACTATGAACCTAGCATGTACTAAGCCCTGGGTTTGACCACTAGCATCTAATAAGCTGAACCCAGTGATGAATACTTGTAATCCCAGCACCTAGGAAGTAGAGAAGGAAGGCTCAAGAGATTGAGGCTAGCCTAGGATATATGAGACTCTGTCTGTACGTTAATTAAAATGAAATAAAAACAAAGGCAGAGTCTTCCTATGTAGCTCAAGCTAGCATCTAACTTGGGATCCTCTTGTCCCAGCTCCTGAATATTGAGTCTACAGGGTATGTGTTGACTTTTCTTTAACCCCTTTGGTACAATGCCCAGAGTCACATGTCAGGAAAGTGCACTACCACATGATTCCAGTGATGACTTTAAGTAATAAGTTCAAATTTACCTCATTCGTTGGAAGGACAATGACAGAGGACATACTTAGGGTCACAAATGACCTTGAATTTTACTCCAGCCTCAGATATTACAATTTAAGAACATTTCTTAGCTAGCAAGTTGTTCTTTTCTAGTCTACTTATTTCAGAGGAAACTGGTTGTGAGTTATTTAATGTTTTACAGTCTCTCTTTCGTTTACTTAGTTTCTCATGAATGAACTGTGACAAGTTAGGAAGGTTAATAATGTACAGTTCACTTTAGTATTTTCCCTGCAGAGACTTGAAGTTCCCAACATCCTTTAAGTGGATCATTTACAGGAGGAAATGGATTATGCTTTGACCACAAAGTGCCTCTGGGAAGGGGCAGTAAAGCAGCTGATTTTAAAGTTGGACTTAGGAAAAAATTGTGTGTCTACAGTTTCTGCAGTCTCTACTGTGTGTGCTGGGGTAGAGTCCTGTCTGAGTTTTCTTTGTAAAGTAGTAATTACAAAAAATGAGTATAATAGAGTATGAGGAGATAACATTGTGGACCTTAATAAAAAAGAGAACTCATTATTTTCTTTTTGGAACTGCATAAAATGTGTCATTCTAACTGATATCCAGTTAGAGCATCCTCAACAAGGAGGTCTTTTATAATTCTCTCCTTGTATACAGCAGGATTCCACATCAGGGAGCAACCACTTGATAGGAAAGAGAAATCTAAATCATTTGTGGCTTAGAGGCTGATTTTCCACAGACCAGTGTGAGGTCAGTCTTAAACTTCTAAATGCTCAAAGTGGTTGGGAATTTGTTTCAGAGAACAGTTATCTCATGATATCCTCTGCTAACTCCCAGTTGCATTGAAATAAAGATGGAGGGGGAATGAAAAGATTTTCATATTTGCCAAAAGCACTTATTAACGTTAAGCAACCAGTATTCTGTCCAGTAATGTTTTAAGTTTTTTTTTAAATGTAGAAAATTTTAGTTGAAGTTTTTTTTTTTTTAGTAAGAGGAAAATAACATTGTGTGGGGGAAAAAAAATCTGCTTGCCTACAAAACCTTTTGTCAGGTTGCAAGATTTGTTGTACCATACCCACCTCTCATGTTTCTCAGTAGTGACATGTGGTCTCAATCACAAGCACTTGGACCCATCTCCAGAATGGGCTCAGGTGTAGTTTAGAGAGGTGAACTACAGTCTACCTTTTCTGTGTTTGAATGTTTCTAGAATCAGTTTAAACCAAAGGTTTATTTTTTCAGTGTCTAAGGTATGTAAAAGGGGCTGGAGAGATGGCTCAGCGATTAAGAGCACTAACTGAGGTCCTGAGTTCAATTCCCAGCAACCATATGGTGGCTCACAACCATCTGTAATAGGATCTGATTTACTCTTCTAGTATGTGTATGAAGACAGCTGCAGTGTACTCATATAAATAAAAAATAAATCTTAAAGGTACTTAAAGGTATTCTATTTAGGTTATACTGTCCATTTAAAGTCAAATATAAGGATTGCTCTGAGTGTGAACTATAAATAGTGATCTTGAGCAGTGTTTCAATAAGGTAAAAAATAAAATTACTTCAAGAAATGATTCTACTATACATATTGTTTTATATCATGACACTGGTGCAAAGCTGTGAGTTTCTGACGTTGTTCATGGTACCTGATTACTCCAATCCCTAGACTTAGAAGCTAACAAACTGTTCAGTAAGCTGTATGAAGTGAGATTCTTTGCCAGTGTTGTGTCCATTTTAAAAGACCGAGGACTAATGAGGTATATACCATCTTCATAGTTGATTATCTTTGTCACTTTTTTTTTTTTTTTTTTTTTTTTTTTTTTTTTTTTTTTTTTTTTTGGTTTTTCAAGACAGGGTTTCTTTCTCTGTGTAGCCCTGGCTGTCCTGGAACTCACTGTGTAGACCAGGTTGGCCTCGAACTCAGAAATCTGCCTGTCTCTGCCTCCTGAGTGCTGGGATTAAAGGCGTGCGCCACCACCAAGCAGCCATCTTTGTCACTTTTGACTGTCTTAAAAATTACTACTCTTAGCCAGGCAGAGATGGCGCATGCCTTTAATCCCAGTATTTGGGAGGCAGAGGCAGGTGGATTTCTGAGTTTGAGGCCAGCCTGGTCTACAGGAGTGAGTTCCAGAACAGCCAGGGCTACACAGAGAAACCCTGTCTTGGAAAAAAAAAAATGACTACTCTTCCCTGAGGGCTAAGTACCATAGAACTTGTTCATTATGAAATAGCACAGTTTAGAAACAGAGTGTGCTTGGTTGGCAGTAATCTGGAAGGCAGAATACTTTGGTTTTGGTGATATTTTAACATCATTTTCAATAATACTGAATTTAAAAAGGAAAACGTGCATTAAACTTTATTTATTTGCCTGTTCAAGGCAGGGTCTCTCTACATAGCTACATCTGTCTTGAAACTTAGTATGTAGATGAGGCTGGCTTGAACTCACAGCAATCCCCTTGCCTCTGCTGGGACTAAAGGAATGTACTAGCATGCCCAGCTCATGCATTGAACTCTTCACTGTTTTAGAACACTAGCTGAATAAGGTTGCCTGGAGTTTTTCCACAAAAATGTGTTACTGACAAGTGACCAAGTGAAATGTAGTTTCTTATTTTACAGTTGTTAGGCCTTTGTTCATGTGTGTTTGTGAGAACTAGTAAAGATTTTGTGTTAGGATCCTTGTGTAGTGGAGTTGAGGTTGTTGTTCTAGGGCAGCCTATGAATGAAAACTAAATATTCTGTGCAGGACACCTGAGTTTTTCTTTGGGAAGAAGTTTCCTGAGAATGGCATATGTCTCAAAAGTGACATTGATTCTTAGAGGCTCATATGTCAAAGGTTTTCCAGTCTAATCAGAAATAAGTTATAATTAATAACAGCTTTTTTTGAGCTTGTATGGGGCACATTATTGTTATCCTACATGAGTCATTAACCACTGAGTCCCAGACACCATTAGAAAGACTCACTGGGTGAAAGTGTTTGCCTTGCAAACCTAATGACCTAACTTTGATCCTTAGAACCTATGGTGGGAAGAGAGAGCCTACTTCCAGACATTGCCCTCTGACCTCCACAGCCCACACGTGGAGTAGTAATAAAATAACATTACAAGCACCAACCCAAGCCTTACTGATTTTTCAAAGAATCTTAATAGTTCCCTTCCTCGACTCCCTCTACCCCTTCTTCACAGGTTTACCCCCAATCCCCACCCCCTCTTATTTTAAACAGGCTATTTTGGCTTTGCTGTCCTGGAACTCACTATTTAGATCAGTCTGGCATAGAACTCACAGAAATCATCCTGCCTCTGCCCACTGAATGCTGGGATTAAAGGTATGCATCAACATGCCTGGTCCCTCCTTTATTTTGAGGAAGGACCTAGTACAAAGTACACTATGTAACCCAGGCTGATCTCAGCCTTCTGAGTGATGAGGTCACACACATATATATATCACCGTGCTCAATTTCCTGTTCGTATTTTTAACTTGCTGCCATACCAAGGTCTCTTATTCTTAAGATCTTAACTGCCCCAAGAAATCTCCTCTGACCAGCCTGACTTTTAAATGGGCCCATGGTGAGGTCCTCTGCTTATATCTTCCTGTATTATTGTGTGGATGTTTTTGTGACTCTCTAAACATGTCATGGTTTCTGGGTTGAATTTCATATAATAGACTTTAACCCCATTGAGGACAGACATTTTGTCTGATTTGGGATTCAGGGCCTGTGCCTGTAAGTATTTATTGAACAAACTAAACTAAACCTTGTAAGATGTTACATTACTGGAGACTTGCTGCAGTAGACCTTTAACAAGCTTGAGGTCATCAGCTACACAGTCATGATAAGAAGGAATTGGAGTCTAAATCTGTCAAGGTGTAAAGCCTAGGCTTTTTTGTGTGCTCCTCCACATGGCTGTTCTTTTTCTTGTCTTTACATATCCTTGTCAAGGGTTGAGACAGCCTGTGGCTAATAACCCCACTCATAACTTTCCAGGCAGCTTATTCTCATGTTTGGACAGCTGAGAGCTGAAGTAAGTTCCTCCAGAATAATTTTCATCCATTTGTCTCATTTTATGCCTTGAAGTCTCTACCTGCCTATTTTAGAGGAGTCTCACTATGTATCCCTGGATAGCTTGGTACTGACTATATAGTCTAGGCTGGTCTTGAAGACTGTATTTTTTAGCCTAGTAATTTAGATTTATCATCTACCTAAGGTCCTTTTTTCTTTCATTCATTTCATTTTTTCTTAAAGCACCTACATTACTTTAATTTGATGATAGTTATTACTTTAACTGTTCTGGGCTGCCTTTGGGGAGTATCTTAAAAACTAATGGCTAGGGTAGCTTTCTGTTACTAATTGGAATTGAACCTATGACCCTATGTGTGCTAGGCAAGTGCTCTGCCACTAAGCCACTAGCTGTGTCCTCAGTACCTCTTACATTTTAAAACGCTATCTCACTAAGTTGCCTAGTCTGGCCTTGGCTTTACCTACCATCCTCCTGCCTTAGTCTGTAGCTGGGATTACAGACTTGCACTGCCATGTTTGGTTACATCTGTCTTCTGAAAATATGTTGACACTTTAAAAAACAAAATCTTGAGGTAGGTTTGATTTGGGAAGTAGCTGATAGTTGTTCAGAACTAAATCGGGGGGAAAATGTGGGTCAGAAGCTGTAATCTAGTGAATAGCTCCTGGTTTTCTTTCATTTGCTTATAACTTTTGAGACTGGGTCCTTCTGTGTAACCCTGGCTGTCCTGGCTGTCATTATGTAGACCAGGCTCTGTTGAACTTAGAGAGATCTGCCTGCCTCTGGCTCTTAAAGGCTGGGCGTAAAGGTGTGCACCATCATACCCAGCCTGATTGGTTTATAATTTTTAAAAGGTTTGAAACAGACATTAAGATGCAAAGATTTGGCATTAAAATAATCTGACTTTTGTGTCTTTTAAAAAATCTGGAGCTCACAGTACCGTAGGCCAGTATTCCTACATGACTATTTTTGTTAGAACTGATAGTGTTTGCCCCTTAAGATGAGACAATCACTCTGTAGTGTTCGTCAGTTCTTACTATCTCATTTACTGACACTGTGACTAGAGTCAAGATTAGTTTATTAGTTTTTAGGGGGCAGGAAGGATTTGATTTTTTTTTTTTTTGAGACAGGATCTTGTTGTGTAGCTCTGGTGTAGTGCTTACTGTGTGCAGCCAGAGTGTTCTTCCTCCTTCAGCCTCCAGAGTACTAGAATTACAAATGTGGAGCTGATTTATATATTCATGCTGAGCATTAGGAATAGATGCAAGAAAGACATAGTTGCTGCCTTGAAGAATCTCCTGTGGTAATAAAGATTCTGAAAAACAAATTATAGTATGTATAAAATACTTTAGTATAAAATGTATGCTTAGGTATTTATTGAGAACCTACTATATTCCAGATTTGCGTAGTGCTCTGGTTTATCTCAGTACTCCTGTAAATTGATACTATTTTATCACTTTCAACAAGAAATGATCTCAGGAGTGGTTAAGTAATGTGGCTAATATCACAGCTAATAAGGAGATAGCTTCTCGTCAGAAATTATAGTTGTGGCCAAGAATGAGCTCTCAGCCTTCTGTGAGAGCACTGAAGCTTGAATTGTGTAACCTGAGTTACTGGTTTTCTCTCAGTGATGAGAGTGCTTTTTAGGGTGAGTTGGTGCAATTGTGTGGCATAAAGGACTGCCAAGATGTAGGGCCAGGGAAGAATTGAAGTTAGAGTCCCAGATATTCCTTGAGGCACTTAGTCTACAGTAATATCAGCTAGAGAGGAGAAAGCTATAGTAAGTGAGTGGGTCAGGTTGCCAAATGCAAATTCAAGGATAATTTGTGTTTTCTTCCTACTGTGGTTGAATTCTACTGTGGTGACTGCTGGTGAGAAATAGGAGTTGAAGTGTTTTTCCTGTACACTGCCAAGGACTAATAAAAACTATGCCCAAGACCTTCACAGAGTAGCAAGGGACTTGATTGGTTTAATCTGGTACATCAAAAGCGGAGTTGAAGGGCAGACTTTTGGAACAATAAGCAGACCTCGGCTGTGACTGGTGGTGAAAGGCCTGGATTTCCGGCCTAAAAACCAGGGATTTTTAGTTCCAGCTGGGAGTCCTCTTACACAGCTCTTTACAGCTGAGGAATTGTCTGTTGCAGAGCTACAGGACGTAGAAGAGAAATTGCTGCAAAGTATGTTTAGGGTTTAACACAAGGCTTGTTTGGTTCTGCATGGTGTCTTCTCTGTCAAAAGCAGAAGGTAGAATTGGATGGCATTCAGCACTTTATATTTTTTTAATTCTTATTCAAGCACAGCATAATGTACTATATATATTTATTTAGTCCCTAAAGTGTATACGACCTGTATTACAGATGAGCAAACTATGGCTCAAGCTTAGTCCTGGTCATATAATTAAAAGCTAGGTAGTAGAGCCCCAAATAATATAGACAACCCTGTGGTTATCCCTGGTGACCTTCAGCACCCTAGAATGTTTCCAGAAACAACCAACAGTGAGCCAAGTAAAATTATTAATCTCTCTGGAGATCAGTCCTGCTAATAATTTAATAATAATAATCATTATTATTAAATAATAATAATCAAAGTAAAGGGAAAAAACAGGCATCTTTCTATGTAGATCACATTGGAATTCTGAATTCTTTTGCACCATCCTCCCTGCTGGTTTCATGGGATTACAGGTATGTGCTCCCATACCTGATTCAGAGTTTTGATGTCATAGAAGGCTTTTTTCCCCTATTACACTTTGAGTAAGTTGGAGTAGAGCATTGTGATAGGGTTCTTTTGAAATGCTGAAGCCTGCCACCAACTTCATGCATTTACCCCCCAATCATCCTATTTTGATTTGTTGTTTTAAAATAAAATGCATTGCTTTGGTAGTAATCTATGCTTTTAAAATTACTACGAATACAAAAGATATTAGAAATCATGAAGACTGTTGTATGGGCACAGCTTCACTTTGATATATTAAGGTTGAGTTTTTCTTTGATTAACTCAACCTGGTTTTATTCTGTTAATAATGATCAACAAGAACCTGGAAGTAGATGGTTACAACTTTCCAAGCTTGTGCACATTGCTTTTCTGGTTTACTGCCATAGGTTACTGTAGCAATATCTTACAGACACTGTTCAGGGCCAATCAGAAGCAGTGAAATTACCTTCAATTTTTTAAATGGAACTCCATAGCCAATAGAAAATCCTTTAGGTCGGAAATGTAGCAACCCTTTCTTTCGTTTTTTAAAGAACAATTCTAAATTTGTCCTCCCCTGTTTTAGAAGTACATGAGATCATATGTGTCTGCTGTGTACATTTGCTAAATGTTTCCAGTCCTTAAGTTCTTGGGTTTGAAGTGAAGAATCTGACCCCTGTTCTGCTTCTCAAGGTAACTTTAAAACAGGAAGTGTACAAAGGAGGTAACTGATGACGTGAACAGCCAATCGTGGCTTTGTATTCTTAGCTGATAAAGCAGCTCAGCCAATGGGACTGCTTTGGAGGCAAGGTTTGGTGTCAAATAGCAGGCTAGATTGAATGCCTTTGACTGTTAAAGTGGAAGGAGGCTGCAGGGCTTCATTGGAGCCTCAGAGTTTTTCACTGAGGCAGGGGTCAGCTGAAAGACAAAGAAAAATGGCGAATAGTTTGCTGGGGGGTGGGAGGACAGCTGTTCGGGTTTTCACTGGAATGAACATTCCAGACTCAGGTTTTTGCATCTTCTGCTGCCTTTTGTCCTCCGTTCTTTTTTGGGGGGGAGGGAAAGGAGTGACTTAAATTCTCCCTGTCCGAGGAGATATAAATAACTCCATGTAAAATTAATGCCGTTCTCGGTAAGTTTAATTCTTTGTTTTGTGTTGAGATGTTAGAGACTATTTAGCTTCAGAGAGTGTAGACAAGTTGCACTGTTTCAGAAAATGGCCACTTTACATTCCGTGCATACCTTCTTGGTTCACCTAGATTACCTTGCTCTGTTTAGCTTTTGCATGCCCTTCAACTAAGATTTTCCTAGTTTAATATCAACAAGACAGATGCAAGAAGGGCTAATCATTTTTCATGGGCATACAAAAGCAAAGCACTTTGTCTTTGCATTGGGTAAACTTAACTGTTTCCCAAATAATTTTCCTTTGTTCAAGTGCACTGAAGCTTTTCTACAGAATAAGATGAGTTTTAAGAGTTTTTTTTTTTATTTCCATGTACTTTGTTGACATACATGTTTTAAAGATAGAAGCACATTATTGTTCTTTCAATTGCTTGAAAATGTGATTAGCAACTGATGCAGGTTCTAATGGGGGAAGGCCCACATGCCAGCCTGAAAATTCTTCTGTAACTTTCTTGATCTGCTTATCTGTCTTTAGATTTTAATAAGAATCAATTGCATAAGTCTTCATTGTTCATTTTAGTTTAATATGCTGATTAGTTTAGAGTCCAGTTAATATTGGAAGTGAGGAGCTTATCATGTTTTTGTCAGCTGTTGATTTGGTTCTTTAAAATGATTTAAGCAAATGCCTTTGTTTCAAGTATGAAGTATATAAAAGGCTTACCTGCACTTTGTGACTAGGAAAGTTAAGTGTATAGGTAGCCTTTTGCCCTTGGTATTTACCCCCTTCTTTAAGGATATGAAGCTTATGTAGATTGCTAATCAGTAACAAGTCAGTTCTTGTGAGTAGTGAAATCGTCAGTCCTATGTACTAAGATCTGTAATATGCCTGGTTTTTAAAAAACAATTCTTTGTTTTTCTCTTTATTTGGAAATATTGGATGAAGGTCATTCGAACATTCCTGCTGCAGATGAGTGTAGAGCAGTGAGGCAGCAGCAGTCCCTGGACAGGGAAAGGAGCAGGCCTGGCTGAGGAGAACTTAGAAGGTGTTGGTCTGCCTTCACTTGCTTCCTCTTGAGGGAAGGGTTTATCTGAGAGGATCCATGGGGGTTTAAGTTTAGATACGTGCAGCTGGAGCAGGGGAACAGCCCAAGTTCCTGGATGCAGGCCTCTGCTGCTGCTCTGAAAAGTGACCTTGAAGAGTTGAAACATTGAAGGACAAAGTTTGTTTATGCAGATTGGAACTGAAAAGCTCTTTTAAGATGAAAGACTGCTTCTGGGTGTTCTAGTCCAGTGGTTACTAGGAATCTGATAGAGTTCAGATCAGGAGTTTTTAAAGGACTACTAGACCCGCATTCATTCTCTTCTTCCCCTGCCTTTTCTTTCCTACCCCCAGCCCCAAGAAATTTTTTATAAATCTTTCTGATATGGTAATTGAGTGAATTATCTAACAGATTTAGAGTTCCTTGCATGCCATTCTGTCACCCTTATAGTCTAAAGGGTTCTTAGTGGAGAAAATGGTATTTCAGGAGTTCAAGTAGTTGTATTTGTAAAACTCCTCTTGGAGGATTGGAATGCTGATGGTAAGAAAATATTAATTTGGGGGAATTTTAAGCCCTAAGAGAAATGATTATGTGTTAAATATTATATTTTAAATGATACTTTGTATAGACTGTTGGTGATATTAGTTGTTTCAAGTTGTATGTATGATTTTAAAAAAGAGATACAGTGACCTTTTTGGCTCTGAGAGAAGTCTGTAACAGAGGGATAAAAATAAAGGTGGAGAAAAAGGTAGGCTGAGGTAAAACTCTATGTACTCTAGAACTTTGGGGAGCTAGTTACTTAGAGCATGTAGCCAAGTTTTCCATCTTTTTAAGGTCATCCATTACCTGGGAAAACAGAGGCACACCTGTGCAAATGCCTAAAGCAGCTAAGGTGTTTCCTGTATGTTGAATGTTGAATGGCATTTGTGGAACCCTCATTTAATACTTTGTTGAAAGACATACAATCCCCTCATTTAATACATTAGACTTGAAAATATTTTCTAGACAAAAGTGGAAAACTTTATATGATAAAGAGCAAAAAACCTTATGGAATTAACCATAACTCATATTGGTAGTGTCAGGAGAGAGAGGTGAGGGTCAGAGAGACTTGGATAGAGCCCAACACCTGGACCTTTATTTTAAGGCAGTAGAATATAAATTATTTAAAGCTGAGAGTCCTGTGTTCAAATCAGCTTTGAGTATAGGCAAGTCACCTGTTCAAAGTCAACATAAAAAATATTAAATTATAAAAATATGGAACCTAACAGGCTGTTAGCTGTGTAACATAGTTGGTAGAGTTGCTAGCATATAGAAACCTAGGATTTGATTCCTAGCCCTTCATAAACCAGGTATGGTGACCCATACCTATAGTCCCAATACTTGGGAAGGAGGAAGCAGGAGGGTCAGAAGTGAAAGGTCATTCAGTACCAGCCTGGGCAATATCTCAAAAATAGAGACCCAGAGATAGCAATTTGGTGGGTGGGATTGTGTATGTGTGTGAACTGTGTACACATGCCTTTGTGGGTGGGGGTGGGGGGACAGAGCTTGACACTGGTGATTTCCTTTATCATCCACTATTTTTCTTTTGAAACAGAATTTCTCAGTTAACTTGGCACTTACCAATTGGCTAGACTGGCTGGCCAGTGAGCCCTGGTACCTTTTTGTTTCTGCCACCTTGTTATGGGATTACAAACAGGCCTATATACCACCATGCCTGACTTTTGCCATGGATGCTAGGTATCTAAACTCAGGTCTTTAGGTTTGTGCACACTTTCTCACTGAGCCATTTCTCCAGCCCCCACTTTTTCCCCTCACTTCATAAAAAGTTTTTTACATCTGTTTGTGAATGTGCACGTGCCGGTGGTGGTGGTGGTGGTGGTGGTGGTGTCAGTGTCAGTGTCAGTGTCGGTGTCATGATCATGCTGTGCTGTACATATAGAGGTTATAGGACAATTTCAGTAGTGGGTTCCTTCCTTTCACCATGTGGGATCTGGGGGTTTGAAAGGCTTAGAGGCCTTACTTGCTGAGGGTCCCCTCCCACCACTACCATCATATATAGTCCAGGCAGGTCTTGGATACTCTAGTCAAGAATGACCTTGAATTCTTGAGCTTTCTCCACCTCCTGTGTGTTGAGATTCTTAGTGTATTCCATTTGGCCTCAGAACTGTGGATAGAAACTATTGCCTGGTGCCTGCAAGGCAAATGCTCTACCTGAGCTACATCCCTGTACCGTTATTTAGAGGTGAGTCTTGAATGAGGTTCTATATATTGAAATTTTTCTGCACATTATGAATTACTGCATAAATATTGTCTGTTGTTGATGCAGACTAATTGAGGGACTTAAGTGTTTTAGGGAGATAGGTGTGACATCCAAGAGAACGCTGGTGTTGTGATATATTTATAAAATAATGTTTGATTACCTCACCTGCATATTCTCATTTGTGTTTACAGGATCCTGTTTTTAAGTTAATTTAGTTATTATTTTGTGTATGTCTGTAAGCATGGGCATGCATAAGAAATGGCATATGTGTGGAAGACAGGATAACTTTTAGGAGTCAGCTCTCTACTTCAGCCATGGATTTCAGGGATTAAACTCAGGGCTCAACAAGTACCCGCTGAGCTATCTCACCAGCTCCATTCTGTCTACTTAGTACATGCATTGAAATTATTGAGCCATCATCAAGATTCTTATGAAGGAATTTTAACCTCTATGTCAAAAATAGTCTCAGTCAGAGGATTCAGGAGTTCATCATCCTCTGTTAAATAGGGAGTTGAGGGCTAGTCTCAGATACATGAGGCCTGCCTCAAAAAACAAAACAAACACCAAATTAAAGACCTCAGAATAGGATGCAGTGGTCATATGTGCATGTGTATATACATGTGGAGGTCAGAGGATGACCACTTAAATATGGAGTTCAGGGATTAAACTCAGGTGGTCAGACTTGCCTGGCAAATGCTTTTACCCACTGAGTCATCTCCTGGCCTTCCCCCTGCCCCTTGTTTAAAAATGGGATGCTTGTTTAAAAAATGTCATTAAACTTAGAAGCTTCTCCGAGTAAAGACTGGGAATGGGAAGCCTGTTCTGATTGGATACTGAGGGGTACATTTTATTTTAATGTGGGTAGGTTCTTGTTGCTGATTGCTTAGCCGAGGTTTTTTGTTTTGATTTTTTAATTTGTGTGCCAAATATTTATAAAGTACACTGGAGCCTTGTTTGCTTTGAGGTTGTGGTCTTTCTGTCTTCAATTATTTGGGAGCTTGAGAAGTAGTTACACCTTGTAGAATAGTAGAGAGCAAGTAAATATTGGACTGAAGACTAAAAAGAAAACAGGACTCATTAAAATCTAAGCATGAACATAAATTTGACACAGTTAATACTGTTTGTTGCTTCTGTAATGTAAGTGATAGACCCCCATGGAGACATCTTTCACACCTATTTTACATGTCTAGTGTTACCTATTTTTAGGATTGTACGCCCCTTCCCTGTTGATATTTTGTGATTTCTTCTTTTTTAAGTTTCCTGCCCTGTTAAGTTACTTCCTCTCAGTCATGGTCAATCTGAGGCATTGATGTTGGCCTATTTTATTTTATTTTTTGTGCATTGAAAAGCTTAATTCAGATAATAAGAATCAGCAAAGCTAACATTAACTTAGCTGAGTAATAAAACAATAGCCTTGGTGACTAGGCTTTTTATTCCTAAAATTAGATTAAGCCACCTTTTCAAGAAGCTGTGTACTTGGGTTGTAGAGATGGCTTAGAGTTTAAGAATACTTGCTGCTCTAGAGGACTGAGTTCAGTTTCCAGCAACGACATGGTGACTCACCACCAACCTGTGACTCCAAAACAGACCTCTCTTTTTTTTTTTTTTTTTCCTTTTTTGGCCTCTTTAGACACTTGCTATGCATGTGGTACATATTCATAAATGCAGGCAAAATATGCATACACAGGAAATAAAAACAACAGAGAAAACCCAAGTTGTATACGTTTTGGAAGGGCTTCAGGAATCTAGAAAGCATTATTGCTGCTCCTTTTTTTGTTTGATTTGCTTTGTTTTTATTTTTGTTTTTCTTTCCTCTCTTCTTTTTGCAGTACTAGGTATTAAATCCAGAGCCTTATAAAGGTTAGGTTAGTCCTCTACTACTGAGCTACATTTCATAGCTCCTAAAAATCATTTGAATCAGATTGTGGTTGTCTTTGTGGATCAGATTATTTTAGCCCAAATTTATCCCCAGAGTTTGGTTAATGCTAAATTAGACTGAAAGAATAATTTAGGCAAGCACTCTAGCACATCTGCACCCCCCACCCCCAGAGTCATGGGATCTAGTCTAGTTTTCTTGGAACAATTGAGGCCAGAGAGAGTGGGTCTCTATTAAGATTTCAAGTTTTAGTGACTGGCCTGTGTTAAAATCAGAGCTTTTAGTCGCACTCAATTCATTGCATGTTTGCTTTAATTCCTCTGGGTAGTTTTACCTTTCCTGTTTCTTTTTGTTTTGTTATTGTTTTTGTTTTTTGTTTTTTGTTTTTCCAAGACTGGGTTTTTCTGTGTAGCCCTGGCTGTCCTGGAACTCACTCTGTAGACCAGGCTGGCCTCAAACTCAAAAATGCTCCTGCCTCCTAAGCCTGCCTCTGTCTCCTAAGTGCAAGTGCTGGGATTAAAGGCGTGTGCTACTACTGCCTGACTCTTTCGTGTTTCTTTTGGTACACCAGTACAGGACGCAGAAAGAACAGAGAAGTAGGCCATGCAGGAGGTTCAGTAGTCTACACGTAGATTTGTTGGTTCAGATGTTTGCTGTGGCAGCAGACCTAGTGTTCCTTTGGGGATTGAAAATCTCTTGCCTCAGCCAGTTGCTTGTCCTGAAAACTGAGAATCAGCTAGGAAGCTAATGGTGCCCACCTGGCTGAGGTGCCTCAGAGAACTGGGTGACTTTTACGCATTACAAAGAAGTAAAATAAAGTATACAAGCATAACACCTGCATGTCACCTCCTGCTTTTTATTCTTTTTTTTTTTTTGGTTTTTTGGTTTTTTGAGCTTTTTATTTGGGACTAGTTCTTCAAATGAATCCTTAAAGTGACATTTTAAAGACATAAAAATTTTTAACATTCAACAAGACTAAAGTAGGAATCCTTGTCTGTGTATGCCTAAAATAATAGTTTATGCCAACTTCCCCCATCTCAGCAAAATGACATTATTGTGTGTGCTCATGGGTAGCTGTGAATTTGTGTCCTTTGTTTATTTTTGGTAGCCTGTTTCTTGAAGTTTTTCTAACCACTATCATATTTAAATGAAAAATAATTTTATTGAATGAATGAGGAATTGAATCATATAACTTATAAAATATTAAGTCCTGAAATATACAGTGATTGAAATTGATTATAGACACATCTGAGTAGCATGTACTTCATATCTGCATTATGCAAAACATTCCTTTTCCTTTTTATCTGTTCTTAGTATTGAGGCCAGCTCTGTAGAGCTTGGTCAGTTTCTACTTGTTTATTACACTCATCTCCTGTCTCTCCATTCAGTAACTGACCCAAAGTTCTATATTGTAAGTTAAAAGGGCAGCCGATTTGCTTTTGTTGTTGTTGTTACTGAAAGTACTTCATTTGGCTCCCATTTCCATGATGTTAATTATGTAGAAAACTAAATGCAAGACTGTATGACTAGAAATATTTGGATAAAACTAGGTTTTCCTTTCTCTACCTATACTATACAAATCTTACCTCTGAAGAGATCCTGATGGCTTTACACATTCTTTTTTTTTTTTTTGGTTTTTCAGACAGGGTTTCTCTGTATAGCCCTGGCTGTCCTGAAACTCACTGTGTAGAACAAGCTGGCCTCGAACTCAGAAATCCGCCTGCCTCTGCCCCCCAAGTGCTGGGATTATAGGTGTGCGCCACCACCGCCCGCCTACACATTCTTTTTCAATAGTTCATTAGTTCTACATATTTTTTGTGTGAAAACTTAAAATGCACAAGTAAAATTTTACTCCAGATCTAACAGTCTGGTTGGGAGACTTACAATGTATACCAAATATTAGGAACTGATATGCAAAGTGCAAGGAAAGGACATAGAATTCAAAGGGTGTGTTATGGCTTAGAATGTAGCTCAGTTGGTAGAGTACCTGACTAGCATTCATAAAGCTTACCCCAAGTGGGAGCATGACTCTGCAGTCCTAGCACCATAGGAGGAGATGGGGTAGATACTGGAGGATCCTACATTTAAGGTCATTTTCAGCTATATAGAGCAGTCAAAGCTAGCCTAAGCTTAAAAAAAA
>NW_022196900.1:78305613-78307997 GCF_008632895.1 Mastomys coucha | reverse complement strand
AAAAAAAAAGAAAGGAGACCTCAGTTTATGAAGGCAGACAATTAAACTGGCTCTATCAGACTTCAGGGGGTAGGAAGACTTGGGCATTAAGAACAAGGTCATGATTCACAGTACAACTTTTGCACTGAGGAGAGCAGTAAATAGGTCACTCTGCTCAGAGTATAAAGAGATGGGTAAATGACAGGCAGGAGTGGTAACAGAAACGTCTAGGGAAGTTGGGATCAGGTGTTGAAGGCCTTGGCATTGAGCATGATCTCTGTTTGACGGTAGTGACTGTAGGAGGTGTAGGTAGTGGACGGCGGCTTCATCAGAGATGTGCTTTCACTACAGTTGCTGCACATTCTATGTAAAACGAGGATGGAGCTAGAAATTTTGTGATTTTTATTTTAACTTGATCTTTTCTTGAACAAACTTTGTAGATGACGGTGTCACTTGTCACGATGTCACATGGTTGAACATGTCTGCTAGAGGCTTGTGAGGAAGTTTAGAGTAGTTGGTAATGTAAGTGGCTTAGAGTTATACTTGGCACAGTGATGGCTAAATACGTATTAGCTATTGTTATAGTAATCGTCATTTTTATTATTGTATGGAGGTTATGGAAGCCTGGATAAGATGGTGGCAGCATGACAAAAGGTCAGGTGAGGACACTACTGCTGAACACTGTCAATACTTAGCAGTTCATGGAACCTGAGTGACAGTTTGAATGACTAATACATAGGGACTTAAAGGGAATGGAGTAGGTTTGAAGAAAAGATAAATTTGAATTTGGACATGGGAATTTCTAATTGGAAATGTCCAGTGGGTAGATTGTACATTTAGGACTGGTCTTTGGGGAAATATCAGAATTGATAGTATATTTGGATATTCTCATTGTCTTTTCCCTCCCTTTTCTGTGACAATGCTGGGAATTAACTCTCTGGCCTTATGCCTATTAGAAAAGTATACCACCGTTAAGCTATATCTCTAGCCAATAATAATTGGAGTTTAAACTCAGTAATTACAGCTAATCTGGGTGACAGCTAAAAGAGAATCAAGAGAGAGAATAGTTAGAAATTACCAAACTTCATTTTAGAGATAGCATACAAAAGTGTTGGACCCGTGGGGTATGGTAGTACATGTCTTTAATCTTACTGCTCAGGAGCCAGAGGCAGGAGAATCTCTGAATTTGAGGCCAGCCATGGCTAGTGAGATCTTGTCTCAAACAAACAAACAAAACCCAAACCATCAATTAAAGTAACCATGCTAGAGACTGCCTATAACTAGGCATCCATAACAAGGTAGACATGTTATTTAGCCTTCACCTTCCTCAGAATGTTTTGAGTACCATGAGTGCATGATACATGATGGTATCATTTTAAGCTCATAGATATATATGCAAGAAGCTAGTACTGACTTTTCTTTGTGTCTTGACCTGCAAGAGAAACAGCTCTAAAACTCAGAGCTCTTCACTATTCCTAAAGATGTGCAGGTACTCCCTTGATCTTCCTGGGTAGTTCCTTGAGATGTGTATGTACAGAAATGTACATTTCCACCCAGTGCAAAGATTAGATTCCTAGGTTGCAATGGATTTAGTGTTACTGATAATAATTTGGACAAATCTGAAGTGTGAAGCCAACGAAAAGTAGAAATGTAGGAATTTGGCAGTGCTTGTCTATCAAATAATTTACATCCCTAAAGAGTCTCACTGGCCAGTGGTGACGTACGCCTTTAATCCTAGCACTTGGGAGGCAGAGGCAGGTAGATGTCTGAGTTGGAGGCTAGCCTGGTCTACAGAGTGAGTTCCAGGACAGCCAAGACTACACAGAGAAACCCTGTCTCGAAAAAACCAACCAAACAAACAAACAAAAAAGAATCTCAACCCACATGTTGAGAACACTGATCTATAGGATCTAGCAGAATTTTCACTATAAACTACCTGTATTTAGTTTCTAGGTTAAATATGTTGCAATTATCTTCAATCGAAAAGAAAAACAGTTTAGGAACTTATCACTAGAGAATTAATGGTAAATTTCCAGCTGTCTTACTTGGTTATTTTTATCCTGAATTCTTGTGAATTTTTTTCTTGGTAATTAACTGGCCAGATTCCTGTTCAGCTACTCTCAATAATAGCTAAGCTTATAATAGTATGCAGTATTTATATGAATCAGTGATTTAGTATTCTTATTTGGTATTTACTAATGTACGTAGGACAGAAAATGATTTCCATTTTGAGGATGAGGAAGCAGGGGGCAGATGAAAATGATGAAATGAGCCCAGTGCTCTCTACACTGAACTTCCTTATTAGATAGGAAAACAGTGTTTTGATGGGACCCAGTCTTCTCTGCTTCCCCTTTCTGGTGAGAACTCTCCTACAGGATGGAAGACAGAGGCTGGCTTTTTTTTTT
>NW_022196900.1:78302124-78305603 GCF_008632895.1 Mastomys coucha | reverse complement strand
GTTGGGGGAAAGTGGAAATGACTCATGCTCATATGTTACTACTTGGGGAATTGAGACAGGGGGATTACCAAAAATTCAAGAGCATCTTTTTTTTTTTATAGAGTGAGGACCCCCCACACACACTCCATACCCCCAGTCTAAAAAAAGATGGCAGGGTGGGGGCAAAAGCCAAGTGGTTGTTTGCACATGCCTTTAATCCCTAATCTCAGGACTAAAGATCTAAATTCAAGGCTAGCCAGGGCTTCACAGAAAAATCCTGGCTAGAAAAAACAAAACAACACAAAAATCCAGCCAAAGGGACACAAGAAAATTTCTTAAGAGGTCTCAGTCTTAAGAAACAAATGCATAGTAAGATTGAATTACTTTGAAAACTTTTATTGAAAAAGGTGGCTTTAGCCAGGCATTGGTGGAGCAGGCCTTTAATCCCAGCGGAAGCAGGCGGATTTCTGAGTTCGAGGCCAGCCTGGTCTACAGAGTGAGGGACAGCCAGGGCTATACAGAGAAACCCTGTCTTAAAAAACAAACAAACAAACAAACAAAAAGGTGGCTTTTGCCACTTTTCAGAACAAATTATAGTTAGATACCTTGGGCAGAAATACACATTTAGGGAATTGCCTTCTGTGACTCCAAAGTTCACTACAGTCATACAAATAGATGCTTTCCAAAATAGATAACTTGGTTAGATCAGAAGTAGCATTTCTGCAGTAATTTTCAGCCATACAAGCTATAATGTGTAGTATGTATTGGGTTCTTCACTTTTGGTTTGTTTTCTGCTGGCTTTGCATTATAGATCTCAAAGTGATTAGAAACAATAAAATATAGATATGTGTTCCAGCATGAGAAAATCCACAAATTCTTAAGATTTATTTACCAATTAAAGAGATTTATTTTTATTTCTCTGTGTGTGTGTGCTCACAGTGGCCAGGAGAGGGCAGTAACTCCCTTGGAGCTGGAGTTCAGGAATTGAGCTTCCTGATGGAGATGCTGAGACCTAAACTCCAGTACCTCTGCCAGAGCAGCAAACCCTCAAAACAACGAGATATCCTTCTTTGTTGTTGTTTTGAGACAGGGTCTCACTGTGTAGCCTTGGCTTGGTTTAAGTCCACTTAAACCAGGCTGACCTTGAACTCATAAATCCACCTATCTCCCGAGTGTTGGAATTAAAGGCAAGCACTACCATGCCCAGTTTGTATAACCAATCTTAACAAAAGAGAACTTGAATGAAGAAGCCCAGGACTATCCAGGCAGGAAAATGGCTGCAAATTTGAGGCCAGCCTAGGAGGCTGGGTGTGGTGACATTTGTCTGTAATCCACTGCTGGAAAGGTGGAGAAGGCAGGTTGCAGCTATCTAAATGAGACCTGGACTCCTGGTCAGTGAGAAGTACTATCTCAGAAGATAAGGGTTTGGACAGAGGCTTTAGCAATTAAGAACACTTGACTGTTCTTCCAGAGGACCTGTGTTCAATTCCCAGCACCCATATGTGATGACTCACAACTTTCTATAATCCAGTTAAAGGAGGTCTAATGCCCCTTCTGTCTTCCGAGGGTACCAGGCATGCAAGTAGTACACAGATATACATGGAAACAAAACACCAATACACATTTTTTAACAAGTGAAAATATGGTTGTGAGACCTGGAGATACAACTTAGTTGGGTTGTTTGCCTGACATATATTGAGCCTTGGGTTTGATTCCCAGCAACTCATAAACTGGGTCTGGTGATACAGAAGGTGCAGGCAAGATGGATCATAAATTCAAGGGATGGTATAACAAGTAGTTTCATACACAAGAGTACAGGGAATGGGTTCAAATTCTAGTTCTGACATCAACTTACAACATGGCCCTGGGCTAGTCTCTCAGTCTACCTAGACTAATCTGTCAGATGGGAGTATTTGTACCTGTGCTCAGTTTCTTATGTTTGTGGTGAGGACAAAATAAATGAATGTGAAGCTACTTCAAAAGTACAAAGGATAAGACTTAATCAGTCATGGTTTTTTTGTTTGATTGTTTGTACAAGCATAAGGATAATATTACATATGGATTCCCAGTACTCATGTAAAATAAGAGTGGCTTTGTGTACCTGTGATCCCAGGAATTGGAAGGCTGAGGCTTGTTATAGACAACCATTCCAACAAAAACAGATCTTAAAAACTAGAGATCCATTTTTATTGTTACAATATTTTATAAATTTTAAAGAATATGATTTAAAAAAAGCAAAAGGTATGGCAGATATTGAAGGAGGTTCCCTGGGAAGAGTTGGGGCACAAAAGGGAAAGAAGAATATGATGTAATTCTGTTTACTCAAAATGTTTTTAAATGTTAACAAATTCAGATAAGTTGAAATTATGTATCTTTTTCATCACAATGCAATAAAACTTAATAAAAAAAACCTAGAGATAAAGGAAGATGCCCAATGTCAACTTCTGGCCTTCATATGTATTAGTACACCCATGCACATACTTATATACAAAAGTGTAAAAGATATATAGTTGTTGGAAATTAATGTAATTATTTATTGTTTTACATAGAAGTGGGGAGTTTGGGTTTTGATTGTCTTGGAAGAGTTCCTCCTACTCTTAATAATCAGTATAATAAACCTTGTCTTGAGACTCTTGTAAAACCTTCTGAGGAAGTCTAGACAGATGGCTCAGTGGTTAAAGTACTGGCTGCTCCTCCAGCGCACCCAGGTTCAATTCCCAGTACCCATATGGTATCTTACAGCTATTTGTAACTCTAATTCCAGAGGAACTGATGCTCTCTTTTGGCTTCTGCAGGCAGGCAAAAAAAAAAAAAAGATACATTAAAAAAAAAATTTACCAGCACAGTCTTCTTCTGTTTTCCAGGAAAGCCTTATGATTGGCCATTGGGCTGCATTTCTAAAGAACAGTTCCTCTCCATCTCTACCCTCTTTTATTATTTTTTTATTCTTCTATTTGATTATTGCACAGAGGTTTTTATACTGATGGGCACAAGTACTTAAGAAGGAATCTCCCCATCAGCAGATTTCAAAAATTTGAGGCCAAGGAAAGGTGTCTTGAGATCTTAAGAGTACTTCTTGATCATGTGTTTGGTCACTGGGTCCTTGGTCTTTCAACTATATGCAGTGCTTGCTTGTTTTGAGTGTGTCAGAAACAGATGGTTAGGTAAGAACCAGGAAGAAAAGACTGTAGACATTTGAGGCTTAAAAGAACATATGCTAAAATAATAATAAACCACATTAATAAGTCTGAAAATGTCATGTATACAAGTAGACTCAATTGTGCACTAAGGATATTTTGAGAGGAAGAAAAATATTGTTTTGAGACTAATTAGTAAATGTATTAAATGTCTTTACAGTTGGAAAGGAAAGGCAAGTTTTTTTATTTATGGTAGACACCAAATCCTTAAACAGTAGTTACAGTCCATGAGGTCACCAGAATTCTTGCTTTGTGTGTCCAGGAGTTTAAATAAAGATAGATAGAGGTGGATCTTTCTTTTTT
>NW_022196900.1:78299906-78302114 GCF_008632895.1 Mastomys coucha | reverse complement strand
AAAAAAAAAAAAAAAACAAAACTCATGGTGGTTTGCTTTAGTGTCTACACACTTGTCCATGCAGTTTCTGAGGAGGCCAGAGGAGGGCAGCTGGATCCTCTGGAACTGACATTACAAACAGTTTTGATTGCCCCATAGGTACTGGGAATTCAATGTAGGTCCTAAAAGAACAGTCATTGTTATTAACCACTGAGCCATCTCCTTCCTCCACCCTCTCCCACTACCCCTCAGATAACGCTCACTATGTGGCTTTGGGTGACCTGAAACTCATTATATAGACCAGGTTGACCTCAAACTCAAATCTGCCTGCCTGCCTTTGGCTCCTAAGTGCTAGAATTAAAGGTGCTCCCATTCAGAACTTCAGAATTCAAAACAGAATTTTTCTTTTGCTGATAGGGCTAAGTGGATTATGACAGTGTGGTAGCTGCCCTAGACTCCAGAAATAGCCTTACACTCCCAGTTTATACAAGTCTAAAGTGTCAAAAGAGATGCATTCTAAAGAGTTACATGTTTCTGGATTCATTTAGAGGGAAAACCTGCATCTGTACTGATCACTGACATTCCCATTTTTAAAATTTGAGACATTCTATTCACTTCCAGCTTTAATTGTTTGCTTTTTTGAAATTAGAACATTTTGTTCTAACTTGAGTAGTTTAAAAGGCTCTGAACTACTTGATATTTATAAAAGAAATGAGAGGTCTCTTTTAATTTATGTCTCCATGCATATGAAGCAGGACTTTTTAAAGAAAAAAAAAAGTGTTTGCAAGCCTTGTGGTTTCTATTGAAAACCATAGAGAACTCAAGCAAATGAGAATTGCATCTTCAAGGAAACTTCATTTACAAAACCAAACCACACATCGTATTTGCTTTGAGGGCAGTAGTGGTTAGGCTCATGCTTTGGCATTCTTCACTCAGTTTTTGGTTGTTTTACATCCTTCTACAAACTACTTATGGTAGTGATTTATTACGGTAATACCTTCTGGTATGATTGAAGCTGGGGTGAGGAAAGTTGGGGAGTAAAAATATGTATACTATATTCTATTCAACAGCAACAAAACTTAAAATAGCTTCTTCACACCATGTCACTTCCATTGTATGTGCTAGTTGCTGTATCTTTTTCTTTTCCTGTTATAACCTAGCTATATGATCTGACCCCTTGTTTCATCTTACAGTAGATAGTAAACAGAAATATGGTTTTGAAGGAGAAAATGTGCCTCTGTTGCCAGTTTAAAAATATGTCCTTGTGAGCAGATCTTTAAGGAGAATGTATATAGACAAATCCTTAGCTGACCTTGACAGTAGTCAGTTAGGTCAAGTAAGGCTCCATTTTTGTAGTAGTGTCTATGTGGTAGACCAGCATACTAACAAGTCTATATCTCTCTCAGCTTCTTAGATTTTCAAATTATATTATGTGCATGAGTGTTTGCCTGCATGTGTGTATGTGCATGATGAATCCTCTAGAAGTGAAGTTACACATAGTTGTGAACCACCATGTATATGCTGGAGTTGAACCCAGGTCCTCTGCTAGAACAGGTGCTCTTAACCTCTGAGCCACTCATTTCTCCAGCCCCCACAAACTGGTCTCTTAATTTGTAGAACAGTGTTATTTTTTTCCTTCTGAAGTTGTCAGTTTGTGATTGGTTTTATGATGGAAACTGAAGGCTTGAAGTGATATTTAGCTAAGGTGACTGATAGTGGCATATCCTAAGGTCTATCTTTATAAATGTGAGAAGCAAATTATTGGTAGAATTGTTTAGAAATTCTGAGTTTTCCAGTTCCAGAGGATCAACACTCTTCTGGCCTCTGAGAGCACTGCACACATAAAGCATACAGGTGTGTGTGTGTGTGTGTGTGTGTGTGTGTGTGTGTGTGTGTGTGTGTGTGTGTTATTACCAACACATATGATTGCTTTTCGCAATAAAAGCCTAAGACTTGTTTACATTTAATAGGGAGAGCATTGTTTTTAGTTTTTTTTTTTTTTAAAAGACAGGTTTGGTCAGCCTTTTAGCAGTAAACAATATTGATCAAGAAGTGGCCTTTTTTAGTTCTTGTTTTTAAATAGGTTTTTACTGTATGGCCCAGGTCACTTTCAAGATCTCTGAAACTCTTAATCTTTTGGCCTTTGCCTTGAATGTGGAGAGAGTATGTTTTCCTATATTGGGTTTATGTTTTCCTCTAACAGTTTTGTTGTGACATTAGGGATGTTTT
>NW_022196900.1:78285318-78299896 GCF_008632895.1 Mastomys coucha | reverse complement strand
TTGTTTGTTTGTTTGTTTGAGACAAGGCCTCATGTAGTCCAGGCTACCATTCGTTATGTAGCTGAGATTGACCTTAAACTCTTGCCTCCACCCTTCTAAACAGTATGGTGAATGAAGTGCATGGTAAGAAATACAGAGTTAAAAACCTAAAGGTACAGTTTTAGAAAAGCTATATCAAATATTGCAATAAAGCCTATGAATTTCTTTGGTTTAATTTGATTTTACAATTTGTTTTGTTGTTTTTTATTTGTTATTTTGTTTTGTTTTTTGAGACTATGTTTCTTTATGTAGCTCTGGCTCTCCTGGAATACACTATTATAATAGACAGGTTGGCCTCAGACTCACAGAGGCCCGCCTCTGTCTCTCATGCTGGGATTAAAGGTGCATACTACCATGGCCGGCTAAAATTTATTTAAAATTACCTTTATTATGTTTGTGTATGTGTGGGGGTACTCATGCCATGTGTTGAAGTCAAGGAATTGATTTTGCTATTTAGGTTCCAGTGATCTTGAGATTGCTAGGCTCGCAGCAAGTTCCTCAGTTGCTGAACAATCTTGCCACTCAAGCCTTAAGTCTCTTTGTATCTTTCCTTACTTACTGGAGTTCATTATAGCCTCCAATTTGGAGTGATTCTCCTACTGACATCATCTTGAGTGCTGGATTACAGGTGTGCAACACAACACTTTTTTTTTTTTAAACACTTTTTATGATCCTTCTGCTGCAGGCTTCCCTCTTGCTGAGATTGCAGGTCTGCACCACTAAGCCCAGTTGTAATTTCTTACTTTATTGGTAATGTTTAAGCCAGACAGAGGTGTTTGCCCCTCCTTCTTACCAGCGTCTGTTTTAAGTGCCTTTTGAAAAGAGGCTCTAACTTAAAACGATTATGGTTGTTAAGGACATGCATCCTGTGCTTCCTGCATCCTCAGCTTTACAACTACCAAGGCAAAATGCTTGGATGTGTGTGGTTCTTTCTATTATTCCTTTTATATGAAGTTCACCTCAGATGTTTTTTTTTTGTTGTTGTTGTTTTTTAAAAAATCCTTTGGAGCTAGAGTTAACGGGGTTGGTTGCAGGCCACATGGATTTTTCTCCCCAAGAATTTAAAGAGCTTGGATGGTCTGAACTCAACAGAAATTTGTCTGTCTCTACCTCCCAATTGCTGGAGATAAAGGTGCGTGCCACACTACAAAGGCATGGGATTCAGGAAGGGAAACACCTTTACTTAATAAGTCATCTTACCAACCTGAGAAAAAACCCTTTATTCTGAGATTCCTATGTAACTACTTCTCTTTGGTTATTCAGGCAATCCCAGTCTCTTTCAGGTCAAGCTGTTCAGGCTTCCCTTTTCCTAGAGAGGCCATACTGCTCAGTGACTCTTGCCCATCCCAGTAGCTACTTTACTGTCTAGTTGCTATGAGAGAACCAGAGATGACGCATACAAATAGCAGACTCAAGGAGGTACTACTAGGTTGAGGATATTTAGAGAAGTCTGACTTGAGCATTACGGAAACAATATTTTCATGATAAACTTTGAGTCTTTCCTCTTTAGCTTTGGAAAGGAAACCATTATAAAATTAGTTAATTTAAAATCAGACAAATTAATAGATACTGAGAGTTGAAAATACTTCCAGAAATGACTATTGAGTACTTCAGCTCATTAAACAAGTCTTATTCAAGTACTTTAAAAGTAATTAATGAACATGAATAATAAATTGAATATCAATAATGAATTAAATCTGAGAAATTCTATATTGCATTTTTCATAAGAGTGATGTAAGTTAATGTGCTTGGTCTAAAGACAGTTTTATTTTTGTCTTTGTTATATAAATAGCTTTATCTAGTGGCAGGCAATGACTTAACATAGAATGAAAAGAATCCTACACCTCCCAATGTCCCCTAACTTCCCACACGGTCTCATTATGTGACCCCAAGTTGACCTAAACTTTCTTATTCTTTGCTTCTGCCTCCTAAATGCTGGTATTAGGAATAATTCTTCTAATTTAAATGTGTGTTTCATCACCCAGATGAACCCTGCATGTTTTTCCATGGGGTGTAGAGGTTATAAATGAGCTAATTTTGTAGCAAGATAAATTCAGTTGTTTATGTGCTAATTAATTACTAAAGTAAGTAATTCAGGTTACTCCCTCCCACTCCCTTTTGAGTATTTAGCCAGCAGAATTAGTTTGTGTTTATAGTTAAGCTGTGTTACTTTAATATTATTCTTCAGTGAATAAATACTGAACAAAATTTTTTATTTCATATTTTATTTATATTTATAGTTTATTTTATAAACTATATTGCTTGAGATATAGTATAAATTTTAAAGCCAATTATGTACCCTTATAATATTATTGTGTTTTGAAGGAAACAGTTAAAGCTTACCAAATTTTAAATCTCACAGGTGTCTGTACTCTAATGAAATCTAGTCACCAACAGCAGGTAAAGGAAAGGTGTTACTAGTAGCAGTGTGGATTCTCCCCTAACTGGGTAACAGTCTGCACGGTAGTGTGCTAAGATCACACCTATCCATGGTTCCCTGCAACAAAATTTAGATAGTTTCTGGCTTTTTTGTTTTGTTTGTTTAAGATATAGTCTCATTCAGTAACCAGGACTGCCCTCTAGACACCAGATAATCCTTCTCTAGACCCTAAGTGCTGAGGTTATATGTATGAGCCACCATACTTTGCTTTAAATATGATATTTTTGTGTGTGGTAGTAAGGAGTTAGGTGAGCTAAGTGCTTTACCACTGAGCCACACACCCACTTTTTCATCACCACTACCATTTTTTTATAGCCTAGGCTAGTTTTTAACTGGGTCCTCTACTGCAGCCTCCTGCAGGCTGTGATTACAGGTGTATACTTCCCTATCTAGCTAGTAAAAATGTTTTTAAAAATTTGACTATTTAACAAAAGGTTGATTATCACTGTCATCATGAATATTTCATAGGAAATTATTAATAGAACTAAATTAAAATTCTTTCCATGGAGTTGGAGATATAGCTCAGTAGAATGTTTACCTGGTAAACACCAAGCCTGAGTTTGGTCCCCAATAAATATCACACGAACTAGATGAGGTCACATATGCTTATAATGTCAGCACTCTGGAAGTAAAAGCAAGGGGATTAGAAATTCAAAGGCATCCTTGGATGTATAAAATGTTCTAGGCTGGCCTGGACCATGTGCAATGGCTGTCTTAAAACTTTTTTTTTTTTCCTAATGACTTCTGTGTTTTGAGTACATTTGAAGTAGAATTTAGGCCCCGTGGTAATAAATGAAGTGACATGAAACTGTTGTATGGAATCTCTGTAGGTATTTAGGACTTGAGATTTTTATCTAGTCATTTCCATTTGTGATTCAACACTTCTTTTTAACTCTTTCCAAAATCTCTTAAGATCACATTGCTTCCCAGATACTTAAAGAGTTCCTGTTGATGTATAGAGAGCTCTTTATAGCCCTCCAGCATCAGAAATTGGCTCCAACCATTTTTCCCATTACATCATCATCCACTAATGCCATTACACCAGAGTGAAATCTGCTTTGAAGTCTTAACTGTCATGCCTCCCTACACACACTCATTTCTTTAAAAGGAAAATGGGGGTGGGGGAATCAGGGAGGTTATGTAGTCCTAAACAAACATTTAGCAGTGACTTAAGCATTCTCACAGTTTAAACCTAGATTTACCAGCCATTCCACTTTGCTAGTGAAGAAAGGCCTGCCCAGCTGTACATACGTGAAGCCTAGGAAATTACATATTTGAAGCTTGGAGTAGTGTTTTATGCCTTTAAACCTAGTATGTTTTTAATTCTAGCAGATCTGAGGCCAACCTAGTCTACATAGTGAGTTTCAGGACAGCCAGAGGTACAGAGTGAGACCTCCTGGGAGGCAGAATGAAAGAAGGTGCAGTACATGTTTGCTCATGTGATACCTGGCTCTATTATTTACAGTTCTAGTTACTAAGGGAATGTTTTCATTTCCCTTACTACATTACAAAATAGTTTGAAAAATGTAGGTTCTGATCTTCCTCTCTTCATCATGATTTTAATCCACCAGTTCTTTCACCTGTCTTTTTTCTTTAACCCTCAACATTTATTTTGTATATGTGTGTGCTGTGGAAGTCAAGGACAAGTTGAGGAAGCAGTTCCTTCCTTTTACCTATAACCTTTGAACCATCTCATCCTCCCCCCCCCCTTTTTTAAAAAAAAAAAGAAAACCAAAACAAACAAAACAAAACAAAGTTTCATATAGTACAGGCTGGCAAACTATTTAGCCAAACTGACCTTGAACAACTCATCCTGCTTCCACCTCAGAATGTAGTAGGATTATGGCTTCAACTATCTTTAAAGCTTCTAATTGTTGGTGCACTATGTTTGGTATTGTACCAAAGCAAAGTTGGAGTTATGAAACTATTAGGGGCCAATCCCAGCATTTGGGAGCAGAGGCAGGTGGATTTCTGAGTTCCAGGACAGCTAGGGCCACAGAGAGAAACCCTGTCTCAAAAAAAAATCCAAAAAAAACAAAAAAGAAACTATTAGGGAGTGCTCAGTTTTCAGCTCAGTGACTTGATACTACCCACTTAATTTGGTAATTAAGTTGTACCTTTAGCACTTTCGGTGTTCTCATTTAAGATAGATTTATTGGCAATAAGAAGGAGTAATAACATCAGAAACTCAGAGAAATAGAGTCTCAGTGTCTAACAAATAAATAAAAATTAATAAATGTGACTGTTACTGTTATTTTCCAAAACTCTGTAGCTTTCTGTTCTCTGTTTATCATCAGTCCCCTATGTAAATGCTATAGGCTGTAGCATGGAGTATGAGCAACTATGAATAACTTAGAGAACTTTGAAGAGAATGATGCTGAAAATTATGGATTAGACTAGACCATAGAATACCTTCCCATTCTGATAATGACTTCTGATTCACATTACTACCCTTCCTCTGCCTCCTCTCTGTAGCCCTGGCTGTTCTGGAACTCACTCTGTAGACCAGGCTGGCCTCAAACTTCACAAAGCTCCACCTACACCTCTGCTTCCCTGCTGGGATTAAAGGTGTGCATGGCCGCTGCCTGGCTCAATACTTGATTTTCTGCATCGAAACTTTTTGATAGTCTGTGATGTAATCTAGGAAAATTTTGCTTCAAATGTCTTCTGTTGAAGATGTAATAACCCTGTGCCAGAAAGCCTTAACACTAAAACAGTTAAAGCAGTGAGAGCATCTGTAGAAAGAGAAATACCTAACCTGGACAGAAAGTATGGCTTTATTATTTCTAATGTGCTTTGTGTCTGTGTGTGTTTTCAGTTGTGAAAATGTCCACAGAAGGAGGGTTCGGCGGTACCAGCAGCAGTGATGCACAGCAGAGCCTCCAGTCCTTCTGGCCCAGAGTCATGGAAGAAATCCGAAACTTAACAGTGGTAAGCAAGGGCAGAGCAGTAGGAACAAGACGCAGGCGCTTTTACGTATTCACAGAGGCATAGTGTGTTCCTACCTGTATGTTGGGAAATAAAAATAGGATTTAATTTATAGGAAGCAGCACTAGGCTGTGTTTGACTATCTGTTCAGATGTTCTGCTTGGAGGCAGGCTCATGTGAAACTGCTCTTTTAGCATATAGAGAGAAGCAGAGATTGCACATTCCTATAGTAGTTTCAGCCTGTTTCTTTAGTTATAGCCTAGTTTATTGGTTGTACCAAATTTCTATAATTTTGGTGAAAACTATTAGACAGCTTATTCAGCAGGAGATCTGCTGTGAGCCACCACTTACAGTACTAGATACACTTAGTTAAAACATATGCTTAGGGGGCTGGAGAGATGGTTCAGCAGTTAAGAGCACTGACTGCTCTTCTGAAGGTCCTGAGTTCAAATCCCATCAACTGCATGGTGGCTTTACCATCTGTAAAGAGATCTGAAGCCCTCTTCTAGTGTGTCTCAAGACAGCTACAGTGTACTTACATATAACAATAAATAAATCTTTTTTAAAAAACAAAAACAACCCTCCCATATACTTAGATTAGGGGTTCTCAGTAGCAGCATTATGAGATCTTTGTTCTAAGGGACTATCCTATGTTTTTTAGGTTGTTTAGCAACAGCCTGCCCTTTGCTCATTAACTGCTGTCTTAGTCAGGGTTTCTATTCCTGCACAACATCATGACCAAGAAGCAAGTTGGGGAGGAAAGGGTTTATTTGGCTTACTTCCACATGGCTGTTCATCACCAAAGGAAGTCAGGACTGGAACTCAGGCAGGTCAGGAAGCAGGAGCTGATGCAGAGGCCATGGAGGGATGTTCTTTATTGGCTTGCTTCTCTTGGCTTGCTCAGCCTGCTCTCTTATAAAACTCAAGACTTCCAGCCCAGGGATGGCACCACCCACAAGGGGCCCTACCCCCTTGATCACTAATTGAGAAAATGCCCCACAGCTGGATCTCATGGAGGCACTTCTCCAACTGAGGCTCCTTTCTCTTTGATAACTCCAACCTGTGTCAAGTTGACACACAAAACCAGCCAGTACAACTGCCAATAGCAATTTTTTTCATAGCTGTGACCAAAAAAAACCCAAAAAGCAAAAACAAACCTCATAGACTAGCAGATGTCCCTTTGAGCTAAAATCCTCTCCTATTGATAACTGTGAACATAGAAAAAAACCACATTTTACCACATAGATATAATCACATTTTTAAGGAGCTTATCATCTTCTAATTGCAACTAGAGTAATATTAGTCATTAGCTATCCACTCGTACTTATTGACACAGTCACAGTAGTGAGTCCTGAAGCAATGAAAGGGAATGTATTGTTGGTGGCCTGGAGACAGTGTAGTGGCTGTTTTTCTCTGGTTGAGCTAGAGAAGGCTTTAATTACGGCATATAGGGCTGCTAAGATGCCTCAGCAGCTAAAGTCCTTGCTACCAACCTGATAACTTGCTTTGATAAAATTTAATAAGAAACAAAGAAAAAGAACAGCATGCTTATTTTTATTGGGTCTTGAAATATGAGTGACCGTTAGCCACATAGATGGAATGGGTAGCAAAAAGAGCACGTGCAAAGGCTTGGAGTCTTGGAGGAAAACCAAAAAGATTTGTATGGTAAAGATTGGGGTAGGAATGCAGTATGTGGGACAGAGGTAGCAGCAGGAGAAAGGTATGGTAAAACAGAAGTATTTTCAGAATACATTGTCATGTTTTTTATGAAGAATATTCAGTTTGATGTCTTAGCAAGCATGGAAGGAACTCCTCCTGTGTCTTGTGCCATTGCTGCCTTGGTGGTATCAGCATTTTGGCAGATCAGATGTTGGATTATTTTTCCTAACAGGGAACTAATGTTTAGTAGCCTTATACTCTGGTAAACAAGATTGATTTGTTTGTTTTTCTCAACAAATTCTTATTTTTTACCCACTTTGTCCTGTGCTAGGTTCTGTGGCTCTACTAATAACACTCAACAGACTAGATCATTGACCTCCTGAAAAATGTGCTCTCACAAAACAGACTGTAAATAAGTAACAAACTAACTTGGTACTGTGATAAATACCCATTGACTATTTATCAGGTATTGACATGGAGGGTAATTAATGTTCTGAATGTACCACTGGGTGGTGGTTGTTCACATAAGGGGGGTTTTGGATTATTGAGCTTGGCTGGACCTTTTCTGAGTGGCCTGTTCTCATGGTGAATTTCCAGACGTTTCTTTTTGTTATTCTATCTATGCTGTTTCAGATAGAGAAAACAGAGGGGATTACAATGAAATTTATAAAGTCAGAAGTCTAAGGTGTTTTGCACAGATTTTTGGAAGATAATCTTTAATTTTAATAATCAGGATTCTCTTAACACACATGCGCACATGTGCACAAGCGATTTATTAGATTGGCTTACAGGATGCAACCCAGGTAGTCCAACAATGAGTGTCTTAACACTGGCGAAGCCAAGAATCTGGCAATTGCTCAGACAGACCCACTAATGGTGCTGAAGGCCTGGAGGGCTGCTGGGCTTCAGTCTTTCTTGGAATCATGAAGAAGTTGGTTCTCATATCAGCAGAGGAAATGTAGCTAGATGAACTAGCCATTAACAGGTTAAACAGACAAAAGGCAGAGGTTCTTTCCTCCATGTACTTTTGTGTACGCTACTACCAGAAAGTGCCACCCAAATCCAGGGTGGGTCTTCCTCCTTCAAATATTCTGATCAAGAAGATCCTTCACAAAAGTACCCCAGCAGTTTATATTTTAGTTGATAACAGATTCAGTAAAGCTGACAGCCAAGATTAGCCATCCCTAGATATATAATCTAGTGGTTATGTTTATTTGATTTTATGTGCTCTGTTTGATTTAGATCAGGCTGGTGCAGAGTACCCTTCTGGTGCAAGTTTTGTAGGTAAAGAAAAAGAAATGGAAGAAGGAAATTGTCTTTACTTGTTCTTCCATTGACTTAACTAAACTTGTCTCCCTATGTATCTCTATTCCTTAGATCTCTACTGTGCTGTAACATCTGCTTAGGAGAATGACTGACATATAATAACTGCATAATGACTAACTGCATGAGTCAGACTTAGTACAGAGCAGTGTTAGTTCCAGGTTTCCACAAGAGAGTGAGGTTGGGGTGCTTGTTTCCTTTCTAAGAGTGAGACCTGTGGTTAGTTCTCAAGGCCTGCAGCGCACGAAGGTCTGTGTTTCTCTGATTAGACCTCTGCCTGTGCAGCATGTCAGCACTTAATTTGTATTTTTCCAGGACTCAGTGGTGCTTAATATTAGACTTTTGAAGGAAGGGAGTTGAGACAAGATTGTGTTATACAGCCCTGATCAGTCCAGATTTGCACTGTGTAGACCAGGCTAGCCTTGAACTTGCAGCAACCCTCCTGTGTCCTCTTCTTAAGACCTGGAATTACAGAAGTGTATTACCACACTAAATTGATAGCAGACTTTCCCACATGTGTCAGATCCTTTTAGGCAGATACTTTAAATATTGAGCAGATTTAAAATCCTATTATGCATGAATTATCCAAGTATAAATAGAAGAAGAATATTTGTAAAAGTGGTGTGTGTGTTTAAATTGAGATTCTGGTTGTTACAAAGCAAGTAACTGAACTTTGATAGGTGGTATATGTCATGATGTATTGAACATACCTGTCCTTTGTCATTTTAGTGTGAATCAAGTAATAGCAATTTATCTTTCATCTCAGTTTGACCTTCCTGTTATGTACTCTAAAAAGCTCTGTAATTGTCCATAAATCTAAGTGTTCAGATAGGGATGAAGTTGGTTACAAATTCTAACAAGTAATAATGCCCCTCAGTGATTGCATAAAACATTATATATTCCTGTTCACCAAGGCTCTAGGAACAGTCAATAACAAATTTGTCATACTCTTTTAAGTAGAGATCTCATTGAGAATCTAGATTTCCCTCTACCTTCTGTCCCTCTCACTTCTGTGGGGTGAGGATGGGGTCCTTTTAGCTTTCCAAACACTAGAATTACAAGTATTTAGCACCATGTAAAGTCATAGTAGACATCTTGTCATTGAGTTTTATAATCATCAGGACCTCTTTGAGAGTGGAGAAGAGAAAGCTAATTTAGTCTTTGGGGGAGTAGACTGAACAAATGATGAGGATTCATTAATTAAAGAAATTTAAACTTCCCCTGACTTAATCTCTATGTCTGGTTCAACCTTCAGATAGCTGTAATTTAGTAATTAAGTCATTTAAAGTTCCATTTTTTCATGCTGAACACTTCTAGGTTGGACAAAGACATTTCTAACATGATAGTCAAATCATATTAACCAAATCATATAACCAGGCTAGAACGTGGAAGACTGATGGATATATCTGACAGACTGTTAAAAGACAGGCCCAGGGGACTGAAGAGATGGCTCAGTGTTTTAAGAGCACTGGCTGGTCTTCCTGAGGACCTGGATTCAGCTCTCAGCATCCACATAGCAGCTCATAACCATCTATAACTTCAGTCTTAGGGGGTGCAGCATCCTTTTCTGGTCTCTGGTGAATGGGCAATTACGTAGTCCATAGATATACATGCAGGCAAAATACTCATACATATAAAATGAATAAAGATAAATAAATCTTTAAAACAAATAGGTCCTAGGCCAGGCATGGTGGCTTCATTTATTCCCATTACTAGGGAAGTAAAGGCAGGTGCATCTCTGTGAGTCCAAAGTCAGCCTGGTCTACATAGTAGTTCCATACCAACCAGAGCTACATAATGAGACCCTCTTTAACAACAGTCCATGCAGGCCAAGTGTTATAAGCTCTTCCTGTACTTCTGTGATTTGCAGACTTAATAGAGTGACCCATAACCCTCACTCTTGATGATAGTTACGAAAGGAATTTTAAAAAAACAAAACAAAACCCAAAAACCTTGATGTCAGGATTCTACTCCGGAGTTCTATTGTGCCAGTCTGCAGCAGAGTGCAGGCAACTTGATTTTCAAAAGTTTTCCCTAGACAATTCTAAAATGAAACCAACCATTAGAATTATTACTTTCAAAAGGGTGAGAATCTTGACTTTCTGGAGTGTCTCAGTGAACTTAGTAAAAGAGATTTCTGTTACTTAAAACTCAGGATTCTGTAGTGTAGTTTAGAACCTACTACTGACTTTTCTTTGGCTTTCAACTTGAGTAATTTCAGGTCTCCTGAAACTTGGCACTGTAACAGTAGTAATTTAAATGTAGTTCTCAGACTATAGTCAGGAGCATGAGAGTGTTCAAAGATAGTCTTCTGCAGTTTACTCATCCAGCTCCTAAAGAGCAGAGGAAGAATTTGGGTTAGTCCTTCCTCTTGAGTCAACTGGAAGAGGAGTCAGTGCTGTTGACTGTTACAGCGGTGACTGGGAACATACAGTCAGCGTGGGGCTTTAGTAAGCTGTAGCAGAGAGACCCCCTTTTCTGCAAACTTACCTTGGGCTCTTATGTGTGTCTAGAAAGCTGGGATGGAAGTATAGAAAACTAGGCTGTTGTCAGGAACAGTTAACCTCACCCCTGACAAAACTCCCTGTTATGATCTATTTTTCACACAATGCATCTTTAAAAAAATATTTTAATATGAGTGTTTTGTGTTGCCTGTGTGTATGTATGTGTACAATATGTGTGGTACATGTGTGGTCCTTGAGGATGTCAGAAGAAGGCTTCAGGTTCTGATGCTTGTGAGCTGCCATGTGGTGCTGGGAACCAAACCTGAGTCTTCTGTAAGAGCAGCTGTGCTCTTTCCAAGCAGCCCCCACATACATCCTTTTGGAGAGGGACAGTTCAAGGCTTGGGGATCATGAGACCTCACAAAAGAAAAAGGTTGGGTAGCTTAGTTACAGAGAATTTGATTCCCTTTTTTGGCCCCTTCAGGCAGTCATACACATGTGACATATACATACATAGATACTCATGAGTATGTACAAAAAAATAAATGTTTAAAAAAATTCTTTTGACAATTTTACACATTTATGCAATGTATCTTGATCATATCCACCCCTTACCTCCCCTTCCAGTACTTCTAGACCTCCGTAAACATTCCCCTTTCACCTTCATAGCCTTTTTAAAAAGAAATAAGTCACTGTTTCTGGTTCTGCCTGCATGGGCATGGGTGCGGAGTCATCCTTGGAAATTTGAGTGATCTAGTAGTGACTTTACTCCCAAGAAAAATGACCCCTTTTGGCAGCAGCCCTCAGTTGCATATAGCTCACTAGTTAGAGTTGAGCCCCTCTTGAGCCCCTCTTGTCCATGCTGAAATGTTGACTGGCTTGATCTTACAGGTCTTCTATAAGTAACCATAGGTGCTGTCAGTTCATGAGGTCAGCAGCCATGTCATATCCAGAAGGCAGCTTTCTGCAGCATTACTCCTAGTCCTTCAGCTCTTTTATTCTTCTTAACCCTTTTACCACAGTTTCCCTGAGTCTTTGAAGGATCGATAAAATGTCTCATTGAGGGAGAGATACCAGTCAATTATTTTCAGCACTTGACCAATTACAAATTATGCACTGTAAAAAGAGCTTCTGTGGTCAAGGTTGAAAGTAGAATTAGGGCTGGTGAGATGGCTCAGTGGGTAAGAGCATTGACTGCTCTTCCGAAGGTCATGAGTTCAAATCCCAGCAACTAAATGGTGGCTTGCAACCACCCATAATGAAATCTGATACCCACCGGGCGGTGGTGGCACACGCCTTTAGTCCCAGCACTTGGGAGGCAGAGGCAGGCAGATTTCTGAGTTCGAGGCCAGCCTGGTCTACAGAGTGAGTTCCAGGACAGCCAGAGCTATACAGAGAAACCCTGTCTCAACAAAACAAAACCAAAAACAAACAAACAAAAAAGAAAGCAGAATTAATCTATGTGTAGAAATGTAAATATTTAGAAGATAGTTTTATATTTACATTTAGAGAAAAATGGGATTACAGACTGCCATGTTGGGCTAGAAAGGCTTTTAGATTTAGGAGGCGGGGAGGGAGAGAGAGAGAGGGAGTTCTAGATCAAATCAACTCTGGGCTTTGGTTATGTACTCTTGGAAAAATCTGTGGAGATGACATTAAATGACAAGTGGCAGTACATTTGCAAGAGAGCTAACTCTTATGATCATGTGCTGTATGTATCCAGGGAGGACTTTGAGAGTTACATCTCTTTCCTCTGGTATTTTTGAGTAGCATTATCTTGTGTGATGTGCTACACTAGTAAGAAGGCAAAGGGTAGATTGCAGTGATTAAACATTTTTAAAAATGCCTCCAGCCGGGCGGTGGTAGCGCACACTTTTAATCCCACCACTCAGGAGGCAAAGGCAGGCAGATTTCTGAGTTCGAGGCCAGCCTAGACTACGGAGTGAGTTCCAGGACAGCCAGGGCCACACAGAGAAACCCTGTCTCGAAAAACAAACAAAAAACAACAACAAGCCTCCAATCCAACTCCCTCCTTGTCTTGCTCTCCTTTGCTCTCAGGTCATACTTCACACTGCATGTAGGTGGTGTTGGTGCTCGCTTTTTCTCTGAGAACACAAGTCTTTGTATCACTTGCACATAATTTCTGTCTTAACTTTCCTGTGGAACTTTTTCCAACTCTTCTTTTCCCCTAGACCCAATTTGACAGCTGATTATTTCTTTCTTTGTGATCCCGTGGGACTTTATACTCTCTAGTGTAAGAGACTGTATAATGTTTTTGATATGGCTATCTTTGGCAAATTACAAGTTCCTCAAGAATAAAGGTAGGATTGTACATTCACATAGTTATAGGTGTCATGGTTAGGTTGGGTTATACGAATGAGTTAAATGAAAGAGGAGTGGAAGCAAGGTTAGAAATAGTGTCTCCTGTCTCCCAGTAAAATTGTAATAAACTGGACGTCTCAGCTTCTACCACTCGCAAGGCTAGTTATAGTAGAGGCTTCATGGAGAATGTTACCAGATTTGGAAAAGAAAAAGATAAAAAGGTGGTATTTGAGTTTTTAGAGCTGAGTGTAGCCAAGAAGCTTGTTGGTCTGTGCAGAAACATTTGGGTTTTTTGGTTCTTGTGTTTTTTGGTTAATTTTTGTTTTTGTTTTTAGGTTTCTGCCTTGAAGGTGTTCTTCTGTGCTGCCAGTTCTTGTACTTTTTGTTTGGTTTAGTGTTTTGATTTGTTTGTTTGCTTGCTTGAGACAGGGTTTCTCTGTGTAGCCCTGGCTGTCCTGCAACTGCAACTTACTCTGTAGACCAGGCTGGCCTCAGACTTAAGTAGATCCACCTGCTTCTGCCTCCTGAGTACTGAGATTAAAGCCATGCACTACTATACCCTGCCTTCTTTTAGATATTTTATCCTAGTTTTTTTCTTCCATAAAGCCTTACCCCCACTGCCCTCTCCCCACTCCTCCCCATCCCCAATAGCCATTGGATTCTGGGAAGCCTGGTGATATTTTTCTAGAATGCCTTCTTTGACACATAAGAGTTTTCTGTTTGTTTAAGAAAAGAAAATCTACTTGTGCTTGTTAATTTTTATCAAGTCTCAAATAATAGTTCCCCTACTATGACGTGATAACATGAATACCCAGGTGATCATTTTGGGTTTAGAGAGCCACACCTATATGAACAGTCATGAGATACCTAAGGTCAGTGCATATATTGATTTTACCACTCTTACCATGTCTTCTTTTCAAGATTAATTTTTATTTCTAGAATTATATCCACTTTTGGGCATGTGTTTACATAGTAGTAGTTTCAAAATAAAGCAAGAGGAGGTGAGGCTTAAATTGCACATAAATTGAGTGGTGACACTCAAAAAAAAGTCCTTTCTTAAATCCTAGCCAAGGTAGTGTATTTTCCCTATTCCGTTTCTGTTTAAGGAAAAAGTAGCAGTTGTGATTCTAGAAGACAGCTGCTGAATTTACCCTCATCTTTAGGTTCCCTACAGAATAGAGAACTGCAGCAACATCAGAGAGAACTCTGAATTTGAGGCCAGTAATGAGATCCTGTCTCAGACAAACTCAAAAGAACTGTCAGGGCAGGGACAGTTGCCTCAGAGGCAGAGATTGTATTTTAATCTGCTTGTTGTAGATTAGTGATGTGGTTACAGAAAAGGAAGGAAGAGGGGATACTTGAAATGAACTTCTTTTTTTTTTGTTTGTTTGTTTTTTGTTTTTTTTTTTTTTTTTTTTTTTTT
>NW_022196900.1:78258459-78285251 GCF_008632895.1 Mastomys coucha | reverse complement strand
CAGAAATCCGCCTGCCTCTGCCTCCCAAGTGCTGGGACTAAAGGCGTGCGCCACCACCGCCCGGCTGAAATGAACTTCTAAGCAGGGCAAAGAACCTCGTCACTGCTGGCTTTCCTTCATGAGTGCAGTCTGAGAGTTTGGAGCCCTGCAAGGGCTAAGGAAGAATTTTGTTTAGAACTTGTATTTTGTTAATTTATCTGTGCCTCTTCCCTTGTTATATTTCCTGAGCTGGGAATATACCAATCCATCTGCCACTGCCTGTGCTTAGCTGCTTTGTTGGCCACTCCACACTCACGTGCCTCTTATTGCTCATTTCAGAAAGATTTCCGAGTACAGGAACTCCCACTGGCTCGTATTAAGAAGATTATGAAACTGGATGAAGACGTGAAGGTGAATTCACATTATTTTTATATTAGGTTCATATTAGAGTTAAAACTAAGTACTGATCTGATCATTCCTCCAGAGTTCAAGGTTTAACAGAAATAAAAATATTATGATATGTTACTTATGTTTTTATTTGGCTTTTATCTAAAATAGAAATGACCTTAAATGGAACAGTTTTAATTATTGAATGATGTTTCTTTGGAAATTGGGATATCATGGGATTTTTTTCCTCCAAGATACTTAGTGTTTGCTTTGAGGTCAGGTGCTACCCCTGACTCTCTCACTTTACAGTGTAAACACGTGCATACCTCAGTTCAACAGAACACTGCTCTCCTCTCAGCACTTGCTACAGTCTCAAACCTTCTGAGCTGTAAGAAATTTCTAATGATGATACTACACTGCCTTAGTTACTTTTCTGTTGTTGTGATAAGAAGACCTTGTGACTAAGGCAGTTTATAACAGGGTTTATTGGGGCTTATAGTTTCAGAGGATTAGAATCTATGTTCACTATGTCAGGGAGCTTGCAGCAGGCAGGCAGATATGGTGCAAGGAGCTCCCTACCCCACCACTCCCAAGACATATTTTCTCTGTATAGCCCTAACTTATCTTAGAACTCTGTGTAGACTAGGCTGGCCTTGAACTCAGATATCCACCTTCCTTTGTTTCCTGTGTACTGGGATTAAAGGTGTTCACTACAACCTCCTTGCTGGAACTCACTTTTTTTTTCATCTATTTATTTACTTTACATCCCGATCGCAGCCCCTTCTTTCAGTTCCCCCCTTGAAACCCCTCCACCATACCCAACCCCTCCTCGGAGAAGAGTGAGGCCCTCCCTGGGTATTCACCCTGCCCTGGCTATCAGGTCATTGCAGGACTAGGCGCATCCTTTCCCTCGGAGGCCAGTTAAGGGAATGGGATCCACAGGCAGGCAGCAGATGCAAGGACAGCCTCCACTTCAGTTGTTGGGGGATGGAGTTCACATTTTAAGACTCAAGCACCAGGTTTATTCAAAACCTGGAATGATACAGGTTTTGAAACCTTAAAGCCTGCCCCAGAGACATATCTCCTGGATTAGGCCATATCTAATCCTTCCCAAAGATTCCCAGCTGGGGACCACATGATTACATACATATATGAAGGCCATTCTCACTCCAAACTACGACACGCACCTTTCTGATATTTTAATCATTTTAAAAACAAACCGTGAGTGAATTGTACTTGTGAAAAGTTTAATCCCTGAACATTTTTTTTTATTCCTAGGAGTTTACCTCTGATTATGATTCTTAGGGAAGAACAGCTCTGTCTCTTTACCTCTCAAAATGTGTAACATCTTTGAATTTGCATGGAAGACTAATAGTTCGTTTAGCACTAACCTTTTGTTAGCTTCTGTGAGTTAGTTTGTTTGTTTGTTAAGACAGGTGTCACCTCATTATATAGCCCAGGTTTGACTAGAACTCTTAGTTATCCTGTCTCTGCCTCCTGAGTGCTACCTTGCCTACACACTACACAGCTATAGAAGTGTGCACAAAGATGAACTGACCACTGTGTTTGTAGAACCAAGATCCCATTCTCATCTTATACATCTATAACTCTATCTGCAGCTGCTCTTCGCAGCTTTGGTTGAAGTCAGATGTATTAAGACAGCTTAGTACATGTCAGGTACTGTACTGGATACACTGGCTACCCCTACTTATTTCCTTTAGTAACACTGAAAGTTTGTTTTGTTTTGTTTTTAAGTTTAAGAAAACTAAAGCCAGAAAAGTGAGAAATATGAGATTTTATCCTGAACCATCGGTGGCCAGGCTCATTGTCTTTTCTCAAATGGTTTCTTGAGATTCAGATCTAAACTCTGCTGCCTGCTGGCTCTATAGCTATGGCTACATCACTTTACTTTCTTAAATTCTACTTTTTTTTGAAAGGCTGTTAGGAAGGTTAAGAAGAGTAAGCACCAGAATCCCTGTAGTCCCAGCACTGGGAGGTGGAGGAGGCAGGAAAGCCAGGTGTCTAAAGAGCGTGGTCGGACACACTGACCAGGGCCAGAAGTAAACACCGTGCCTTGACCTGGCGGCCATAGGTGCTGTGTCTTACTCCTGCTCAGGGATTTATTCTACTCTGGACTTTCAAGAGGCTATGCCACTTCATTTTTTAGTTCTTGTTTAAGGTCGGCATCAATGCAGGAGGCTGACTGGCTTGAATGCTTTTTATGGTGGTTAACAGCACAGGCCTACAATCTCTTACAGATGATCAGTGCAGAAGCCCCTGTGCTGTTTGCTAAGGCAGCCCAGATTTTTATCACTGAGCTGACTCTTCGAGCCTGGATCCACACAGAAGATAACAAGCGTCGTACTCTTCAGGTAATGCAGACTCACATTGGTAAAACTAGGGCAAGCAACTTTTCCTCTCCTGTGCTTTGGACCAATGGACCTCTGCCAAGCTGATATGTAATTGTGATCTTTCTCTGTTGGAACACGGGTATATTTTGTTAGACACAATGATGGTATTTCCTTTCTAAGATTATTAGTTTCCTGTTCTCACAAGGTTTTCACAGCTTAGTGACAGAGCTCACTCTTTACTTGGTGCACCTACACCTACATAGAGGCAAAGCTCAAAGTCATCCAGTGTTTGCCTGTTTCTAGATGTAACTTTTGTTGGAAACTGAGAGCTGTCAGGAAAAGACAATCCCAAAAAGAATTCAAGGTCTCACTCACTTCATAAATATTTTTTTTGTTCCTTGTCTGCCTTCCTTGAAATTGTTTCCTTTTGTTCTCTTTTTATTTTACTCTTTTATTATGTATGTATGTTTGTTTGTTTGTTTGTTTGCTTCAGGACCTCACCATGTAACTCTGGCCAGCCTAAAGCTAATTATTCAAGGCTGACCTTGAACACAGAGAAATCCACCTGTCTTTATTTTAACCTTGCAATTCAATATTTATATGCCTGTAGAACCCTTGATAATACTAGTTCTCAAAATTCTTTCTCATTAGCTAGGCATTAGCCCTTAGAGTAGCAGTTCTCAACCTGTGAGTCAAGACCCCTTTGTGGGTCTCCTCAGATTTTTATTACAATTCATAGCAGTAGCAAAATCACGGTTATAAAGTAACAGTGGAATAATTTTCTGGTTGGGGTTATTAAAGCCTTGCAACATTATAGAGGTTGAGAACCACTATCCTAGAAGAAAGGTTTTCCAGATTTAAAAAAAGGGAGGGGTGTAGATACAAAGGACTGAAAGTATTTTTAATAAAGCCAATGAGTTCTTCATTTTCCTTTACCTACAGAAGTGGAAACATATATGCCTACTCGTTTCTTTTTTTTTCTTTTTTTTTTTTAAAGATTTATTTATTTATTATACATAAGTACACTGTAGCTGTCTTCAGACGCACCAGAAGAGGGCGTCAGAACTCATTATGGGTGGTTGTGAGCCACCATGTGGTTGCTGGGATTTGAACTCATGACCTTCTGAAGAGCAGTCGGTGCTCTTACCCGCTGAGCCATCTCACCAGCCCATGCCTACTCATTTCTAATGGAAATTGTTTACTGAACACCTAAAATGTGACAGGAACTGTTATATGCCCTGTACATCAGCATTGCACAAAACAGACACAAATCATATGCTTGTGGACTGTGCAGCTGGTGCAGATGGATGTTGAGTAGAAGTTAAGATTTTTATCTAGGCATGATACTGTAAGCCTGTAATTCTAATATCAGTATCAGGAGCATGATGATCATGGGGAGTCTGAGGCCTGCTTGGTTGACACAGGGAAATCAGAGACCCATGGATCGGGGAGATGTCTCAGTAAGTAAAGTGGTTGTCATGTAAGCAACAGAATCCACGTCTGCTTCTGTGACAGAAAAGAGACAGGTGGGTCTCTGGAGCTCATTTTTCAACCAGTTTAGCCAAATTATTGAGTCCCAGGTTCTGTGAAAGACTCTGTCTCAAAAAAAATTAAGATGGATAGAGAGACTTAGGAAGACTCTGATACCAGTCTCTGGCCTATGCATGTACATGCGTGTACATATACCACACACACAAGTTAAGACTTATATTCTTTACTGTTTATTTAATTTTGGGACAGGGTCCCTGTGTAGTCCAGGCTGCCCTGAATTATCTTCCCTCTCCCACTTATTTAAAAATACTGTATGCATGTGTACATGTATACTATGGAGGCCAGAAGAAGGCATTGGATGGTCTGGAGCTAGAATTATAAGTGGCTGCTAGGAACCAAACTTGAATCCTCTGAAAGAATAGAACATTCTCTTAACCACTGAACTACCTCTCCAACTCTAGGCCTGAAAATTTTGATTTTCCTGAGAGCCAGGATTATAGGTATGTGTCACTATGCCCTGCCAAAGTTGTGCATGGTGTCTGCACACTGTCTCTCACTCTCTTGTATATGTATATATGTACATATGATCTGGTATATGTGTATGTATGTATGTTACATGTGTGTGGATGGTATATAATCTTGTAAAAGCTACTGTCTAGGTCAGTTCAGATTAAAAAGTAAAATGGAGAAAGTACTTGAATGGCAGGGCCTGGCAAAATGGCTTAGCTAAGTGACATACATTACACATCCTCCCTCCCTCCCTCCCTCCCTCCCTCCCTCCCTCCCTTCCTCCCTTCGGTGGAAGAAGAGAACAAAGCTGCTGACCTCTACACTCACACCATAGTATGCTCAGTCTTACTGTGTTTCCTAAAAATTAATACAATGGCCATTAAGCCTGTGTGCAGCATCACTAGTCACCTGTGAGTAATAGCTTAAAACCATAGTGAATGCTGCTCTAATCAACCAGAATAACTTAAAATCAAAGAGAAACAATTCCAAGTATTGGTATAGAAGGTATCTAAAAATGAATGTTGGTTAGAATGTAGGGTGGTGTAATCACTCTGGAAAACCTTCTTGACAATTTGCAAGAGTTAGACACATACTTACTCTAACTTGACCATTCTACTCCTAGGTTTGCATCCAGAAGAAATGCAACGTTCTTACATAAGAGTATTTGTAACAACCTTATTTGTAATAGCTCAAAACTGTGAACCGCTCAGCAACCCATCAGAAATATATAAACAAATTCTGTTATATCATGAAGTGGATCAGGATTTAGGATACAAAGACTGCTGCTCCATATAATACAATAAAACTCAAAACTATTAAAGATCCTAGAGAAAACTGTCTAGTGTATATTAAAGCACCACCTCCAGGAATAATGGATCAGTGCTGCCTCAGCTGTAGGCTTAGTGTTAAACTTCTGTATTTCACTGAAATGAGGAGTAACTCAGTAAAATATTAAGGAAGGCACAATAAAGTGGGAGTGACAGTGTACACGTTTAATCCTAACATTCCTGAAACAGGCACATGGAACTCTGAGTTCTAGGCCAGCCTGGTCTACAGAATGAATTCCAGGACAGCCAAGGCTACACAGAGAAACCCTGTCCCAAAACAAAATGAAACATCAAACAAAATAACCAAAAGCAAAAAAAAATTTTTTTTAAGGGATAGCACAGTAAGGTGGGTATGGTGGTATATACTTGTGAAGTGATGCAAGTTCTAGAGTACAAGGTCGGCATCCTTGGCATATGCCCCCCCCTCCATCCATCCATCATTAAAATCTCAAATTCAAGGCTAACCTGGGCTATGAGAAGGGTAGAAAAGACTCTTAGGGAGCTGTTTAGTTAGCATGAATAGGTGTCATTGTCAAGAAAGCTATACTATTGAGTTCATCTTAATTGAGTTCTGGTAGACTTTAAGATATGCCCTGCTTCGGTTAGGAGAGTTTATTATCAAGTTGGTAGTTGGCAAGAAGGGTAGATTGGAGGTTTTCATTTCAGTGGCTTGGGGCCATAACAGATACTAGGGAAGGAAAAAACAGAAAATGTCCATGCCTCCTTTTGGCCTGCTGCATCCTCTTTGTGGGATCTAGAGGTTGCTGGGGGTGGGGGGTATTGTGAGTTTGTTTGCTTTTCCTTGTTATTGTCAAGGATTTCAAACATAAAGTTTGTAGTGAGTACCTGTATATTTTCTTCCCAAATTCTGCCGTTAAAGTTTTATTTAAGCAGATCCCAGGATAACCAGGGCTATACAGAGAAAACCTTGTCTTGAAAATAAACAAATTGGGCTGGTGAGATGGCTCAGCAGTTAAGAGCACTAACTACTCTTCTGGAGGTCATGAGTTCAAATCCCAGCAACCACATGGTGGCTCACAACTATCCATAGTGAGAAACAAATAATAATAATAATAACTATGGGCTAGAGCGAGCGTGGCTGGAGTGAGCGCTGGACCAAGAGGGAGAAAGAAAAACAAACAAATTTATCATACCACACCACTCATTTCATCCATGAAGTGGTCTATTTTTAAATAAATTTTCTTCCTTTTTTTTTTTTTTTTTTTTTTTTTTTTGGTTTTTTGAGACAGGGTTTCTCTGTGTATCCCTGGCTGTCCTGGAACTCACTCTGTAGACCAGGCTGGCCTCGAACTCAGAAATCTGCCTGCCCCTGTCTCCCAAGTGCTGGGACTAAAGGCGTGCCCCACCACCGCCCAGCTTAAATACATTTTCAAAATTTACTTTCCCATATGTACTTAAGTATATCACTCACTTGAGCTTAGTGTTTTTTTTTTTCTCAACCTTAAAACTTTCAATAAAGTATACAAATCATATGGAAGAAAAAGTGTTGATTTTTTTATTATTCAGAGGGAGGGGAATATCAGACTTGGAGAGAAAGCCTACCTGTGACATCCTTGTCAGCTGACCTGTGTTCACTATCCACCTAGAATAAACTCAGGCTCCAATTCAGACTTAAACTATTCATTAAGTAATGCAATTTTGATTCTAAACTAAAAACAATAGGTAACATAAAAATTGAGTGATTGGATTTTAAGTGCCTGTAAAAAAACAAAACAAAACCAAAACAGTGCTTAGAGCCTTTAAAAAGATCATACAAGTGAGTGATGGGCTGACCTTGTATACTACAGAATGCCAGTTTAGACTGCTGGCTTTGTCCTGAATTAGCCAGGGGGTGGTGGTTTATAACTTTATGGAGGCTTTGAAACTAGAACAAGCAGAAATAGTGGTGAGTAGGGCTCAGATGTCCTGTCATAGAGCAGGAGATATGTGTATCTCTTTGTTGATTTCTGTCCAGCGAGTCTGATATATAAATTGTGCTGTTCTTATTTTTAGCTCTGTACAAACCTAGAGATTTTTAATACAGCCTAAAAGTCATCTCATTAGGCTGGAGTATAGCTCAGTGGCAGAATACCTGCCTTGCTGATATAAGGCCCTAGGTTTAATTCCAGATACTGGGACTTGGGGGGTAGGGTCATGCCCTTTTACTTGAAGGATAACAGCCAAAAGAACTAGATTCTTCCTAGGCCAGTTTTTAACTCTGTTTTTCTTTGTTACAGAGGAATGATATTGCTATGGCAATTACAAAATTTGATCAGTTCGACTTTCTCATCGATATTGTTCCAAGAGATGAACTGAAACCTCCAAAGCGCCAGGTGAGCAGGGAGGACTTGCTCAGCTGCCACCTTTGGGGCAAAACGCTGTCTGGGGCTCCTCCCACCCACCCAAAGCATTTCTTGTTCGTGGTTCTCTTCTGTAGTCCAGATCATCTTCAGCATCTCCTTCTACTCATTTATGGGTACTTTTAACTCAGTGCCTCTGGGGTAGTGTTGCAGTGAGAACAAAGTCAAAGCCTAGTCACTGGAGCTCAGTTCAGGATCTCTTCATCTAAAGTAAAAGCTTTTTCAGCCAGTCAGACTTCAGAAACAGCCTCTCTGGGCATAGTGATCGGATTGGAGCCAGCAGCTTTTATTCTCTTACTCTGTGCTGTGTCTCTGTAGTGTGCTGACTCTACCCATCATCCACTGAGTGGGAACCTATGATGCTATGACTCCAGAATCAATAGTTAAAGTTCCCCAGATGCTTTAGTGTCCAATGAAGTTTTAGAACCACCATTTACATTTTTCTCTTTAATTACAAGAACTGAGTGTCTGCCCCTCTTCTGCCTGTTCATCTCCAAAGATCACACCATTTGTTTTGTTTAGCACTTGAGTGCATATAATTTAGTTGTGATTGTAATAGACCCCGGTCTTACAGAGCTCATTGTTTCAGGCACACAGTTCGCATGATTCTCTAGGTTTAGTGTAATATGCCTCACAGAAGTAAAGCCATACCATGTCCTGCTTGTTTTATTTTTGTTCATAAGATTTAAGTGTTTTTAACAAATTATTTTGTAGTACACTGTTTAGAGTCATTTAATGACAACCATTCTCCCCATGTTGACCTGTACTAATAACCAGTCAGAAAACGTGGGCATCCGTAATTGACATTAATTCTGACCCTGCATGAGGGTTTTTGGGTTAGCAAGCCCTGGGTCACCTCCTTATGGGAGCAGGTTGTGCCTCACCGAAGCTCTTTCTTTTTCTGGGCAGTCTTTGCTACTGTAAACATCCTTGACTGGAAGCTGTAAGGTGTTGAGAGGAGCTTTCAGTCGGATGTTTACAGCGGCAGGCTGCCACAGTCGTCCCCGGCTGCGCTCATCGGCTTTGAGACATTGCAGGTTTGTGCCCATGAACTTGTCTCCTTTTCCTGGGTTACTTCCTTTCTCTCTGAGAAGTCACAAGAACTCACACTGCCTCTTTTCATGTGGAGCTGGTAACACCATGAGCCTGTTTTCTGTATTGGATTTTTGCTCTCAGGTGTCCACTGGGAGCCTCCTTTAAAGACAAGGTGGTAAGATCTGTGATGCAGTCAGGCATTGATCTTATTGTACTAATGTTCACTATGGCTGCCTGCTGAATAGACTAACTAAAGAGAAAGTTGTTATCCTGTACCAGTGGTTCTCAGCCTTCCCAATGCTGCACCTTTTAGTCAGTTCCTCATGTTGTAATAACCTCCCAATAATAATTTTTTCATTGCTACTTCATAACTGTAATTTGCTGTTATGAATTTTAATGCAAGTATTTGTTTTTCAGTAGTCTTAGGTGATCCATGTGAAAGGATCTTTTCATCCCACAAAGAGGTCACAACTCACAGGTTGAGAGCTGCTGACCTATACCTTCCTCTAAAGTTGTTTGTTCTTCTGGGTCTGTCAAGGTGTTAGACTTGCTAGTGGTCTACCCCATCTCCCTCTTTTGTTCTTTGGTTTAGTTTGGATTTTTGAGATGGGGTCTCACTGTGTATCCCTGGCTAGATTTTGTAGACCAGGTTGTTCTGGAACTCAGAGCTTCTGCCTCCTGAGTGCTGAGATTGAAGACATGGACACTACACTTGGTCCATCTCCCTTTAAAGAGTACCCAGCAGGAGTACTCCTCCAGCTGCCTGGTTTTAGTTCTTTGTAGGTGTTTGAGCTATTGATTGACATCCTATTCAGGACAGCTGCTGCCTGGTGTTTAAAAGGTTGAGATTGCTGAAAGCTGGCCTGAAATTCTAAGATAGCATTTTTTTAATTCTCTGTAGACATGAAGTTTTCCCAAGCTCCAAATTGGCTGGCACCTCCTAAAGTCCTTTAAAAGTGCCTACTCTCCAAAACACACCCTCTGAAGGAGGCAGCGGCTCACCCTGCTACTAAAGTGAATGTATTCTTTTCCCCTAGTCTAGTGGTGACCCTGTGCTGTGATGCTGTTTGTTCACTGTCAGTTTTCCACTCTCAGCATTAGAGAAGCCACTGCTAGCATGGACCAGGTACCCTTCTGTACTGACCCAGTCAGTCCGGTTTTTTCCTAGGACTTGGTGCTGACCCACCAGGAAAGGGAGACACTGAGTTATGAGGCTACAGTCCTGACTTCTCAGAGATGGTTTGGAATCTCCCTTTGTCTTTTTTGCCATGGAAGTAAGTAGACTGTTCGCAAGTAGAAGGCAGTTGAGGGTTGACTTTTCCCCCACTAAGCTATGAGTTGAAAGTTCCTGCTCATTGAAATGTCATTATCTTTTCACCCATTTCTTTAAATCAAGCATCATCATTTCCTGCTGGCTTGACCTCCATTTGCAGAATGAGTCTTCATAAAGCAGAGGAACCTTACTTGTGCCTCCTTCCATCACAGCAGTTTGAAAACAGCCATGCTTGTCCTGACAACAGTGTTCTAGAAACTGTCTAACTCATTATTACCTGAGAGGATGCAGTTGGAAGCATAGGAGAGGCTGTCTGCCTGCTTGAGAGTTTTTTCTAAATTACATTTTGGGGTCTGGCAGAGGTATTTAAAGAATTTGCTTTTTATCTTGGAAAAACAAAACAAAAAGCTCGTTCAGTGTTATAATTATGGACACCTAGAGCCAGTCACAGGTCAAAGGCAGGAAGTGACTGTGTCCCTCCCTGCCTTCCCAACTGTTCTGCGTTGTCAGTTCTTAATACTCTCATAAGTAAGAGTATTTCCGCTGTTAGGTCCAGCCTTCCTATTTCTAAAATAGGAAGGAGAGACCTCAATGAGGGGAAAAATAGACACTGAACTTATTTCCACAGCTTTGGAAAGAGCAGTTGACCTCAGTTTTGTGGTCTAAACGAGTATTGGTATGTATCCCTGCCAAGACATGGTTGCCAGCTGACATTTGCTTAAAATGGAAAAGAAACCAGAGTTGAAATGGACTTGGCTTTGACTGGAAGTTGAGAAAATAAAAGTTCTCCTACTTTTTTTTCTTTTGCCTCTGCATGATCATGTTGATGACTGAATTTGAAGCATAGACTACATTAACCCAGAAGGTCAGCTTATGCTTAAAGACTTGCTTGGATAACCAGAATATTTAGGAGCAGTTTCATATTCTGGGTTGATGCCCATTAGGGAACCTTGTTCTGTAGGGATTCAGATGTTTTGGAGGCTAGTTATTCATGGTCCCAGTTACAGGACTAACAGGCAAGCACTCAGCCTGGTGCTACAAGGACAGCTTTCCCACACACTTGGTCACAGGATGTGAGGCACTCAGTTTGTAGAGTTATTGGTTATAGCTGTTCTGTTTGGAAGGATTCATACTGCAGTCAGTGTGCATTCAGAGAAGAACTTCTCTGTCTCCAGCCTTCTGCTTGTCTGATACTCATCAGTCAGGTAGTATGTACTAGTTCCTGTATGGGACAGTAGCAAGCAAGCGAGTGAGAGGCAGTAGGACTTACATCTGAGCAGAATTGACAGTTTGTCATGCAAGTACAAAATCTTGCAATAAGTGTCCATGACAGTGTCATGGAAGCACGCTTTAGAGAGCATTGAGCAGGTGAGAAGGTCTTAGTACCTTGAGGAAATACTCGTTTCTGAAACCTGGCATGTGTAGCTCTGAATAAGGAAGTGAATAAAATTAGCTAATATTCTTACTCAGCCCACGTGATCGAATATTTTGTTGTCCTAGACAGGAACATTATGTGTCACAGGTCACTCGGGATGAGGTGCTGATCTCTAGGTGGTCAGAGGCCTACCAACCCCTGGGCTATAACCATGTTGTAGTGTGTGTAAACATCCTACACTCTCAGCTGTGAGCTCAAGGTGGCTGGGAGAGGGTTGTTTACTCCTTCTGCCATGGAAAACGTCAGCTGAAGAACAATCTCCTCACTCAACAGACCGGACAGAATGCTGCCTCCCTAGCCAGCCAAAGCAGCGCCCCAGCAGAGAGCTATCGTCAGGTCCCCTGGGTTGCACTTCTGTGGCTGAGTACAGTTAGACTCAGATGCTATGCTGCCGTAGACACAACAGGGATGAACATAGAGCTTTTAGTGTGTTGCGAAAAGCTGGCTCTGGAATTCTAGTCTAGGAAAAGCTGTTTCCTCTCTCCCTGATAGGTCCCTTCTGGAATGAGGGATGCTGTTTTTTATGGGACTTGGGGATATTAAGTTTGGGTAGCATCTTCCATTGCTGGCAGGTAGCAATGTTCTTCCATCACAGGCTTTGACAGAATCTACTGACAAGCTCTGCTGGTGCGTGGTTGTTGCTTACGGTAATTATTTGCCTGTTTGCAACTCATCACACAATGGATGATTACTCGGGACTTCAGAAAATTGGCTGTATGTTCTGTGAAGTCTATAGAAACTGTTATTTTTAGTTTGATTTAGCACAACTGGTCTCTCCAAATTCCACTTTTCCTTTGACTGCAAATGTGGAGAGCTCAGCATTCGGCAGGCAACTGCACATAGCCTGCTTCAGGGAAGAGTGGAAATTCACTGTGGCGGTTGCTGAGTTGGTTTTTTTCCCCTTACCTGCTTCTCCTTCCACCCCACAGGAGGAGGTACGCCAGTCTGTGACTCCTGCGGAGCCTGTCCAGTACTACTTCACGCTGGCTCAGCAGCCCACTGCTGTCCAGGTCCAGGGACAGCAGCAAGGCCAGCAGACCACCAGTTCTACGACCACCATCCAACCAAGCCAGATCATCATTGCACAGCCTCAGCAGGGTCAGGTCTGTGAGTGGCAGGGAGTACCCACCTAGAACGCAGTGTCTCTTAGGTTTAGGTGGGGCAAATGTGACCAGTACAGAGGCCATCATATCCTTACAGAGTGCTGCATTTGATGTCTGGAAACCTGAGCTTTCCCCACAGCGAGTCACAGACACAAAGTATCACCCTAATCTCTCTGGACCCTGTTTTCCTCTTAGGTCAGATAAGGAAAATGCAGTGGACGAGATGTTCTCCAGGATCCCTATGAGCTCAGAAATATTAGAAGGAAAAAAAATTCTCTAATGCACCCGTGAACAGTGGTGGGATGTCTGTAAAAGATCTTTTCAGTGGATTCCATACCTGCTACTTGTCTATACCAGGACTGGAATTTGTACCTTAAAGGGGAGAGCAGTACTATTGCCAGCTTGCATACCTCTCCTTTCTGACAGTTCTCTGTCCTACTGTATTTGTGTCAGGTGACCTTCTCCTTTGACAATAGTAATCAGAGGATTTTTTTTTCTCCCCCATAGTACTGTTGAGAGCAGTACCATCCGTTGGGAGTCATGAGAGGCTGCAGAGGACTCAGTACTGTGAGCTCTGAATCCCAATTCTGTCAGTCATTACTTTATTTATTCATCAAACAGTGAGCATCCTCTGTGAGTAAAGTCTTATGCTAGGTATTGGGGACATAAGCATGGATAAAACAATCCTGATTTTCAAGGAATTCACAGTAGTCTTAGTTGGGGATACAAATATTTTTAAAGGTTATATCATCACATGGGATAAGTAAAACTAAGTCAGCCTTAGAATTATATATAGAGTATTACCAAAAGAGTATCTTAACAAAGATGTGAGGAATTGGTGGAAGAGAAGGTGGTTAGAGGCTCCTGAAAAGAATAATGTGTTTGGCTTTTAGAGGGATCACTGGAAGTGTGAATACATTAGGAAAGCATGGTATTGCTACTCGAAGCCCCGGCAAAGCCAACGGCTTAGAAATGAGAAATAGTTGGGCATGGTGGCTTACATGTAGAATCCCAGCACACTGCAGATGGGGGTGACAGAATCAAGAATTTGAGACAAAACTCAGCTATATGAAATTCTGTTTCAAAACAAGCAAGTAAAGCAAGCAAGCAGACAGACAGAAAAGTGAGAAACGGCAAAGGAAAATGGTGTGAGAATTTAATTAGTACAAGAGATATCTAGGCAAGTCTAGGAAACATATCCTGGAGAGTCTTGTATATTTTAGTAAAGAACTAAGTTTGTCTAGAAGAAAAACATTGGGGTGGGATGGATTTAATTATTTCTTGTTCATTTACTCATAAAATAGAAATATACTGAGTACTTTCTCTCTGTCAGACACTACTAGGCAAGCAAGGTTCAAAACCGATTATGGCCCAGGCCTTGCCTCAGGATTCACTGCACCCTGATGCCCCTGCCTCTGCAGTGAGAAATCCTTACCTGCCAAAGGCCTTGTCCCTTTACTGAGTGAACTTAAAGAGAGGCTGCCAAGGGCTAGCCCTGATTGGCTGATTGACCCAAGAAGGCCATGGCTTCTGTGCTTATAGCAGGGCACGCTATGGATGATTTGGCAGCTGCTAATACAAGCCCTCATTTTCTTGAAACAATTTAGAAATAACTTGGAAATACTCTCAAAAATTGGGTTGATGGAGTACAATGATGGGTTGGCATCATGCTTGGTTTTGGTCAGCAAAGATTTCATCTGTCTTCCTTGCCAACAAAGACCTGCTGGGCTTGAAGCTGAGAAAGCTTGTGAGGTTGGTGAAGTTATTGTACTGCTGTCCTGCAGGTTCAGGGTAGCCAGAGGCGAGGTCACACTTCCCTAGAACCATAGTGAGTGAGTAGTGAAGGCTGTTTCATTTAAGTACAGGTATCTTTCCTAAGATAGGATATACATTATAATAAAGTTGGAAGAAACTGTGCTGAAGTGAATTCTGTGTTTTTTGGTTTTAGTTGGGAACTCCCTTCTGGAGGTCAGGAATAGGTCTAGCATCATGCTAGACAGGTAGAAGAGATATTTGCTATTGTTCTAGACCACCAAGGAGACTTACTGAGAATGCTGTCTCTCCTCTTCCAGTTTTCAGTAATTTCCCCTACCTAGTAATCTCTTAAATCTCTTTTCTAGTTCCTATGACACCCCTTCCCCCCCCAACCAACCCCCCCCCCACACACACACACACCTTATAGTTTTAGTTACCAAGTTACTATGTCTGGGGCACCTGTGCAGTTAAGAACTAACGTTAGAATAGCAATATCATTTGAAGTCCATGATTCTTCGAGACTCTCCCTGTCGTCTGCTTGACAGGATTGTTAACTTAGAGCACGGAAGATCATGTCTGATACGGGATGAGAATACAGGTGCAGGTACTCCCATCACCCCCACTATTAGACAGGTCAGATACACTTCGTTCATTTCTCTGTAAAAGTCACATCAAAGAAGCCAGGAAGTGGTGGTGCATACCTTTAATCTCAGCGCTTGGAAGGCAGAGGCAGGTAGATCTCTGTTATGAGTTTAAGGTCAGCCTGGTCTACAGAGTGAGTTCCAGGATAGTGAAAGCTATGCAGAGGAAACCTTGTCTCTAAAAACCTTTTTTAAAAAGTCACATTAAGGGGTAAGGTCTTGAGACTCAGAGTCTACTTCATAGTGATAAAGCTGCTAAGTACAAGTCATGGACATAAGACAGAAGTGTCTTAAACCTGGGCTCTTCATTCTGACTGCTCAAACTGTTGCTTTGTTGTGTGCCACTGAATGAGGGTAGACTTTTCAGTGTTTTTCATGCCTACAGTATAATCTAGGACCCTAAATATAATTCATGTAGACTCCACTTCATGTTTCATTGTGACCTCTAGATTCACCTTCTCCTAGTTTGACATGGGTCTGTTTTTGTCAGTTGTCATGATTGCTTTGATTTTTTTCCCCCTATCTTATATGCACTTTGCCATCACAGAAGAACTATGGAGTTGCAACATTTGAGGTCCCGCTAATTAAGCTTAGCTACTGCACTGTGAACCTAAACCTTGGTTTGGCTTTCTTGTTTCTATTTCAGACTTAACTCTAGCTATGTTGTACACCCTATTGGGCTGCATGTTAAAAGGGTGACAAATTTAGGCAGTAATGGAGTGTGTGTGCTCCCAGTTTACTTCTACAGGCTCCCAGCCAGAGCTCATACAGCTTTCTCTTGGCTCTTCCTTCTAGACCACACCCGTGACCATGCAGGTTGGAGAAGGTCAACAGGTGCAGATTGTACAGGCCCAACCTCAGGGTCAGGCCCAGCAGGCCCAGAGTGGCACTGGACAGACCATGCAGGTGATGCAGCAGATCATTACCAACACAGGAGAGATCCAGCAGATCCCGGTAAGCCTGTCCTCTCTGTCCCCAGCCATCCAGATGGATTTTTTTCAACTCATGATGTCGATATTCCAATCACACACCCAGCTTCATTCGATGTTAACTTTCTGCTCTGCTTCAGTCCAGGTTCTGCCTTACCTGTGCTGTAGCTCTTCTCTGTCCTCTCCTACACCTACTCAGAGAAATCGTGCTAGCTATAGCTCTTGCCTATTACTACTACTACTACTACTACATTTATTTGTTTGTGCATGAGTAGGTATGCTTTTTCATATGTGTATAGAAATCAGGACAACATTATGTAATGAGATTTTCCAAGGCACTTTCATCTATACAAGTGATTTAATGTCAGCTTCAGTATATATTTGTCAAGGAATTTGAGTACCACGACTACTTCTACCACATGGGTCCTAGAAACTACTCAGGTCATCAGGCTTGGCAACAGGTGACATTTTACCACCCCCAGACCTATCTATTGATTAGCAGAGAATAAGAGGGGGAGACACGTAGGGGTGGCCATAAATAACACTTGTTATATATTCTTAAGTTGGTTCCTAGAGGGGTGTGTAGCAAAGTATATTTTTGGCCTCCATTTAACTTTCCCATTCCTTTACTAAAAAAGCCCCCTGTTCTTTTAGTTATCACAGCAACTCTAAGCATTGCCCTCTTCTGGTGTGCCTGAAGACAGCTACAGTGTTCTTACATATAATAAATAAATCTTTAAAAAAAAAAAAAAAGACCTTCCTTTTAAATGGTTCTCTTTTTGTATGTGTTGTTGGTTGTTTGTTTTCAAGACAGAGTTTCCCTGTATAGCTCTAGCTATCCTGGAACTCTCTTTGTAGACCAAACTGGTCTTGAACTCAGAGATCCACCTGCCTCTGTTTCCTGGGAGCTGGGATTAAAGGTGTGTGCCACCATCGTCTGGCTTATATGTGTTTTGAATGGACCCAAATAAAGTCATTTAAGCCTGAGTTCCCCCATCTTGGAGTATTAACTTTATCCCTCTGAGAAACAAAGTATTGGTCAGAAGATGTGTTACAAAATTCGGTAGTTCATCTTCGTGGCTCTCAAGACATCTTCTCAAAAGTTGGCATTTCCAGACTCTCGAGGCTGCTCAGCAGTGTCTCTAATAGTGGTGATCCAGAACACAGAACCTTTAATATCCCTCTAAAAGCTAGAGAAGAGGCTTGTTTGTTGAGGAACTTGGGCAGCAGGGCAATGAGGAGCAGTAGACGCACTCTTCTTGAAGGACCGAGGCGCTGGGCATAGGTTTCTCAAGCCTAAGAGCAAAGTTGCTCACCTGTTTCTGAGGAGAGCCTCGGCAGCCCTAGGAGCTGCTACCAGTGCCGCCTCTGCTAGAAAGCCAGCCACCTGTGATTATTAGGAGCCTTACCTAAACTTGAGATAAGACTTTAGTTTTTCACCCTAGGATTCTTGCCTGGCCTTCTAGATTCCCAAACTACTTCCATCCACAGAAATGCCTTGATGGCAATGGGAAACTGCAGTACAGATTTGGTAAGGAATTCAGGCACGACTTGCCAGCAGCTCCTGTTGGTTCTGGAACAAAGTGATACAGGTCACAGTACACTTGCTGTATGTATTTCCATTGAATCAGATGTTTAACAGATTTAAATTCTGTGTCTCCTCTATCTTGCCTCAAGCAAGTAGCTTTGGAATTATTCACCAAGAATATAAGTTATGGGACTGGAGAAATGTCTCAGCGGTTAAAAACACTGACTGTTCTTTCAGAGGTCCTGAGTTCAATTCCCAGCAAGCACTTGGTAGCTCACAACCATCTATAGTGGAATCTGGTGCCCTCTTCTGGTGTGTCTGAAGACAGCACATACATAAAATAAATAAATCTTTAAAAAAAAAGAAGAAGATGAGTTATGGGCTAGGGATACAGTACTGTTAGTGAGTGCTTGCCTAGCATACACAAAGCCCTTCATTTGATCCTTACCACTGTAGAAACTACTTGCTTGTAATCCCAGCACTTGGGAGGTAGAGGCAGGGGAATCAGAACTTCAAGGTTAGTCTTTTGTCTATGTAGTGAGTTCAGAGCCAGCCAGTGATGGATGGATAGATAGGTGGATAGGTAGGTATCCATGCGTGCGTGTGTTGGTGTTTTGTTTTAAAAGAACTTCCGTTTTTCTTGATAGCTCAAATCTTTTGAAGCCAGCATTTCAGAGAAACATTTGATGTAGCACTGCATGTAGGGCAAAGCTTTATCCTGTCAGCATTTTCCTCATAGAAGTAAGGTTCCTGGGATGAAGTTAGCTTTTGAAAGCCAGGAAGAAGCGTGTGCCAGTACAACAGTGTGATGCTGTGTGCCTGAGGAAATTCTTCCTTGCAATACAAGCAAGCTAAACAACCTGGAAGGTGCTTTCTGAGCCTTAGAAACAGACAGACCAAATTAGCTTTTATTCTCAAGAACTTCCAGCCCCTGAGTTAGTTGTGGGCATACACAACCACTGTCCCATCCCGTCCCATTTCCACCTCTCTGTGCCTCCCCCCGCCCCCACTACCCTTTATCTCTGCTGACCCACAAATCTCAGTAACTGTCTCATTCCTCCCTTTACCCCAGCTCCAGGAGCACAATCATGGCAGAGTGGAATTCTAGGAGCCTGCGTTAAAGCTTTCAGTACACAATTAAGTGCAGGCTGCTGTATTACTGGTTATTTGAGGTCCCATTGTAAGCATGAAGAACTCCAAGGACAGTTTTGTAGCTTTGCTTTCCCATGGGATTTTCTGTGAGAGTTTCACTGACTTTGCTTCCCTTGGGGAGTATTTGGCCAGAAGCTAGTGCTGAATATGAAGGATCTTCAAAGTCTGCCGACCACCACTCCCGACTCCCTCCTGATTGGTCCTGGATCTTGGGGTCAGAGATAGTAAAGCAGGCCAGACTTCTCCAAGATGTGCTGAATGGCTTGAATTGACAGCCATCTGTTTTAGGTGCCTGGCAAACCTAGGAACTGTTCAAAGCGTATGAAGATGGTGGGGGAGGACTGCACTTAAAGCTCAGTCTGAAGTATCAGGCAGTCTCAGGAAAGCCTCAGATAAGCTCTGATCAAATAGCCAACTGCCAGCACAGGATGGGCATGCAGCCATTTTAGGACATGCTCTTTTGTGTGTGGGTGGGTGGGGGGTGCTTTTCTTGTTTTGGCCTGTGTTTAAAAGGACTTTTTTTTAGGGTAGGCTTCTATGAGTGTTCAATCCCTAAATCTGGTCGTGGGAAGTGCATGTGTATATGAGACTGTACTCATCCCCTGTGGTCTCTATCTCTGCCCCATCCTAGGTGCAGCTGAATGCCGGCCAGCTGCAGTATATCCGCTTAGCCCAGCCTGTATCAGGCACCCAAGTTGTCCAGGGACAGATCCAGACACTTGCTACCAACGCCCAACAGGTATGTACACTGGAGACATGGGCTTGAGTGAGAGACAAGCATTAGCTGGTCAACTTCTTGTAGGAAAGAGAGTACTAAGTACAGAACTCTCACCACCCTGTCCTTCAGCAAGAACCATTTACCCAAAACCTTTATCTCTGCCCCTTATCCAGGGCAGATGGGATTGACTGGACAGTTGGACTCACAATGCCCAGGGCCTTACCATCTTGCCCTTGAGGGACAAAGGAACAGACAGGTCTCAAGAATATCAGGAAGGACCCTGGTGTAACTGTGTATATATCAAGGTGGAGGAAACTAGTTGCCAGGCTGTGTTCCATCCTAAGTTTCAAAGACAGCTATGTTCTGGTATTGTGCCCTTGGGGAAGCATACTTACTCTGTCTCCATAGACAGACTCAGACAGAGAAACCCCCCACCCCTCATGTCCTCCCTGCCTTACCATCTTGAAAGCTGAATCATAAGTGCCAAGGGGGCTACTTACTCCAGGCCTCAGGCCTGAGGGCCATGGTCGTCAACTGCAGGTGATGGGGGACAGTGGTGAAGGGGATGCATTGTTAATGGATCCTTTCGCCTCAGACCCAAAAAAAGCAGCAATCGTTTAAGAGCTGGACCTGTCTGGCCCAGTTGCATTTCTGGTGATGTATCTATTGACAGTGGTGACAGAGCTGAGTTAGAGCAGGTCTCCAAAGATCTCATTTGGGAAAATGTGAAGTATGAGCCAAAGTAAGGCATCTGAGCTCAGGATCATCTCTGGAATCATTAAAGGGCCCTTTCTATCCCTTCTACCTGCTTGCCTATGGATCTGCGCTTCCCATAAGTTTCTTGGGTCTCGGTGACACTGATTGTCTTATCAAGACTGGTTATGCCCATGAGACTGTCTCCTTTTTTCTTACTTCCTTTTTCTTTTCTTTAAAAGCATATAGGTAGGATCTATGATTTTCTTGAGATCCAAGAGGCCTTTTATGACGTGGAAGCAGAAAGAAGTGAGAAGGGTTTGTGGTTCCTCAGAAGCCAGTTTGGGCAGTAGAAGCCAGAAAGTGGGGAGAATGGAGGACCCAAGAAGTGGGTACTTTGCAGGCACTTAAAAGTCTCCACGATGTAATTTTATAAGTTGGCACCTAGTCATTTAATAAATGTTTGTTGACTGCGTACCGGATAAAATACATGTGATTTAAAGGTAAATTAAACTTTTCAGCTGCTATGGATAGAAATCTTGCTGGCCACAAAGCACAGTTGGCCTTAATCTGTGAGAATTATTGTTTGTCTTGGACTTGTTCAGGTATCCTGAAAGCATTTCTGCAAGACTGACTTTGCACTAGGGGATTGTATAGATTAATCAAAGCTCCCCACAGTCCTCAAGCTCTTACAGACCTACAGAAGGCGCAGGACCTAGAATAGGAAGCAGTATTAAGCCCTTTGTCCCTGCTCCTTTCTTGGTCCTTACATCCTTGCTAGACTCACAGAAGCTGTTTTGGGCCATTGTGAGGACACATGAGAGAACAACCTCTACCGGATACATTGGCTCTGATAATTCTAAGAGCTGGTGTACAAAGGCTGCTGCAAGTTGCACGTTCCACAGACACACGTGCACACGCTCTGGTCTTTGCAGCTTGCTTAGCTCTTTCCAGCAGCTGTCATCATATCCTACAGCTCTGCTTGGCAGTATAAAGTCCTGTAAAATGTGAAGGGTGTGGAATAAATGTTTTTCTTGCTGCGCACCCCTCTCTCTCTCTCTCTCTGCCCAGAGAACTGCACATCGAGTGTCGGAAAAAAGTACTTCATAGCTTGCCATGGGGACTGTGAGGGCCAAGGCTGCTGCTCACTAGGTGTTTCATATTGCAGTCAGATAATCTGGGTGATATGGGCTTGGTTTGGAGCCCACCTTCCAAGGATGGAAGGGACCACTCACCACTTTGCCCTCCATTTTGCAATCTGTTTTCGCTGGCTGAATAATAATCTTTTAGGTCTTCTAGTCAAAGCCATAACTATCACTTTAAAGCTGAGGAGCCTCACACCTTGAGGGGGGATGGTGTGGAGGGAGACTGAGAGAGACTCTTGCTCTATAGGCCTTTGTCAAACACCTCCTTGGTGGCAGGCCTCGTTCTGAGCATTTTGTAGGTCTTGTGTCGTCCCATCTTCATGTGGTGAGCTGATAGACTCTGCAGCTAACATGCCTGCTTTCTCTTTGTGCTTCCCTACAGATCACACAGACAGAGGTCCAGCAAGGACAGCAGCAGTTCAGCCAGTTCACAGATGGACAGGTAGGGACCCAGCCTGAGTTTGGGTCTAGGGATGGCAGACAGTGTGGGTTTGGGTACAGCTTTCTCCCTGGTAGTGGACGGAACATTGTTATACAAGTAGTACTCCTTTATGTCTACAGGCTGTGGGAGCCAGAAACAAACAAACAAAACCCTAAGTGTTATACAGCTCAAATTACCATCCTTCAGGGAGTGACCTGAGCCCTGGAGGTGGGATATGCCTCTTCCAAATTCACTCAGTTATTGTTGCAGAGCCAGCACTAAAATGCAGGGTTTTGCTGGGCAGTGATGTCTCACGCTTTTAATCGCAGCACTTGGGAGGCAGAGGCAGGTGGATTTCTGAGTTTGAGGCCAGCCTGGTCTACAGAGTGAGTTCCAGGACAGCCAGGGCTACACAGAGAAACCCTGTCTCAAAAAACAAACAAAAAAAATGCAGGTTTTTCCGGTTCCTTCCCTAGGACTGCTTTTTTCCTATTCCAGGACACTTAGATGTGTAGATTAGTTCAGATGAAGAACCATGTGACTGTTTGAATACTCTTAGATACCTAAGAAAGAGAGGGGTCTTCTCTGCTCACCTGCTTCCCCTCACAGCATAGTCTCTGGCTCCACTGAGGATGAGATAGGTGACACGTCCAACATATGCTTTCTGATGCCAGGAAGAGAAGCGTTGGTTTCTGGCCCCTCCCTCCACTCTGCTGGGACCAGGGTCTTCAGGGGCCCCCAAAACCACGAGGCTGGACTGTCCTTACTTGTCTTCTTTGCTCTGACAGGTTTGGTTATAGTAAATGTTTAACACCAGACCACCTCCTTGCCACAGATCCCTTGGAGGAAAGGTCTGAGGATCCTGGTTTACAAGATGCTAGTACTATGGTCAGGTGCTTATAGTTATCAAAGCAGAAAAGGATGCAACAAGTTTGAACTAACTGGAGAGCAAAGAGAAATGAAAGACACAGGAGATGTCCACTAAACTATCTCACATGGCAGTCTGGTGCCTCCTGTGCCTGCTGCTTGTGGTCTGCCTCCCCTACAAAGACTGCCACTCCGTCCCCCTTCCCTCTGACACTTTGTAGTGGGTAGTAGTGAAGGTATCTGGGACCCTATCCAGTTGGAGGCTTACAGAGAGCTGTCTGCCTCTATCCCAGGAGTGACCTCATTCTCCTCTCTACCCTTTTGCAGCAGCTGTACCAGATCCAGCAAGTCACCATGCCTGCAGGCCAAGACCTCACCCAGCCCATGTTTATTCAGTCAGCTAACCAATCCTCAGATGGGCAGACCCCCCAGGTGACTGGAGACTGAGGGCCTGAGCTGACAAAGCCAAGGACACCCAACACAATATTTGCCATAGAGCCCCAGGCGATGGGGACATACCTTCCCTCACCAGAGGAACTGGGACTTCATTGCCTCCTGCAGGCTAAGATACTGGTGCACTACTGTCCACGCCTGGGGACTGAGATTCTACAACAGAAAGATGCAATATTTTTTATTTTCTTTTTTCCATTTTTGTCTCCAAGGAATCAATATTTCAATATTTTGAGCTATGTGTCCAATGCTATGAAACAAGAATATTAAAATCACATATTTATGGCCTTTTCTCGAAACGTGTGGTTGAAGAAATAATTCTCTTGTATGTTTCCTGGCTTGGGCACTCTCCACCACGGCTAAGGGGAAGCCTGTGCTCTTCCTTCCTAAGGGAGTACCAGATTTCCAATCTGTCAAGCTCTGCCCTCAGAAAAAAAGAAAGGGTCAGACCCTTTTCCACCAGCATTCTTCTCTGCCCCTTCCCCAGAACCTTCCGAATCCAGAAGATGTGGAAACATTTCTCGCCTGTGGGCCATGAACTCATTCTCCACAGAGAGCTGGTTTCCTCCCCGTCCCTTCTCTCCAGGAGAACCAGGACTTTGTGCACTGTTCTGGCCACTGTTTTATTTTTTAAATACATTAAAGATTGTGCTCATCTCCATTGCTGCATGGACTTCAAACTGCATGAAATGCAATAAATCTCATTTTCGGTACTTGAGAATCTGTGTCTGGGACATTCATGTGGGCTGCTCACTTGGGAAAAGCTTGGAAAGGTTGATTTGTTTCAAGGTTGGATGTCAGGAAAGGTGGATCACTTGTCAGGAGCTGGTGTACAAAGCCAAGGGAACTTTCAGACTGAGATTCTTGACTTGTTTACAAATGAGTTTCATCAGAACATGTCTCTTGTTCAGAAAAGCCTCACCTCACCCAGATGAACCACTGGGGACATCTTTCCAGGAGAAAGGTGTAAACAAGGAACCCAGGAAATCTCCAAAACCTTCCTTGGCACAGTGGCTCTTGCCACTGCCTGCTGTAGTTCTCATCACCAAAGGCTTGGATCTGCCATAGAGGGCAGCCCATGCCCCTTGCCATCCATCATGTTAGGGCTTCTATAGCAAGCCTGCTTCGTATCTATTGAAGCAGAAAAGAGCCAACAGTGAGCAATTTTTCTGGCGTCCTTGTCTTTTTACAACCGTAGTTGGGCCTGCTGTCACTGTATGATAGCAGTGCTAGGACGAGCAAAGATCAGTTTGCCATAATCTGTTAGACAACTCCCTGGGCTTTGGGCTCAAAGGGTAAGGTGCAGGTAAGAGGCTCATACTAGACCCTTCAAGCTGAGGCCTGGTATCCTTGGGATTCCCTTGCCACAGATGGTTCACTGTAAACCTGCCTGGTAGGGTGGGCATTGGCATAGCAAAGACTGATGGTTCACACCTCCTCTTAAAATGTAAGTCCCAAGTTCTGGGATTTACGTTATATTCAGGTTTGGCTGGTCTGGCCAAACTGCCCTTTACTCCTTGGGCAAAAAAATAGTAAAGACTATTGGCCATGTTGGTGATCATTTGCTTAAATATACCTCACCTGATATCATAAACTAGGATTAGGAAAAAAATCATTGAATGAGAAATTAAGATCATAAAATAAGAGCACATATATGCTAGCTATCAAGACCTTTTTTTTTTTTTGGTTTTTTGAGACAGGGTTTCTCTGTATAGCCCTGGCTGTCCTGGAACTCACTCTGTAGACCAGGCTGGCCTCGAACTCAAGACATCCACCTGCCTCTGCCTCCCAAGTGCTGGGATTAAAGGCGTGTGCCACTCCCGCCCGGCTCAGGACCTACATAATTTTGAAATGATTTGGCGCTGAGTTTCCTGGCTACCAAAGCAAAAAGCTAGGACCAAGTAAAGAATTCATTCACACTGTAAAGAAAAGTAACAATTTGCAAAACTCTTCCTAGTTTTAAAGGTGTTGGATAGAGTTCCCTTACCAGAGAAGATTAAGTGCCTCACCATTAACTGTCAGAAAGTAGGCTTAGGGAAGCCCAGCCCCCATGTGCTTCTAATTCCCAAATTGGGCCTATCTGTCCCACACAAACCCTCCTTTGTGGCGCAGCACACCATTGACAAGGGAGCTGTATCCTGTTTCCTGGTGCCCCCCCCCCCCGTCCTACCCTGCTTCCCTTCCTCTCATTCCAGTTACCACCTGCATTAATTTAGACTTCATTCTTTTCTTGCTAAGTATTTCAATTGATTGGTGTGATTGGCCAGCAGTTTCTGTGCACAGCACGTTCCCTTTAAATGGCCCTGCCAACACGGCCCACTCAGATGTAAGCAAACCCTTTGGTCCGGCCCCAGAGAGCCCCTACTTAGTCCCCAGCACGATCCCCTTACATCCATCGGGAGCACTCTGAGCATTTCCGAATGTTCCTATCCTCAGTCTGACTGATCTTCACGGTGACCCTTCAGAAGCCAGGAAGACGGAGTACAGTCCCTGAGTTACTGGCAGTTTGAGAGGTCCAGTGCAATGATTTGTCCAAGGTCATTCTGAATTAGGGGTGGGGTTAAACACAAACTTTGGTCTCCTGACCCCTGTTCATCTCCAGATAGATGCTTTATCCAAAGGTGGGAAGGGATGTGTGAGAGAAGAAAGCTTTACATAATGTCTGACATTGGCTTTTACTCAGCTCCCCGGGCCACTTTCCCCAGCCCTGAGTGTAAATAGAATAGTAAATAAAGTTGGTGCAGGTCTCTGGTGGTTGAGTAGGAACTGGGGACCCCTGGGGTTTTGAGCAGACAATGTGGCTGATGACTTGCTGCCCAGGTTGGCCAAGGCCACGAGGGGGCAGCATACTGCTCTTACCATCTAGTTCCATCCTCTTCTCTAATTGAAAGAGTTCTAAGAACTAAAGGGGGTGCGATCATTTTCTGCTAAGACCTTAACAAGCCCCTTAAAGAGAGAGTCATTTGTGATCCCAGTAGGACAGGAACTTTCCCTTTTTGGAGTATAGTTTGAAGATGAGTAGTCCATTCACCTCTTTGTTTCTTTGCATCCTGCTTGCCCCCACTGCCCACTGACTACACTCTGTTCTTTTACTAACCGGTTGGGTTTCTGAACTTGCGGCCATATTTTCAGAATGTGCTGGCCCAAGTGCCTGGAAAGCCCTTTTTATTTATTGATCTCATATACATCCATCAAAGCCCAATTGAAATGGCTCTCCCTGAGAAACTTCTAATTCCTTGAGCAGAGTCAGCAAGGACTCTTTCGATGCTCCTACACCAACGTCTACAGACTATTATTAGAGCTCACACACACAGCTGTGCAGCAGGGATTTCTTTGGCACCCTGTGCGCATGTCAGATGCTGTTTGGGACATTCTGCATCCAGCTGAGAACAAGCCAGGTGAGGTCCTGCTGCTGTGGACTGAAGCACCTGCCACATCCTCCATCTCTGCTCCTCGAGGCATTTTGTTCCATTTCAGTTTTTGATTTTTATGTATGTATTTTTTCTTTTTATGAGTACTGATGGTCTGCTAGGCAGGGCCCTCTGAGATAGACCTTGTAAGAAATTATTATGGAGGAAAATAGAGCTAAACTGGGGGACAGAGGGCTTGCCTAACATAAAGCCTTGGGTTTGATCCCCAGCTCATCGTAAACTGGGCATAAATAGTACACACCTGTAATTCCAGCACCTGGGAGGTGAACACAGGGACTGGAAGTCAAAGGTTATTCTTGTCCACATAGCAA